>NC_044365.1:7595577-7900325 GCF_007364275.1 Archocentrus centrarchus | reverse complement strand
TCTTCACCCTCTACACTGCAGACTTCTCCATCAACTCCCCACGCTGCCATCTGCAGAAGTTCTCTGACGACTCTGCCATAGTTGGCCTCATCACAGGTGAGGATGACTCAGAGTACAGACAGTGGACTCAGGACTTTGTGGACTGGTGCCAGCGGAACCACCTCCTGATCAACGCCGCTAAAACCAAGGAGCTGGTGGTGGATTTCCGCAGGCGCAGACCCACCACACGGACACCGGTGAACATCCAGGGAGTGGACATTGAGATAGTGGACACTTATAAGTACCTGGGTGTTCACCTAAACAATAAACTGGACTGGACTCATAACACTGATGCGCTCTACAGGAAGGGTCAGAGCAGACTCTACCTGCTGAGAAGGCTGAGGTCTTTTGGAGTGCAGGGGACACTCCTGAAGACCTTCTATGACTCTGTGGTGGCATCAGCCATCTTCTATGCAGCAGTATGTTGGAGCAGCAGCTTGTCTACAGCTGAGAGGAAGAGGATAGACAAGCTCATCAGGAAAGCCAGCTCTGTCCTAGGATGTCCTCTCGACTCAGTGCAGGTGGTGGGAGACAGAAGGACTCTGACCAAAATAACATCACTGATGGACAAGGTCTCCCATCCCATGCATGAAACTGTTGCTGAGCTGGAGAGCTCCTTCAGTGACAGACTGCTGCATCCTAAATGCACAAAGGAGCGTTACCGCAGATCCTTCCTCCCAGCAGCTGTAAGACTTTATAACCATCACTGCTCCCAACAAAAACCACAATAGCCTACACAATGTAGGATAATATATAATATACTGTAAATAGTCCGGCCTGTTAAGGTTCAACACACAGGCACATCATGTACATTGTATATAGTGTTATTATTATTAGTAGTATTAAGGTTAATATTGTTTGTTGATTTTATATATATTCTTTTCTTAATAGTGTGAATTATTATATCTTTATTTATATTTATAATAACTGCGGCTGCTGTTACACCCAAATTTCCCCTCTGTGGGACAATAAAGGCTGTTTCTTCTTCTTCTTCTTCTTCTTCTTCTTCTTCATAACATTTTATTACAGAGATTAGAGCATACTATAGGTATTAAAGGTACTGCACTGTGTAACACACGCGACGTTTTTACAGTAACAAGACTCACCACTGGGCCAATGCTAGGTTCGACTACTGGAGCAGGAAGAAGTGTAAGTGTATTAAAGACCACAGACCAGGAAAATAAGGTTAAACTGCTGGCTTATTATTAGTTGAAAGAGAAAATAACAATATTACAAACAGTTGACATAGAATGACACACACAAAAAAAAAATAGTTTCCCTAAGTAATTCAGAACATCTTCTTTAATCCCTGTTTTGGAACTTTATCCTATTGTTAAGTACTAGAGGATACTATTTAAATCAACCTAGGTTATGGTTCTATTTAAGTTCAAGTCAATACTGTTAATCTATTTTAATTTACAGTTAGTTCTAATCCCTAAACTCTATTTTAGCTAATTAGTGTTCAATTTAAGAAGTTAAGGCTTTTAATCTCCTGTTTTAAACACCTCTCGTTTCTATTTTAACCCAACAACAATTTCAATTCCACACACTGTAACGGAGATACTGAATGTGAATTGAGAAAAACAAAACACACAGAAATAATCCAGCAAAAGACTGAATAACTTGTGCGTCAAATCAATGTCCTGTCTTTTTTTTGATGATCCTGAAGGGTTGATTCCTGTTCTCTGAATCCAGTGCTATTTCAGCAGGATAACATGTGCAGGTCATACCAGTTTGGATGATTTGCAATATCCAGCAGAGGGCGTAGCTCCTGCTAGACAGTTACAAGGGTCCGATCGTCTGGGTTACGGCTCGCCATCTTGTTTCTCACCAGCGGAATCCAACTCAGCAATCGACTGGAGTTTCCCCGGTCCAATTTCCAGCGGAACCTTGAAAGGCCTGGTTTAATAACCAGCAAAGCATAACAAAAGTCCTTTTAACTTTGCTTTGTGCTGAAAGAAGTAATGTACTCACCATTATGGCGGCTGAGCGGCCCGTGTCTGTGTGGGGGAAACCCCGTGCTCCGCCCACACCTGCTCATCTGTTACTCCACGGGTTTTGAACATAAAACCACATAAATGCGCTACTTTAGCTTTCCGTTTCAATGAAATAAACATATCTTACAAATACATTCTTCTCAGGAAATAAAATACACTTTTTTAACTCACCAAGTCCAGTTCTGTAGCATATAACACTCCCGAACACAGTCGGGTTGGAAAAGAATATAAATATGCGGGAAGCTCCTTCCCCAAAAGTGGAAAAATATTTTAAACAGGTAGACTTTCAATCGTCAATTTTTCTTATCTTTCTCTCTTTCACAGCACCTTCGTTCTCTGCTTTTCTGCTTCTTCTCCCTAGCGAACGTAACAACCCGGTTGGCTGGAGGTGATCACATGGGGTCACACACATCAATGTGGCTCTTCAGAATAAGAGATTTTACTCACACTTGACCGTTTAGCTGGTGGCAAAATAAAAGTTGTTTTATATCCAAATAAAATATCATAACATGAAATACAACATTCCTATTGTCTGTAATTCTGACCTTTTACATTCTATACTTTTTTTTAAAGACCTATTTATTCTCCATTCATTTATTTATTTCCTATTTATCCAGTTGAGAACTATTTTTTACGAAAAGGCTTATTTTTTTTTTTTTAGGGTTATCTTAACCTGGGTTACAACTGCAGTGGTTTGAATCATATTTATCTAATAGACTCCAATTCATGTAAATTCATGTAAATGGGGAGTCTTCTTCACATACTAAGGTTAATTATGGAGTTCCACAGGGTTCTGTGCTGGGACCAGTTCTATTTACATTATACACGCTTCCCTTAGGCAGTATTATTAGAAAGCATTGCATAAATTTTTGACTGTTATGCAGATGATAGTCAGCTTTATCTATCAATGAAGCCAGATGACACACATCAATTAGTTAAACTGCAGGAATGTCTTAAAGACATAAAGGCCTGGATGACATCTAATTTCCTGCTTCTAAATTCAGATAAAACTGAAATTCTTGTTCTCGGCCCCACAAATCTTAGAAACATGGTGTCTAACCAGATACTTACTCTGGATGGCATTACTTTGGCCTCCAGTGACACTGTAAGAAATCTTGGAGTTGTTTTTGACCAGGATATGTCCTTCAATGCACATATTAAACAAATATGTAGGACTGCTTTTTTGCATTTGCGCAATATTTCTAAAATTAGAAACATCCTTTCTCAGACTGATGCTGAAAAGCTAATTCATGCATTTAGTAGTTCTAGGCTGGACTATTGTAATTCGTTATTATCAGTGTCCCGGCCTCGCTAAGCACTGTGACTTTTAGCAGTAACTCAGCTATACAGGTAGCTAAACACTTTCCCATCCGTCCACCAAGAAGCACTCCATTTGGTTCTTTAGCAGGGTTTAATGAGAATCGTGTAAAACTGTAACACACAAAGGTACAGAAAATGAATGCCAGCTAGGCTAACACATTGGGCTAACACAAGTAAAAATGTCTATCTTCCCATAAACATGACAACGAGTTACAAATTATGATTTATATGACAAGCAAATTAGAACAGTACTTACAGCCGATGCCGTTTCTTCTTTTTTTTGCACTTAGATTAAAGAAAACACAACAAAAAAGGCTTCTTTCAGAGCACACAGATCAACCGGCCCTCTTCCTCTCTGGTAAACAAGCCACAGCAATAAAGGTAACCACAAGATGGCGTCAGCGAACTAGCAATAGACAAAACTACAACATTTGCCACTAGGTGGCCCCAGCAGATGAACCCAATACTGAACAACATTAAATTAAACAGGTTTCACTACACTCCCTGCCTGGCGTCTTTAAGAGATGCCACTAAATCAAATGTCCACCTTACTAGTTGTCAACAGAAGAATCAATTCTGAGATTGGTTGGCTGAATGTCTTTACACCCTGATGTCTTGCAACTTTAACATCCACTTTCCTCACAAGCCCGTCCTTGCTGGGGTATGTCTTATCAACAAGTCCCATGGGCCACTCGTTGCGCTTTGCAGTGGAGTCCTTCAGGAGGACAACATCTCCTTCCTTGAGATTTGTTTTCTTTACGAGCCACTTTTGACGACCTTGAAGGGTGCAGAGATATTCTTTCCGCCATCTTGTCCAAAAGTTGTTGGCTAGTATCTGAACTCTCTTCCATTGACTCTTGAAGACGTCCTTCTCTGTCAGGTTGTCTGGAACTGGAGGAGGCGCTCCTATTTTCTGAGTAAGAAGCATAGCTGGAGTTAAGACCAGTGGAGCTTCAGGATCTGTGGAAACCGGCACAAGGGGTCTAGCATTAACAATAGCTGTGACCTCTGCCATGAAGGTCACCAAGACTTCGTGGGTGAGCTGAGGTTGCTTCACATCTAGGAGTAGAGCATCTAGAATGTGGCGAGAAACCCCAATCATTCTTTCCCAAGTCCCACCCATGTGGGACGCATGGGGCGGGTTGAATTTCCATGTGCACCTCTGTTCTGTTAGATAGTCTTTGATCGTGTTATTGGCATCTTGCGGTGATAGTTTCAGCTCATTACAGGCGCCAATAAAGTTGGTCCCTCTGTCAGACCTGAGTTGCTTGGCTGGTCCGCGGAGTGAAAAGAATCTCCGGAGAGCATTGATGAAGCTTGAGGCAGTCATTGTTTCCACAACCTCAATGTGGATGGCCCTGGTAGACATGCATGAGAACAACACTGCCCACCTCTTGGTGTTTACCTGGCCTCCTCTTGTACGTTTTGTCACAATCTCCCATGGGCCAAAGACATCCAGGCCCACATATGAGAATGGTGGGTCCACTTTGAGCCTTTCTTCAGGTAGGTCAGACATAAGCTGTTGTTCTGACAGTCCACGTAGTTTTCTGCAAAACACACACTTGTGAATGATGGTGCTTATGAGCCGCTTACCTCCAACCAACCACAGTCCACTGGTGCGAACGGCTCCTTCTGTTAGATGCCTTCCCTGGTGTTTCACTCTCTCGTGATGATGACGCACTAGCAGAGTTGCAATGTGGTGTTTGTTGGGTATTATGACCGGATTTGACTCGTTTCTTTGTAACATAGAATGCTGCAAACGTCCTCCAACTCTCAGGAGCCCCTCATTGTCGATGAATGGATTGAGTCTGAGAATAGGGCTGTTCTTTGATAGACTTTGATCTTTCCTGACTGCAGAGATTTCCCGTGAGAAGCACTGTTGTTGCACTGTGTGAATGATCAGTCGCTCCGCTTTATCCATTTCTGAAGATGAGATGTTGTTGCAGTAATGCCAACCTCGACAGCTGTTACTGTTTTTGTTTGAGAAGCTTTGAGTGATGTGAATGAGTCTGGCAACCGCTTTCAGGAGAGATTTCCAATTGGAAAAATGTTCAAAACGACTTGAAAATGGTTTGTGAACTGATGACTCTGTTACCACATTGGCGACGTTCACCCTGACCTCTGTGTCATCATCTGGATTGATAAGCAAGTATTGTTCGTCTGAACCAATCTTTGTCGAGTCCGTGTCTGTGAGAATTCTTGGTCCAGTTAACCAGAGGGTGTTGACAAGCTCTTCTGCTGCAACTGATCTCGAGCCACAATCTGCTGGATTGAGTTCAGTGGGTACAAATCTCCACTGAGTAGGCTGAGACACTTGTCTGATGCGCTGCACTCTGTTACTGACAAAAACGTAAAATCTTCTTCTCTCATTGTGAATGTAGCCTAAAACTACCTTGCTATCTGAGAAGTACCTGACAGCATCCAGTTTTACATCTACCTCATGCATAATAGTTTCCGCAACTTCTACTGCTAGGACAGCTGCACAGAGCTCTAATCTTGGGACTGTTAGCTCAGGCTGGGGGGCGAGTTTTGATTTGCCAAAGATGAACCCCACTTCATGATGACCATCATCATGGGTGACTCTCAAGTATGCGACAGCTGAGATAGCCTGTACTGATGCGTCAGAAAAAACACAAAGCTCAATTGTCTTGGCTTGACTCACTGGAAATGTGACGTATGTTCTTGGAATATGAAGGTTTTTCAAAACTGAGAGGGACTCTTGCCAGCGTCTCCACTCTTCGTATTTACTTTGAGGCAGAGGAGCATCCCACTCAATATTGTCTGTAGTAATGTCTCTGAGAATCATTCTTCCTCTTATTGTGATAGGTGCTAGAAAGCCCAACGGGTCAAACAAGCTATTTACCGTAGACAGCACACCGCGTCTGGTGAATGGTTTCTGATTCTCTGGGACCTTGAACGTAAAAGTGTCTGTCATGAGGTTCCAGATAACCCCCAGGCTGCGCTGTATGGGGAGATCATCTGTGAACAGGTCTAGATCTTTTATATCCTTGGCTCTGTCTTCAGCTGGGAAGTGGTTGATGACATTGACACTGTTTGACGCTACCTTGTGAAGTCGCAGGTTGGAAACGGATAGCATTTCTTGAAGCTGCTCTACTGTCTTTGTGGCCTCAGCTTCTGATGTGAAAGACAGCAGTGCATCATCCATGTAAAAATGTCTCTCCACTAACTCTGTTGTTTTGCTGCCATAGACTTGCTCCATTTCCTTTGTTGCCCTCCGTAGGCTATAAATGGCGATTGCAGGTGATGACTGTTCCCAAATATGTGAACTCTCATGCGGTATTCGACCACTTCGTTTCCTGGCTGATTGTCGCGGTACCACATAAACCTGAGCATGTCTCTGCACTCTTCTTGAACCACAAAGCAGTGGAACATCTGCTCTATATCTGCTAAAACTCCGATTGGGCCCACTCTGAATCTCATCAGAACTCCAAGTAGACTGTTATTTAGGTCTGGACCCTGCAGCAAAACGTCATTCAGTGAGACGCCGTTAAACTGTGCAGATGAATCAAACACAACACGTATTTGGCTGGGCTTTTGCGGATGATAAACTCCAAAAGTGGGTAAGTACCACCTTTCCTTTTCTTCTTCGAGTGGTGGAGCAAGCTCGGCGTGATGATTATTAAACAGCCTTTGCATAAACTCGAAAAAGTGCCTTTTCATTTCAGGTTTCTTCTGAAGATTACGTTCTAGAGAGGCAAAACGTTTCTCTGCATATTCTCTGTTATTAGGCAGCTTGCGACGAGGATGTCAGAATGGGAGAGGGGCGACCCAGCTATTTGAATCATCTTGGAGAAAGCCTTTTTTCATTATTTCCAAGAAGTGTTTGTCTTCAGTAGAGGGAGCTAACTGGTGATCATGAATTGTTCTGGAAAACACTGAAAGTGTGTCTGATGTTCCTGTGTACAAGTCTCTTACTTTTATTTTGTTCTCACACCCTAAAAATGTAGAAGGTCTGCCACTGTCAGATATGTATGTCTTCATGCTACTCACTGTTGGAGGCCCATGCATTCCATTGACACAGACATCACCTACTACCACCCAGCCGAGATCCAATTTTTGTGCAAATGGTTCATTATTCAGTCCGTTTATCTGCTTCCGTACTTTGTGCACTCTCAACAGGTCTCTTCCTATCAGCAGGAGAATCTCAGCATTGGGGTCGAGAGGAGGGATCTCTGAAGCTATTTTGTTCAGGTGCTTGTGGTGATAGGCCACTTCCTCTGTCGGGATTTCTTTCCTGTTGTTAGGGAGATTGTCACATTCAATCAGTGTGGGAAGCTGCAGACATGTTTCCTTGTCTAGAGACTCTATGACATAACCATGGGCTCTTCTTCCATAGGCTATTGTTGCACCCATACACGTTGTGATGCTGTAAGGAGCCTCAGTGCCATGTATGTCAAACCTATCAAAAAACTCACTTCTTGCCAGGGAGAGATTGCTCTGGTCATCCAGAACTGCATACATCCTCATACTCCTCTGCTGTTGGCCTGAGGGATACACATTAACCAGAATAATCTTGGAACATGATTTACCACTTTGTCCTATGCCACAGACTTTAGTGCAGTTTGAGCTTATTTCCTGTTTCGTCTCTTCCTCCCCGCCGTCCTCTGCACACGGTGGGGCCTGACTTGAGGATTGAACAGTGCTTGTTCCACTGAAATGCATGGCACTAACATGTTTGTCACTTGCACATTCCAAACATTTGATTGGAGCTTGACAGTTTTTGGCCGTATGACTTGTAGAAGCACAGCAGCGATAGCAGATCATGTGTTCTTTGAGAAGTTTTTTGCGTTCATCAAGAGTCATTTTAACAAATCCTCTGCACTTACTCAATGGGTGCGGTTTGTTATGGATAGGGCATTGTTTTTCTGGGTTAACAGGGATTTTCTCTGTTGATTTGACAGGAGTGCTTATTTGATCTTGTGTGACATTTGTTTTATTGACAGCAACTGGGTGTCTGACTGGTGCACATTTTTCCTTTCTCTGAGGAGCACACGCGGATGAGAGAGTCTTAAAACTTGGATCATTCCTTATTTCAGCTTCTGCGCACACAAATTCTTGGAAGAAGGAGAATGGTGGGAAAGACACGTTATGTTCTCTTTTAAATCTAGAACCTTGTGACATCCAGCGTTCCTGTAGAGGGTAGGGGAGCTTCTCTACAATTGGCTGGACACCTCTAGCCGTGTCCAAATAGGCTAAACCACACAACTTATCATTTTGCTTTGCAATCTGGAGCTCTTGTAGAAGATCTGCTAGCTTTAGAAGTTTGCGGTTATCTTTGGATTGGATTTTAGGAAAGGCTTCAAGTCTTTAGAAAGACCATTTTCAATTGCCTCTGGTGAGCCATATATTTTGTCCAGTCTTGCCCATATTGCTTTTAGTCCATCCATAGGCCGGTTAACATTAACTGCTCTTATTCTGGCCGCATGCTCACTTGACTCCTTGCCAAGCCATTTCACCATCAGATCGACTTCTTCACTAGGTGTCAGCCCTAGTGGTTCTATAGCACTGATGAATGAAGCTCGCCATGCTTGATAATGTTCTGCAGTGTCATCAAATTTGCCCAGACCAGATGTTATGACTTGGTTGCGTGCTAAAAACCTTGCCAGATCAAATGTGGGATTTCCTGAGTTTACATTAGAGGTAAGGACAGCAGTTTTCACATTAACATTGTGCATTGTGTCACCTCCATGGTTGGAGTTGAAGTTGGGGGATTGTTCGATGTGTCCTCCTGTCATGTTTAGCTGATGAATGGGAAGAGACTTGAATTCATCTGATGCTGCGTATTGTTGCGTAGTTACAGCAACGGGCATAGGTACTGTATATTGTTGCATGTTAACAGCACTGGGCATAGTGTTAGGTGGGTGTGCGTGAGTCCCCTCATCCTTGTAGTTGTACTGACTGAAGTAAGATGACTGCTCTTTTACATAGTCTTCTGTCCTTTTCAGTGTTTGTATGGCTACAGGGCTGCGCTCGGATGTCTCACTGTATTTTCCTTCTTCTATGTCTGCTGCTACTGCCTCAAATACTTTTGCTTCAGCATTAGCAGCTGTAACTTCCCTTTGGAGAGTGAGTGCACGCAGTGATGCCTCAAGTTTTACCTTCTCAATCTGAATATGTGTCTCTTTTTCATGAAACTCCAATTTAGCTTTAGCTGCTTCAGCCTTAGCTCTTGCTTTAGCTGCGGCCAAGCCGACTGAGGAGCATGTAGATGACAGTGAGGCTACGGAACGGACGTGGTACACTGTATTTTGATACATGTCCTTATTTGATTGCCCATCACTTGCCTTCTCTTCATTATCTTTGTTGTCCATGGCTCAGAAGTTGTCTTTTTCCTTTGTCTATTCTGCATGGGACGGCTTTTTACTGTCCCGGCCTCGCTAAGCACTGTGACTTTTAGCAGTAACTCAGCTATACAGGTAGCTAAACACTTTCCCATCCGTCCACCAAGAAGCACTCCATTTGGTTCTTTAGCAGGGTTTAATGAGAATCGTGTAAAACTGTAACACACAAAGGTACAGAAAATGAATGCCAGCTAGGCTAACACATTGGGCTAACACAAGTA
The DNA here is from genome assembly GCF_007364275.1 of Archocentrus centrarchus. Classification (NCBI taxonomy): domain Eukaryota; kingdom Metazoa; phylum Chordata; class Actinopteri; order Cichliformes; family Cichlidae; genus Archocentrus; species Archocentrus centrarchus. The sequence goes on along the minus strand of NC_044365.1, from coordinate 7,890,386 downwards.
AAAATGTCTATCTTCCCATAAACATGACAATGAGTTACAAATTATGATTTATATGACAAGCAAATTAGAACAGTACTTACAGCCGATGCCGTTTCTTCTTTTTTTTGCACTTGGATTAAAGAAAACACAACAAAAAAGGCTTCTTTCAGAGCACACGGATCAACCGGCCCTCTTCCTCTCTGGTAAACAAGCCACAGCAATAAACGTAACCACAAGATGGCGTCAGCGAACTAGCAATAGATAAAACTACAACATTTGCCACTAGGTGGCCCCAGCAGATGAACCCAATACTGAACAACATTAAATTAAACAGGTTTCACTACAATCAGGCTGTCCTAAAAGCTCCCTGAAAAGCCTTCAGTTGATCCAAAATGCTGCAGCTAGAGTACTGGCAGGGACTAGAAAGAGAGAGCATATTTCTCCCATATTGGCTTCTCTTCACTGGCTCCCTGTTAAATACAGAATAGAATTTAAAATCCTTCTCCTCACCTACAAGGTCTTGAATAATCAGGCCTCATAGTATCTCAATGACCTTATAGTACCATATCACCCCAACAGAGCACTTCGTTCTCAGACTGCTGGCTTACAGTACTTGTGGTTCCTAGGATACTTAAGAGTAGAATGGGAGGCAGAGCCTTCAGCTTTCAGGCGCCTCTTCTGTGGAACCAGCTTCCAGCTTGGATTCAGGAGACAGACACCCTCTCTATTTTTAAGATTAGGCTTAAAACTTTCCTTTATGATAAAGCTTATAGTTAGGGCTGGATCAGGTGACCCTGAACCATCCCTTAGTTATGCTGCTATAGGCCTAGGCTGCTGGGCGGTGGGGGGTCCCGTTTCTTCTCATTCACCTTTTTTACTCTGTTTATACTTCACTCTGTATTTAATCATTAGTTATTATTAATCTCTGCCTTTCTTCCACAGCATGTCTTTTATCCTGTCTCCCTCCCCTCAGCCCCAACAGGTCGTGGCAGAGGACTGTCCCTCCCTGAGCCTGGTTCTGCCGAAGGTTTCTTTGCTAAGACAGCTGGGTCAAGTGATGGCTTTTTAAGTAATGGTTTAAGCACTACCATCTTTAAAGGCCTGTGGTAGAATCTGGTAGGTGGGTATGTGGTATGTGGTAGGTGTAATAGAATGTGGTAGGTCAATCTCTCTATTAATAGAGATAGATTGATCATATTTAAGATAGAAACATTAATTAATAGTAGGACTTCTTTGAGCAGTCTGCAGCACTTTGTACTGTAATAAAATGTATTCCCCACTGCTGTGTAATCCATTAAACTAAATGTAAATGTTACCAAGAAATGATCAGACAGGAGGGGGCTTTCAGGGAATACTGTTAAGTCTTCAGTTTCTATGCCATATGTCAGGACAAGATCCAGAGTATGATTAAAGTGGTAGTGGGCTCCTTTACATTTTGAGAGAAGCCAATTGAATCTGATAATAGAATAAATGCAGTGTTGAAGCTGTCATTTTCAGCATCTACATGGATGTTAAAATCACCCACTATAATTATTTTATGTGAACTGAGCACTAAATCAGATAAAGAAAGTCTGAGAAATCAGACAGAAACTCTGAGTAAGGACCAGGTGGACGATAGATAATAACAAATAAAACAGGTTTTTGAGTTTCCCAATTAGGGTGGACAAGACTTGGCGCTTTGCCAGCCTGGCTACAGTGCTGAAAGAAAACCTGAGGGTTGTTCTTGTTTTCTTCAGTCAGTGATGAACAGTAAGATGTCCTAGACTTACAGACTTTTTTTTATAGACAAACTTTTTCCAGGCTAATTGAACATCTTATAAATTAGTGGGACACCATTTCCTTTCCAGCTTATGGGTCATCTGATTTAAGGTGCACATTTGCGAGTCAAACACTTCTAATTTGAACCTTTCTTTTTCAGAGGAGCCGCAGTCATACGCAGGATGTGAAACTACTGACGAGATAATCGACCTCTGCGGGAGTAGAATTTAGGTAGCTGTTCTTCACGGTGTTGGCACATGACACTGAAGATAACAGTAGAGAATTTGTTTTCTTAAAGAGTTACAGCACTTTCAGAATGATATGTACTGTAATAAAATTTATTCTCCACTGCTGTGTAATCCATTATTGTAAATTTAAATGTTATTAAGAAATGATCAGTCAATGTAAGAACAATATCCAGAGTGTGATTAAAGTGGTGGGTGGGCTCATTTATATTTTGAGAGAAGTCAGTTGAGTCTAATAAGCTTTAATCCGCGATGCTTTTAATTAGACTATAGTCATTCTGGTTTATGACATCACTTTACACATAGCATCATAGCATCTTGGGGAGCAGAGGTGTCATACCGTAATGTGTGGGTGGGGCTAAGGTGGCCCCTCTCACCTCTTCACTGCTGTCTGCCCTTCATTCTCATGACTGTGGCCCAGCATCACAGCTGGCCCTAAACCTTCCTTTTGTGGGTGGGTTGACATGGATGTAAGTGTATCTTTGTGCATTTATCTTTGTGTGTGTATGAATGTGTGGTGTGTGTGTGGCCAATATATGTTATACATGTCTTTGTTTGTGTACAGCTGTGCATGGGTCTGCAGTTTGCTGTGTCTTGGCTCTTCTGAGACATGGTTGTGGAGAGTGGGTGGGTGGGTGGGTAGAGGGTGCCCCTCCTACTGCTCCCCACTGGTTGTTGCTGCCTCCCTGGGGAAGTGGGTTCTGGGGCTGATCTGGCGTGGTTGCTGACCCTTTTCCCTGGGGCTGAATGTTTCTTGGGCACCTGAAGCCCTGTCCTCAGCTCGTGCCAGGACAATTGGCCTCTGGCGCAGTTGGCTGCCTATTGCTTCTAGTCCTTTGGTGTTCTTTCACTTTGGCCACAGGGACTCTATCTCCCTCTTCCTTCTGCTCGGATGGGCATGTCATTGGGATGTGTGGCTTTAGGTGTGGGGCTGGATCTCTTGGGCCTCTCTTTATCTGCCTCTGGCTCCCAGAGGCCATTGTTGCAGCTTCACACCCTCATTAGTACATTTTGTGACACACACACACACACACACATACACACGCACACACGTGCGCACCACACACAGAGGAACATCCTATGTTTATATATTTGTTTTTTCCTTGGGTGCAGCAGTTGGTGACCTACAGTATTATGTTTTATTTGTGCTTTTTTTTTTTTTCTCATCTGTTCTCCTAATTTTCTCCCCATCTTCTTCCTTCTCTTTTCTTCCACCTGTCAGATCCAGCATTGTTAAAGTGTATAAATATAAAATAAAATTAAATTGGGAAAGGGAATGTGTTTGGTACAACAGTGCATTCAGTCAGTGGTTCTGCTTGCTAAAGCTGCTGGATAGGACAGGTTAAAAAAAAAAAAGTTTGATTAGATCTAACAGGCGTTGTTACTTTGTGATAAAAACTTTAAAGCTAACTTTGGTTAACCCTCATGTTGCATCTGAATTGGAACAAATGGACTAGTTCTTATATAGCACTTTTCTACAAACGCACAGCTTAAAGCAGATAACCCGAAAGCTGGAGAGGGAATGGCGTCTCACTAAATTAGAAGATGCTCATTTAGCCTGGAAAAAGAGTTTGTTGCTCCATAAAAAAGCCCTCCGTAAAGCTAGGACATCTTACTATTCATCATTAATTGAAGAAAATAAGAACAACCCCAGGTTTCTTTTCAGCACTGTAGCCAGGCTGACAAAGAGTCAGAGCTCTGTAGAGCCGAGTATTCCTTTCACGTTAACTAGTAGTGACTTCATGGATTTCTTTACAAATAAAATTTTAGACATTCGAGAAAAAATTATTCATAACCATCTCAAAGATTATTCTTCATGTTCGGCTGCTTTCAGCACTGCTGGTATTTGTTTAGACTCTTTTGCTCCAGTTGATCTTTCAGAGTTAACTTCAATAGTTACTTCCTCCAAACCAGCAACATGTTTATTAGATCCCATTCCTACTAGACTGTTCAAAGAAGTCTTTCCAATTATTGATGCTTCAATCTTAAAAATGATCAATCAGTCTTTATTAGTTGGCTATGTACCACAGACCTTCAAGGTGGCTGTAATTAAACCTCTGCTTAAAAAGCCATCACTTGACCCAGCTGTCTTAGCTAATTATAGGCCAATCTCCAACCTTCCTTTTCTCTCAAAGATTCTTGAAAGAGTAGTTGTAAAACAGCTAACTGATCATCTGCAGAGGAACGGTTTATTTGAAGAGTTTCAGTCAGGTTTCAGAATTCATCACAGTACAGAAACAGCATTAGTGAAGGTTACAAATGATCTTCTTAGAGCCTCTGACAGTGGACTCATCTCTGTTCTTGTCCTGTTGGACCTCAGTGCAGCTTTTGATACTGTTGACCATAACATTTTATTACAGAGATTAGAGCTTGCTATAGGTATTAAAGGTACTGCACTGCAGTGGTTTGAATCATATTTATCTCATAGACTCCAATTTGTTCATGTAAATGGGGAGTCTTCTTCACACACTAAGGTTAATTATGGAGTTCCACAGGGTTCTGTGCTAGGACCAATTTTATTTATATTATACATGCTTCCCTTAGGCAGTATTATTAGAAAGCACTGCATCAATTTTCATTGTTATGCAGATGATACTCAGCTTTACCTATCAATGAAGCCAGATGACACACATCAATTAGTTAAACTGCAGGAATGTCTTAAAGATATTAAGGCCTGGATGACCTCTAATTTCCTGCTTCTAAATTCAGATAAAACTGAAATTCTTGTTCTCGGCCCCACAAATCTTAGAAACATGGTGTCTAACCAGATACTTACTCTGGATGGCATTACTTTGGCCTCCAGTAACACTGTGAGAAATCTTGGAGTCATTTTTGACCAGGATATGTCCTTCAATGCACATATTAAACAAATATGTAGGACCGCTTTTTTGCATTTGCGCAATATTTCTAAAATTAGAAACATCCTTTCTCAGAGTGATGTTGAAAAGCTCATTCATGCATTTATTACTTCTAGGCTGGATTATTGTAATTCATTATTATCAGGCTGTCCTAAAAGCTCCCTGAAAAGCCTTCAGCTGATCCAAAATGCTGCAGCTAGAGTACTGACAGGGACTAGAAAGAGAGAGCAGATTTCTCCCATATTGGCTTCTCTTCATTGGCTCCCTGTTAAATCTAGAATAGAATTTAAAATTCTTCTCCTCACATACAAGGTCTTGAATAATCAGGCACCATCTTATCTCAAAGACCTCATAGTACCATATCACCCCAACAGAGCACTTCGCTCTCAGACTGCTGGCTTACTTGTGGTTCCTAGGATACTTAAGAGTAGAATGGGAGGCAGAGCCTTCAGCTTTCAGCGCCTCTTCTGTGGAACCAGCTTCCAGCTTGGATTCGGGAGACAGACACCCTCTCTATTTTTAAGATTAGGCTTAAAACTTTCCTTTATGATAAAGCTTATAGTTAGGGCTGGATCAGGTGACCCTGAACCATCCCTTAGTTATGCTGCTATAGGCCTAGTCTGCTGGGGGGTTCACATAATGCACTGTTTCTCATTCACCTTATTTACTTTGTTTATACTCCACTCTGCATTTAATCATTAATTGATATTAATCTCTGGCTCTCTTCCACAGCATGTCTTTCTCTCCCCTCAGCCCAACCGGTCGCGGCAGATGACTGCCCCTCCCTGATCCTGGTTCTGCTGGAGGTTTCTTCCTGTTAAAAGGGAGTTTTTCCTTTCCACTGTCGCCAAGTGCTTGCTCATAGGGGGTCGTTTTGACTGTTGGGTTTTCTCTGTATTATTGTAGGGTCTTTACCCACAATACAAAGCGCCTTGAGGCGACAGTTTGTTGTGATTTGGCGCTATATAAATAAAATTGAATTGAATTGAATTACTCTAGCTGAGCACTTAAAGCGCTTATACAACACGTTTGCATTTACCCATTCACACAAGCACTTCCTTCTACAGCTAAGTGCTTACTATCTAACATCCACACCCCTTCATATTCCAGCAGCTGCATCAGAGAGCAACTTGGGGTTCAATATCTTGCCCAGTCTGCATACAGACTGGAGCAGCCAGGAATCAAACCACCGACCTTCAGATTAGTAGATGACCTGCTCTACCTGAGTCAACTCTACCTCCTGAGCCACAGCATATGTAACCATTTCTGTCCAACAGTAAGTCATTGCAACACGTTGGTTCCATACCATTTATGTACTTATTGTTTGCTTGCAGGCAATCAAAACTGAAGAACCAAGTGCCAATTTGTTTATGTAGCTCACTAATGCTGTCACTACCTGATTTGTAGCATGCGTGCACCTGTGCCCTCTGCGTCCAAGTAACAAGGAAGTGAGGTGCCTTTACAGTCAAAATTTCAGGTTAATAACTTTTGAATTACAAAGTGGAGATTTTGAGACACCTAATAACTCAAAATTTTAGTCTGTTTCCAACACTAAAAGAAAAAAAAATCTTCCATACTGCAGTGCAACATCAACAGCAGATAACTTTCAAATCTGAAAAAATGCAGGAAGGCAACTTTACATGGAGAGGCAATTACAGATTCTGGTACACTTACAAAGAGACAGTGTGGAATTTTTAACATTTTTGAAGAGAAGATGAAGACTTTTATCAAATAGTCAGCAACAACGGAAAATTTTGTGGAGGAAAATGGGCAAAATGTAGTCTGAACCAGATGAAGGATAACAGACAGACCTCGGAAGACCAAAAAAATTTTTTTATTCATGATTTAATGTTATTGTAGGTATACCTATTGCTGTTAAGGCACACATGTTATTAATTTCATCAGTTTTGTCTTTAATGTTTTTTTCTACTTAGCTATAACATGGTTATATTTTCAGCTTTTTCTGAGAGCTTTGATTACTGTTCCAATTTCAAAAGTAGAGTTTCAAATTATGATATAAAAATCCATTGCACAATGCCAAACAGTCTGTGTGCACTTGTACATTGAACATAACACAACAGATCATCCAATTTATGCTTTGATTACTGCCCCTTCTAGTACATGTCCTTCAATTGGTAGCAGCAAAGTCTGGTAGCTCTAATCTCTTTACTTTATTTTTGTTGTGTTTTTATGGATTTTCTTTTTGTTTTGTCATGTACTGATGAATACTTCTGTGGGGAGAAGAGTTTACTCCAGAGAAGAGATTTGTTTCACTGAAATGGAGAAAATTTCAGCTGAGATAAAGAGGTGTTTTCATGGTTGCCATGCTGGTGTAAAGGTGAAGGCTTGGAAGTGGAGATATAAGTCCTTTCTGCCAACAGTCATCAGAGGAAATGTCAACCCCATCAAAGGTGTTGAGCTGGAGATATTGAAGACTCAGAAAGTATACCATGAGTGCAGTCTCATGTGTTTTTCAGAAACATGGTTGAATCCAAACATCTCAGAAGTGGATCTACCTGGATTCACCTTCATACAGTCAGACAGAGATGCTAAAGCCAGTGGCATGAAAAAAGGTGGAGGTCTGATTTCTTTTGTGAACCAGAGATGATGCAGTCCTGCACATATATCACTGTCAAGAAGAGGATGTCTTGTCCTCATATTGAATTGTCGCCAGTTGGTATGCAACCGTATTATGCACCAATCACATCATAACAATAGTTGTGTACAATCCACCCAAGGTAATAGCCAAATTTCCATGTGAAGTTCTCCATGAAACCGTTGCTAGGATACAGATTAAGCATCCAGAGGCATTTTTTATAATTTCAGGAGACTTCAATCACATTTCTCTCTCCTCCCACCTGACTGGATGCACACAATTTGTTGACTGTCCGACCAGGCAAAACACGCCAATGTCAAAGAAGCTTACATAGCTACTGTTTTACCACCACTTGGCAGATCACACCACAAATTGGTTTTTCTCCGGACATATTATAAACCCTGTGTGCAGAGACAACCTGCAACCAAACTCACAATGAGGAAATGGACACTATAAGGGACTGGATGTACACAGGAAATGGAGGCTGTAAAGGACTGCTTTGAATGCACAGATTGGAATGTGCTGCTGGAAACAGATGTGAACAGTAAGGACACTGAGAGACAGGTTGATTGCTTTACTGAATACATCAACTTCTGTAGATATACAGTCATGCCTACAAAAACCATGTGCTGTTTCCACAATAACAAACCCTGGATTACAAAATGCAGCAGCAAGGCTTCTTATGAAATCCTCTAAGTATTCTCATATTACCCCATTACTGATCAAGCTTCATTGGCTCCCCGTGAAATTCAGAATCCAGTTTAAAATTTTAGTTCTTACTTTTAGAGCACTCCATGGACAAGCACCTTCTTACATCAATGAACTCCTGCATCCATATACTCCCATCAGATCATTGAGATCATGTGACCAGGGTCTCCTGGCTATACATCCCTCAAGACTGAAAACGAAAGGAGACAGAGCATTTGCCTCTGTGGCCCCCCGTCTGTGGAATTCTCTCCCTGTCTCCCTGAGAGCGGTGGATTCGGTGGCATCTTTTAAAGGACAGTTAAAAACTCATCTTTTTAATATTGCATTTGCTTAGTTTTCTTTGTACTTTGTTTTACTGTTGTGAAGCACTTTGTGGCAGCTGCCTCGAGAGGTGCTATATGAATAAAGTTTTATTTACTTATTTACTTACTTACAAGTGACAAAAAGGCAGTCCTCAACCAGAAAAGGCTAGTTTTCAGGGACAGTGACAAACAACAACTCAAAGAGGTGCAACATGAGCTGAAGAAGAGGTTAAAAATGGATAAAGTGGAATACAAAAAGAAGATAGAAATGAATATACAAAACAGCAACATTCATGAGGTGTGGAGAGGAATCAGTACCGTCTCTGGATACAACAAAATGAAACGACAGCCACTTATGAGTGGTGTGGAAAGAGCTGATGAACTCAATCAGTTCTTCAATAGATTTGAGTCTGTGGTCAAGCCCACTTCCACTGCTATTCTTCAGTCTTCTTCTCCTCCACATGTGGGTATCTTCACTGATAGTCAGTCTTGTCCTCCAAAAGTGTCCGTCTCCACCACAGCTACCCCAATTCCTTCCATCTCTAATGTGGCAACTACTTATCCACCTCACGCCTGTTCCTCCACACTTGCCATATTGGTCATATTGAAGCTAGGAAGACTATGCTCAAGGAAAGCTTTTGGCCCTGATGGTGTGTGTACCCAAGGATTAGTTCTTATATAGCATTTTTCTACTCTACTTGAGCATTCAAAATGCTTAATACAGTACGCTTGCATTCACCCATTCACACAAGCACTTTTTTTTCTATATCTAAGTGCTTTCTATCTAACATTTGTGCACAGATTCACACCCCAATGAATTCACTGGGAGCAATCTTGCCCAAGGATGCATTGGCATGCAGACTGGAGCAGCCAGGAATCAAACCACCAACCTTCCAATTAGCAGATGACCTGCTCTATCTCCTGAGCCATAGCCACCCCAAGGACTGCTGCCCAACTGTGTCAACCTCTCCACAGGATCTAAAATTCTGAGTCCTGACAAATTCAGAAATGCTCGGATCACATTGTGGTGTGTATCAGGAATTGACCGGAATCTGAATATAGGGATCTTGTTAAGGCCTTCAGTAACTAGAGTCACAAAAACCACCTCATATTTAACACCTCTAAGATGAAGGAAATGATAGTCAATTTCTGAAGATTAAGGCCCCCTCTCCAGCCCATGAAAGTTTGTGGGGTGGACATGTGGTAACACAACATGAAAAAAAAAAAAAAATCTAGGTTTACACCTAGGTAACAAATTAGACTGGTCCTTGAATACGGACAAACTATACAAAAAAGGTGCATAGCTATCTATTTTTGTTAAGAAAACTAAGCTCTCTCAACATGTGCAGTAAAATGCTGAAGATGTTCTAGTCTGTCTATCTGGCTGCTCTAAGTTGCCGTCTGCTGGAGTGGCAGTATCAGAAACAAGGATGCGAGTGTAACATACAGTAAAAGTCACCTAAGTCAAAGTCGCACAAATTGGACTTTTGCTCTAGTCGGATGGCTTCTGCAGGTCCCGGATGTTCCTAAAGTTTATTCCAGTAAAAATCATCTTGGATCATACTAGTTGGATTTTTGTCTACCTCGGGTGAAAACTCTCGTCACATTGTAATTCATTTCCAATTAAATGTGATCCCAAAGGTCAGATGAATTTAGTGCTAAAGCCCTCCTTGTCTCCCATCATGCCCACTTCCAATATGCACGATCTATGCAAACTCCATGCATCAGCTCATTCATACACTGCTACACACACTGACAACACCTGGAGATTGCTTGAGTGATATCTGGATTGGCTGCACTGGACAGGTCTGTTCATCTCACCGGAGACAATCATGGCAAGCACAGGAGGCAAGCGTAAGCTAAAAACTCGCACTTATGAGTCGAAATACGAGATTATAAAATTTGCGGAAGCAAATCCAGGGATGAAGCAGAAAGCCATTGCAGCGAAATTCAATATTAGACCCCAAACTGTCTGATATTTTGAATAATTTTGAAGAATCTGATTTTATCTGACTTACACAAAAGACAGATCTTTTACAAGTCGGATGAAATTCCATGGGCCATTTCAATCTGACTAAATTAAAAAGGTTCAGGTTAAACTCTGCTAAATTGGATAATAGCACCATCTACTGTCTCATAGGCCACTGATCTGACTAGTAATGACAAGGGACTGTGGGTAATCCTCAAGGTAATGGAGGATTCACATAGAGGTAACACATCTGTGAACATTGTGGACAAATCTTATGTCACTAAACTGTAACCCAAATAGAAATTGAGATAGTTATCTTTGGTTAAATATGATCTGTTGTGGATTATTTCTGTTATGCTTCTGTTGAGTTAAATATTCATTTTCTATCTGATTTCTTTGCCAGTAACAAGTCTCTTGAATATAGCTAGCTAATTTTGATGTGATGCCATCTTTTCACGCAGAGCTCTTGCTGTTTGTCCACAAGAGAAAACTCTTCTCCCTTATTATCCTCTGTCATAAATGCAGGTATGTACAGTAGCTGTGCACCACTGTTCAGAGCATGATAAGATTTTGAACATACACAATTTTCCACTAATCTTCTACTATGTACAGCCCAGTTCTCTGCTTACTGTAATAATATGTTGAACTCTATGTTCAATGTTGTGAAATAGAAAAAAAAAAGAAACAAAAAGTAACGGCTCAGTATGTGACATCTACTTTAGTATTCTTCTCACTTTGGAAATTTAAGGCACAAATTGTCTCTGTTAAGTATTTTATTTGTTGACATAAACTCTGAGCACTGTAAACATGTAGTTTACATGTAATGGAAAAGGACTATGGGTAATTCTCATATAGCGAGCTCTCACTGTTTGTCCACAAGAGATAACCATTCTACCTCGTTATCCTTTGTCATAAATGCAGGTGCCAAATAAAGAGGCTGTTACTACCAAAATTGACTTGCTCCAGATCATTTATTTGAAGAGCCCAAGAAGACATCATACAGAGGTCACACAAGGAGGCCGGACAAACTAGTGAGGAAAGTTGGCTCTGTAATTGGAGCCACTTCATAACATTTTTTAAAAAACAGTTCTTTATAGAAATAAACAGAAAACAGAAATAAATATAACAGTTCTTTATAGAAAAAAAAACAACAACAAAAAAACCCATCAGTACTGGAAAACTCCTCCCTCTGTTGTAAAATGAAGAAAAACAGAAAATCATTTGTACCCACAGCCATCAGGCTTTTCAATTCTCACACAAATAGCAGATGAGCTCTGTCAGACATACGAATTTCCCTCTGGGATCAATAAAGTTATTCTCACTCTCCTTATCCTTTCAGTTGATTTATATGTAAAATTAAATAAATAAAGTTCTCACTTACACACTATATTATGTATGTGTGTGTGTGTGTGTATGTGTGTATATATATATATATATATATATATATATATATATATATATACACACACATATATATAAATAAAGTATATATATATATGTATGTAACACAATGAAAGTATGCCCAACTGTGAAAAGAGAGAAAAAACAAACATACAAACCTGACTGTGTTGCCAATGCTGAGATCAGGGCAGCCCTGCAGAGCGACTGTTGAAGTTTCAGAATTCCCACCAAGAAGAACATGCCCAATAGCGGGGCTGAGTCCTGACAGGGATGGCCCTCCACGGAGAAAGCAATGACCCATCAGTCTCCCTGCTATTGGGAACATGTCACTTTCAACAAGAAAATGAGATGCTGAAGGTACTCAATGACCTGACTCCTTAAGAAAGCAGAGTGACACTGATATTTGCTGTCAAAAACATCAGAGACATTGAACAAAGTGTTTATGTTTTCCTATCACAATAAATTGGTGTGTGAACTGTTGGCTCCCCAGACAGTAAAATACATGTTTATAAAAGCTTCCTGACCTAGCAATGTTTATCAGTGAATGTCTATACTGTGGATGCCTGCCATGGGCTGATTTGCCTTTCCAATGTAAGCAAAACAAAGCAACAGTATGTGTATGATGCCAGATGCACAAAATACGCACCAAAATTGATGTGAAACCCAGTCTTCAGTTTCTTCACGCATATTGAGAAAAAAAGTGTTACACCATCTAATAGCAGTGCCTACTGTAACAACATGTAAAATTACACACAACTAATGTTTCAGTCATTGCGACAACTGGATCCTTTGGTTGTTTTTACCTTGAAGTCTGTAATTCAGTGCATGGGCCCATTCCACATTGTTTGGTTATAAAAGGAAATAAGGGCCATCTCCTGTTCAGCAGGGCTTCTAATATCCATGCTGAGATTTAATAAACTCTTCATTGCGTGAATGTGGAGAAAATGATCAGCGCACTGAGATAAGGCCTTGCTGGGGTCACTAAAACGAAACCAATAAAACACAACTGATTCGGTGCTAAATCTGAGGAGCGCCTACTCTCAGTAACAGCAGCACAAGTTGTTGAGGGTCCAGACATTGTTGTGTGTTCTTCCTCACTGGTGGTAATTGCAGGAGTCACTAGACTAAAGAAAAACAAATCACAAAGTGTTGCACTTTTATTCCATGTGAAAACAAACCTCTCAACAGAAAAAAAATGTAAAGTTACATTTCACCACACACAGATGCATGTTCCACAATACATTCACTGGAAAACGTTTCCATAAAAACAGGACATGACTGTTCAACTGCTGCTGAAAAATGGAAGGAAGGTACCAGCAGGAGTTATTTTCACAGGTGAATCACACATAAAAATGCGCTCATTTTGCATTTGCAGAGAACAAATGTGGTGTTTTGAATAATTGTTTATGCCCACATATTGATTACAGATTTAAAGACAGACAAAAAATAATAATTTTTTCTTCAACAGGATGACAGCCATCTGTATCAGACAGGTCACTGTCAGTATCAATGACCAAACAAGAGCTGATGTGATCCTTAAGAAGGTGCAGAGGAACAGCTACTCCACACTTTTGAGCTAATGTGATCCATATATATATATATATATATATATATATATATATATATACACACACACATACACGCAATTTTGCTTTGATTTGTAGTAATGTGTGTGTGTGTGCCTCTGTCATGAAAGGTACTCAATATCTTATGGGATATAAACACTGTATTTACTATGGCACACTATAAATTAGTATGTGTTAAGATTGGTGTATTCATTATGTCTGTGTAGATAATGCTAAACTTTTCTTGTATGAATGACATTTCAGTAGTACGTGTTAAGCTCTAACCTGACCATTTCCATTTTAAGTACATGTTTGTCAGGCCGAGCAGCTGAATGTTTATTCCTATCTACTCTGCAGGATTGTTTCCATAAATATTTGGAACATTAGTATGGACTTCAAAAGAGGGCATAAAAAATTATTTAAATGTCAGCTATACCCTTTATTCTGCTCTGTGGCTTCATCACTCGCTGCCCTAGCAATAAAATATTACAGTATAAGGGCAGGTTTTACACGTATTTCTGTTTGAAAACAGTTAAGAAAAACAAGAGAAGACTCAGTATGAGTTTCTATAAGGGTGAACTTGTCTGTTAGAAATTGCTGTGGACTGTGTTTGGTCCTGAGGACTGAGGGTCAGGTGGAGTGCAGGATTTTTCCAGAGGAGAGCTGATCTGTGTGTAACAATGGACCTGTACAATGTGTAGAAGAATAAAAAACATTATTTATCATCAGATCCAAAGCTTTCTGTCTGCTAATGAAGGTAACTGTAACTGTATGTAAATTGCTCTTGTTTTTTCTGCACGCTGTGTGCAGCTTATTCAAGAACTTTTTAAAGTCTCACGCACTAACACAGCCACATTAACAGATGCATTTGACAGATACTCCAATAAGGTATAGCTCAGATAGAGATAAGCTTAAAAAGACCTGAAAATCTCTCTGCTGGAAAAAGACATGAAGATACATTTTATGTATGTGTCTCCCTGTGAATGAAAATCTGAAACACAGCTCAGTTTAGTTCTGCTTGGTTTCTATAAAATGTTCGTGTTATTACTGAATAGCAGAAAGGGATTTAGCTCTAAACACTCAACGTGAGGGCTCAGTGAGAAGGTACAGGACAGAGCCAAAACTTTAGTACTACACTCAAAACTTTGAGCCATCCACACATCACAACATCACAACGCCAACATTCACAAATCCCACACTCAAACTAAGCTGTGATTTTAGCTTATTCGACTGCAGTTTGAATGAGAAAAAGACAGAAATCATGTTGTTCAGACCCAGTGGCACCAGCAGTACCCCCTGTGTTGACCTTTCCTCCCTGGCCCCATGTGAGAAATCCATTATCACTAATTTAGGTGTAAAAATGGACCCGACTTTAAGGCTTGATGCTCAGGTGAACGCAGTGGTGAAATCCTGCTTCTTTCAGCTGAGAAGACTGTCAAAAATCAAGCCTCTTCTTTCCAAACCTAACCTCGAAACAGTAATACATGCTTTTATAACCTCTCGTCTTGATTACTGTAATGCACTTCTGACTGGAATTAGCCAGGCCTCCATTGCTCGTCTACAGCTGGTGCAAAATGCTGCTGCACGATTTTTATCTGGTACAAGCAAGCGAGAGCACATCGCCCCAATTTTAGCTTCTCTTCACTGGCTTCTGGTTCATTTACAAATCCATTTTAAAATTCTTTTATTTCTTTTTAAGTCTGTGGTTGTGCCCCATTTTATCTATCTGAACTGCTGCACCCATATATTCCATCTCGCTCCCTTAGGTCAGCAGACCAGATGCTTTTACTTGTTCCGAAGTCGCAACGAAAACTCAGGGGTGATCGAGCCTTTGCAGTTGCGGCTCCAGAATTATGGAATGGTTTACTGCTGTATGTTAGACAGGCTCCTTCACTTGCTGTTTTTAAATCTCGTTTGAAAACACATTTTTATTCCTTGGCCTTTGACCCAGTGTGAGACTCTGATTTAAATCTTAAGACACTGTTATAGTTCTTAATTAAGTAATTAATTAATTTATTTAATCTCCTTCACATTTGTTTTATTTCTATATCTCATTGCCTTCTGACCTGTTTTTGGTCTTTTATGTGTGATGTTTTTGTACAGCACTTTGGTCAGCCCTGTTGATTTTAAAAGTGCTCTATAAATAAAGTGGTATGGTATGGTATGGTAACCTTAATAACATTCTCCTCCCACAATTTTGTGCTTAAAAGGGAAACTCCTATAAATACACATACATTAAGGTTAGCCACCAAAATACCTGTGTGCACACTGTTCATTCACAAAACTGACACTGTGCCTCTTCATTCAATCTAGAGAGTAGCTTCTTAACATTTAAAGAGGGTTGTGTTCTGGTGCAGAGTGTTTGTAACTGTGGCCCGAGGACACAGTTATTTTTGTAACTGACCTCATTATATATGCCACAGGAGACCAACAATACAAGATGCATCAGGTAATGAAGATAGTTTTATATATATAGTGAACTGATATATTTGCAGTGTTTAAGATTTTTAAACAATTTAAAAAAAAATTTTTATAACAAACACAAGTGCAGTCATTTAGCTGTGCAGCACCACAAATCACATTCATGTAGTTTGTTTTTCTTCTCTCAGATCTGAACTATATTGAACCCAGAAAGATCAGAAGTGCCATAGATTAATGTGTGAGTCTTACAGTACATAAATACATAGCATTACATGGCATACAGAAAAAAATACAATGTGCATTTATGCAAGTGAGATGGTTATTTTATAACTTCAGTATGTGAATGAGTCAGAATCTGTATGTCTTTGTTCTTCTGAACACCATACAGGTCAACTGTAAGAGATTTCAGATTTACACAATGGAACAACTTGTCATAAAGCAGTCCTCCTTTGGATGAATCTTGCACTCAGAGCATTAGTAAATCTGGCCCGTGTCAGATATATCTGTAACTCTGCCATTAACTCTGTGTAAAGTGGTAGAATATGTAAGGGAGAGATATTACTGTAGCCCTTTAAGCCCTATAATAGAACAAGTCTGCCAGACCATATCTTAACAGTTATACATGCTGTAGTATCATCTTGTGGAATATTTCAACTCACCATACATCAACAGAATCTTCAGAACCCTAATTATAATAATATGTATGAAGGAAATCCATAGTAACTACATAAGGTAGCTAAAAAGTGCACTAACCCACAAAGAAATTGAAAACTGTTTTCTGTACATATTATGCTAGATACAGAAATGCCATAGCTGTACATGCTAATGCACATGATAATTCGCATGGAGTACATTTTGTTGTTAGCGCTTTCTACAGGATTGTTGTGAACCCATTAGAGGAAGGATACAGCCCTCTGGGACACGTTGAATATGTAAGTGTAAATCCTCTGGTTTCATATGCAAAAAGAATTGCTCTATCGTATGTGGTACCGGCATTTAAAAGCAGTTAGCAGTTGTGACTGCCTCTGGCCGTTCACAAAGGGTTACAGTCAGAGAGAGAGAGTGGGCAACGATCCCACAGAAAAGAATGAAAAACAAAGAGAGAAGACATGTCCAGGGAGGAGAATGCTGTAAGCAATGTGTAAGAGCTGATGAAGATGGTCAGACAGATGACTGGATTCTTAAATTCAGTCTGACATATGCTCTCTTTTGCTCAGTTATAGCTAAATAATGTATGTAAACGTGTGGTGAAATAGTCTTAGAAAGTGTGTGACCAGCGTGTTCCGCTACTTAAATAGTACTACACCACTGGTCATTATATCAGAGATCAAGGGTTGATTTTTTTTTTTTTTTTCCATGATGAGGCATTATGTGAAACTGTGTCCACAATACTCATTTGCAGTCCTGACCCAAACTGTCACCCTACATCATGTGGATTGAATCATAATTAGTTTAATACTGTATAGACTGAACCTGGCATAAGGCAAGGTTAATGTTACATTGCCATGAAGTGTTACTAGTTTTCATTATAATATGAGCACATGGGAACAATATTAGACCTATACCCAATAATGATATAGGCAGATTCTTACAAATAACTAAACACTCTTTCTTGTCAGTTTGCACAACTAACTAAGCCTAAAATCTGTTCAAGCATTGAAACGTCATTGCACGCAATAAATGTTTTTGTTAAAAGAAAAAAAAAAAATCACATCCTGTGACACCAGGACAGCCTGTTACTCTTGAGTGGGAATGGGAAAACTTATTCAATAATAAGCAGACCTGCAGGTCAGACTTTGAATAAATAAACCATTCATCCCTGCCTGCTCTGAAGGAGAGGCAGTATTATGTAATTAGTGTGCGCGCGTGTGTGTGTGTGTGTGTATGTGTGTGTGTGTGTGTGTGTGTGTGTGAGATATAACCAGGATTAAAGCATCACATGTAGGTTTTTCTATAAGTCAATAGGAGCTTGTGAAGTATTCTGACTGGACTGGACTAAGCAATGGTTAGAGATTATGATTGGCTGTCAGTTTGGACCCCAGTGTCCTGATCCTGGGTCAATTTCCCAGTGTTTTTTTTTTTTTCCAGTTGTTTGAATGTTCTCCTAATTCCCTGGTTTGTGTGACATTTGCTTCTTTTATTCTTTGGCGTATTTGGTTTTGTGTTTGGTACCCAGTGGCTTTGGAGTTCTGTCATGGTTCTGAGCCTGTCACCCGGTTTTGTTCTTTGATGATCTCTTTATTTTATTTTTTCTGCAAGTGATGATTCTAATGAATCACCGCCATCTCAGCTAAGCGATCAATTCCTACCATCAAATTCCACTCAGAAGGTGTGGACCCTGACAGCAGAGCAAGTAGCTACAGGCTGCCGACACTGCAAGTTCTGCATAGCTCTTGCCCACGGACGAGGTGTGCCCTATGTAGCCTCTGCTCGCTCCTCCATCTCCACCCGTGTTTGCAGACACTGGGCCATTGGAAAGCTTTCCCTCAGTGAGTAGAGCTGCTTTGTTTCCAGAGACAGTTTTTTGGTGTGTGCTGGCCAGTAATGACTATAATTCCTGTTGTATTTTCAAACCATCAAATTATATCAAACTCCATGTTGTCATGATGTGCTGTGTGACAGGCAGGCAGTGATGGTATAGTTACCTTGAAAAAGTAATCCAATTACTGATTACTCCTTTAAAAAGTAACTTAGTTACTTTACTGATTACTTAATTTTAGAAGTAATTAAGTTAGATTACAAGTTACTTAATTAGTTACATTCAACAGCTGCCGGTGTTGTGCCAAAAAGTGATCGTCTGCCATAAATGGTCATGATCCAAGATGGCGGCGCGCACAGATGCAGCGGCACACGGCTCTTCCTTTCGGTGCTCTTTTTTGTACTTTTTGTATTTCATATTTGTTAGTTTTGGTGCATTTGTCTCTGCAAACAACTGCTACACACGCCAGGATCTTGTGGACATTGGCTACCGGCACAAGATATCAGTATCGAGTGATTTTCACTACACTCATAACATCCCAGACGCTATAGCGAGACCGCCGGGTGCTCCGTGGATTGTTATCAGGTCTGGAAGGCGCCACCGACGGCGGAGAGAGAGGAAGCAGAAGCGGGGCTGCAGGTCCGGCTTTTTGCTGAAGCTGAAATGCCAACCACACAGGCCTCCTCTGCCGAGCCTGTATCTCTCCAACGCCAGGTCCATGGTAAATAAAACGGACAACCTAGAGTTAGAGCTGGCTGTAAATCGCTATGTTCGTGACTGCTGTGTAATGATTATCACCGAGACCTGGCTAAACCCCCACATTCCCGATGCTAGCGTGCAGCTAGCAGGCCGCACTCTGCTACGCGGAGATCGGACCAAGGACTCCGGTAAGAGCAGGGGAGGGGGTCTCTGTATTTACGTGCATGAGGACTGGTGTAACAACGGAACAATCATAGACAAACATTGTTCCCCAGACCTCGAGTACATGTCTGTAAGATGTCGGCCTTTTTTTCTACCCAGAGAGCTAACAGTAGTGATCGTCACAGCTGTGTATATAGCTCCCGATGCTAACGTTAGCATGGCGCTCTCTCTCCTGCTGAATGCCATTAACGAACAGCAGCGGGTCCACCCCGACGGTGTTCTTATTATCGCGGGAGACTTTAACAAGGCCAACTTAAAGACTGTACTCCCGAAATTCCACCAACATGTCAAATGTTCCACAAGAGGGGAGAACACTCTTGACCATGTTTACTCCAACATTAAGCGCGCTTACAGAGCCAAACCCCTCCCCCACCTTGGCCAGTCCGACCATCTTTCCCTGCTGCTCACCCCAGCATACACCCCCCTCAGACGGAGAGCCAGGCCTACTGTAAAAACCATTACAACCTGGCCTGAAAACGCACTCTCCGACCTACAGGACTGCTTTGCATACACAGACTGGGACTTATTCGAACACGAGGACCTAGAAACATTCACAGGGACGGTACTGGACTACGTACATTAAGTTCTGTATCGGAAATGTGACTGTTAGCAAAAACATCCGGGTTTTCCCTAACCAGAAACCCTGGATGAACAGCCAGGTCCGTTCACTCCTCAAAACCCGTGATGCTGCCTTCAGGTCAGGCGACAGAGCTCTGTACAGTGCTGCTCGAGCTGACCTGAAAAGAGGAATTAAAAAAGCCAAAACGGACTACAGGAGGAAAATAGAGTCCCATCTGTCCTGCAATAACACACGGGAGGTGTGGCAGGGCATTCAGAACATCACAAACTTCAGAGGCTGTGATGTGACTGCAGGAGACCTGAGTGTGTCACTAGCAGAGGAACTTAACTGTTTCTTTGCTCGCTTTGAGATGCCTCAGGACCATCCATCTGCTCCAGTCCTGCCCCCCCCCACCACCACCACCACCAGGCTGCGCCCCACTCACTGTCCAGGAGCATGAGGTACGGCGCGTGCTCCTGGCAGTGAATCCCAGGAAGGCTGCCGGACCAGACGGAGTACCTGGCAAGGTGATCAGAGCGTGTGCCCACCAGCTCACCCTGATTCTCACCAGGATTTTCAACCTCTCCCTGGCCCAAGCAGTCATCCCCCCCTGCCTAAAAACAGCCACAATCATCCCCGTGCCCAAAAGGTCATCTGTCACCAGCCTGAATGATTACCGCCCTGTGGCCCTCACACTGGTAATCATGAAGTGCTTTGAGAGACTGGTTCTCCAGCACATCAAAGATCATCTGCCCCCCACTTTCGACACCCATCAGTTTGCATATCGTGCAAACAGATCCACAGAGGACGCCATTGCTGTAGCTCTCCACTCGGTGTTAAGCCACTTGGAGCAGCAGCAGAGCTACGCTTGCATGCTCTTTGTGGATTACAGCTCAGCGTTCAACACAATCATCCCGGACATTCTCACCACCAAACTGCACACCCTGGGCCTCCCCCCTCTCACATGTTCCTGGATCAAGGACTTCTTAACCAACCGGCCCCAGACTGTGAGACTTGGCCCCCATCTCTCCTCCACGCGCACACTGAGCACTGGCTCCCCACAGGGCTGTGTGCTGAGCCCCCTCCTGTACTGCGTCTACACCCATGAATGCAGTCCGGCCCACAATAACAACCTCATCGTCAAATTTGCTGACGACACCACAGTGGTCGGACTCATCTCGAAGGGAGATGAGGCAGCTTACAGAGAGGAGGTCTTGAAGTTGACAGCCTGGTGTTCAGAGAACAACCTGGTACTGAACACCATGAAAACCAAAGAGATCATCATCGACTTCAGGAAGCACAGGACTGACCCAGCTCCCCTCTACATCAACGGCGAGCGTGTGGAGAGGGTCCACACCTTCAGGTTTCTTGGTGTCCTCATCTCTGCTGATCTCTCTTGGTCAGATAACATCACAGCTGTTATCAAGAAGGCTCAGCAGCGACTTCACTTCCTGAGGGTCCTCAGGAAGAACAACTTGGACTTAAACCTGCTGCTGACCTTCTACCGCTCATCCATTGAGAGCCTGCTGACCTACTGTATCACAGTATGGTACGGCAGCTGCACTGAGGCAGACAGGGTCAGGCTTCAGAGGGTAGTCAAGACAGCACAAAGTTGGCTGCCCTCTCCCCTCCCTGATGGACATCTTCACCCCCAGCTGCATCAGCAGAGCCAGGAACATCATCAAGGACAGCTCACACCCTGGCTTTGACCTGTTTGACCTGCTGCCCTCTGGCAGGCGCTACAGGTACATCAAAGCCAGAACAAACAGACTCCAGAACAGTTTCTTCGCCAGAGCAATCACCACCCTGAACTCACACACTCACCCACTGTAACTGTGCAACACCCACATCTCTGTGCAATATTATATTATTCATACTGAACAATATCTAACATTCCTATATTGTGTAATATCCAGTATTCATTCACTAGTGCAATATTCATTCACCAAGTGCAATATTCATCATCTTCATTATTATATGTATACACATATTTACTTTTCTTACAATGTACAGATGCACCAATGTATGTATATATTTTTATACATTCTATTTTTTGTATATTTTACACATTGTTTATTTCTGTATGTCTCTTGATTATATTGATCATACTAGATTATAATATTTTTATAATATTTTTAGAGAGTTTGATTTTCTGTTACATGGCACTGAACAGGAGTGGCCCTCCAATCTCATCCTACATCCTGTATAATGACAATAAAGGCATTCTATTCTATTCTAAAGGGATTCTGATGTCTCTGTGTGCTTTTATGTGTACTGTATTTGTTTATATATATATATATATATATATATATATAACTCGCCTCAACATTAAAATGACAACCACTAAACGAGGGCGAGTCAGCTGTGTTTAAGGGCAGCATTTCCTCTACTACATACTGTCCCACCGACTTCTTCAGCCCCCCCCCCACTTACTGGTTTGTACCGAAGTCCAGCTTTTGTTGTTTGGGTGCTGGGGGGCCTCCTGCATTAGTTGCAGCTCTCTGCTTCACACCACCTGGTGGGACTCACTCTGTAAGTTTGACTGCGCCATGACTCCAGATGTTTCTTTCTTCTTGTTTTTGAAGCTAGATAGCACTTTGTCGCCAGCACAGAGTGCACAACTAACCTTGATGTTGTCATCTTTAGCTCACAATAGTGTCTATATTGCCAGCTAGAAAACATGCATCTCTCTCCTCCCTCCATTGTTTCCGTTCATGTTGCTCTGTGCTATCGTTCTCATGCTGAAAACAGGACGTAATTGTCACATCACTCCCCGAGATGCAAGAAGAAAGCAAAGATATATATTTTTCCTGAGGAAAATGACAAAAAAATAGCAACGCACAGTAACTTGGATAAGTAACTTTAATCTGATTACTGGACTGCAAATAGTAACGCATTAGAATACTTGTTACCGAAAAAAAGTAGCCAGATTAGATTACCATGTTACTAAGTAACGTGTTACTGACATCACTGCAGGCAGGATAGGACCACAGTGCAGGACTCACAAGACAGGACTGAACTCAAGAAACTCAGCTTTATTCAGCTGGTAGACTCAAGGGAAACATAATATATATATACACACACATACTGGGCTGGTCAGAAGCCAGAGTATACAAACTAAGGGACAAAACTCAGAAATATGGGACACAGGAACACACACAGAATGGAAACCACTGACAACAATGTAACAATGAACAGGAGAAAACTGAAGGTTTAAATACACACAAGGTAATTAGGGAGAGTAGAGACAGCAGGGAAGAACAGGTGAACCAAATAAGACTCGTAACACAAGGGAAGCAAAACTCAACACAAAGCAAATGGGACAAGGGACTGTCAAAATAGAACAGGAAGTGTCCGCCAAGACACAAACGCAGACTTGACACAACACTAGGAATAGACGCACAAGAGACAATGGATAAACAGACACAGGAACACAGAGACGCAGGGAAGACGAGAAGAACAAGGGAAGGCAGGAATGGAATACAATAACTATAACTAAAAGCACAATTCACAAAAATATAACAAACTAAGAATCTAACTGTAAGCAAACTCAGTGTGGGAGTAGCAGTGGGTGTTCTTAAGCCACCCCAGTCATCAGTGGAGACAGCTGCGTGCCCTGACACTGAGTTCACTGTACTCAAATGCATCCACAGTCACCAGATCTCAATCCAGTAGCACCTTTGGGATGTGGTGGAAGAGGAGATTGCATCACCGATATGCAGCTGACAAATCTGCTTGATGTCTAAAAAGACAACACAAAACTCACCAATGATTGACTCTTTTTAGCAGTATGAGCCTAATTTGAGAAAAAAAGTTCAAAGAACTCTTAAATTATCACCATCTCATCAAAATATGTAAAAGAATAAAATAAAATCCCAACTATACAATACAAAGTCCCCCCTGTCATGCAGGGTTTGGTGACAGGGTGGACATTTTTGGATTAATTTAGTATCTAAGAAGCACACAGTGGACCATCAGCTATCAAAGTTATTGGTTATTGAAGGAGACCACAAAATATATTTCAAAATATATTTAAACTTTCTGAAAACTTTTTCTATTAATCAGCTTTTCCTCTGACAGGGTGGACACGTTAAGGTTGACCACACCTAACTACCAACATAATTACATGAAAATTAGGAAATATAAGTGTAGCTGCTCACTGTAGCTGCCGCAGTTGTTTCAACCTCCATTGAAGAAAGACAGATTCAGGGTGTTGATGTTAATGATTTCATTAGTTGGTCTCTTAAAGGGGCAATTACTCCATGATGACAGGGTGGACAGTAGTTTTAGGGACGTGCACAAAATGTTAAATCAAATAATAAAAATGGAGACAAAAAAAACCAAAATGGTTTGTTTTACCCACGAATTTGGTAGGAGTAATAAGAACATTGAAAAAGTATTTTCATTTTGTGCCATTGACTGCCTTAATTTCCTTAACTCCTTTCAAGCAGTGTATTAATTAATACACTGCTTGAAAGGAGCAGACCAGCCTGTGGGACATAGCAAAAACAGATACATCCAACCAAAGAAAATGGTATAAAATTAGTCAAATTCATGTTAAGAAACTTGTTCTTGTACTGATGTGTGTGTCAGTGTATCCACATTTATAATAATGCCTAAAATTTTCATTGTTTTGAAACATCCATCCATCCATCCATCCATACATTCATTCACTTCCGCTTATCCTGTTCAGGGTCGCGGGGGGGAAGGAGGGGGGGGGGGGGGGGGGGCTGTAGGCTATCCCAGCTGACACAGGTCGAGAGGCAGGGTATACCCTGTACAGGTCGCCAGCCTGTCACAGGGCCAACACAGAGAGACAGACAACATCCACACTCACATTCATGCTCTCATTCACACCTATGGGCAATTTAGAATGGCCAATTAACCTAACCCTAGTAAGTGCATGTCTTTGGACTGTGGGAGGAAACCCACGCAGACACGGGGAGAACACGCAAACTCCACGCAGAGAGAGAGGGAGGGGCCTGGGCCAAGGTGGAATCAAACCCAGGCCTTCCAGATGGTATTCTAACTGTGAGGCAGCAGTGCTGCCCTATTTTGAAACATGTTAACAATAATTTATTGATTCTGATGAGGACACCAAAAGGAACTTTATACTGATATTGACCCTTATAGAAAATGACCTGCAGCTGAGGCTACTACTGTGGATTTTCTACCTTCTCAGCTGACAAAACCGGATTACAGGACTGTCATTTGTTTGTTGACCGTTGAGTTGTTGATAATTCTAATACTTTGCAAATGCTGAATATTACAATAGTATTATATTATGCTAATGTATTATATTGCTATACAGATTCAGCAAAATTCTCAAAATTATAAAAACGTGTTTTAAAACCTTGTTTTAAAACAAATGTGAATTTTTTTGTGATTTTTTTGTGAGTGAAGAAAATAGCAAATGTTATTTTTGATTAAAAATAACATTTGCTATTTTCTTCACTCACTGTTAGTCTGACTGCACAATATGTAATTAACTGCTCCATAAATTAAATTATTTAAAGTGTTTTAAACACTCAGATGAAACCATTGCTAAAATAACACTTCACTGATTTCACAAAAAACTAAACTGTTGGAAAAAAAAATCATAAAATGTCTACAGTATAAATAAAATGTCAATCATTTTGTTATAAAGCCACCCTGAAGAAACTTTTTTTGTGTTTTGCTTAGGTGTTAAGTATTAAGTATCTTGGCATATATGTAGGAAAAAGAAATAGTCAGCTTTTCTCTGATTGCTCTTTGCACATCTGTATCCATGTATATTCTTTGCACAAGCTAGTCCTCTTGTGCCCACACAAAGTCACACCATTGTATCCCACTGATGAGCAGTTGTCCTTGCACTTGCCAGTAATATGAATGGCTTTTCTTCAGCGCAGGGGAATCAGATTCCATCTGCACATATTTGCATTCAATACATTTTTTCTTGTTGACAAGACCAAAATAAGGGTATTCATTGGGGTCAAAAACAACGCAATCAGGAGACGCAGCAAACCAGGGGGCAGTGGAGTGAATTACCAGACCACAGGGTAAGTAGTTAACATTCATTAGCCTACCCTATACTGATATTGCAGGCTCCATCTCAGCACCTCTCCTCATGTGTGCCTTGTTCCCTTCATGATGCACTCTGCAAGTGACTCAGCAGAGCTCTGGCCTTTGGCATGACACACCTCATGAAACCTAGAGGCAGTCACTCTGGGCCTGCGGTGCAGATGGCTCTCAGAGCTGAAGCTTTGTTCACGTGCAGCTTCCTCTATTTTGTGAGCCATTTCCAGAGTTACAGACAAGCATTTGAGATGTGGGAGCTTCTCTTCTGATCACACAAACACACACACAAACATACGGATGGCAAGATATCAACCCCCCTTTAGAGGCAAGTGTGGTGTTGGTGGCGGGTCACGGTGTATTGTGATGTACCAGAATATCAAACTGGCTACTTGTATGACGGAGCACAGTCCTCCTGCACCAGCCCAAAGGCACTTTCCACAAGGGGCTTGTTAGGTCTCATGTTCATCGTTGTCAAAAGTGGCCGTGTCCACAGTATTAAATTTTGCATATGCCTCCATTATTCTGAACATGAAGGGATCTGGTAAAGGACCCACCATGCTGCTGTAGAATCCACTCGTGAAGAAAAAGTTAATGATAATAATGTAACAAACAAAGCTATATTATATTTAACTAGAGCTAAACTAAAAAAAATAAAAGGTGTGGAACAGTGGTATATTTGAGATGGCCTTCTCAAAGTGTGATGTTGTATGTAGATTAACACCCATTTTAAACTTATAAAATCTTGCTCCTGACATATTATACATTCATGAACAAATACCAATATGCACTTGGGGTGGCTGTAGCTCAGTAGGTAGAGCAGGTCACCTACTGATTGGAAGGTCAGTGGTTCAATTCCTGGCTACTGCAGGCTGCGTGCCAATGTATCCTTGGGCAAGATACTTAACCCCAAGTTGCTCTCCGACCGTTCCATTGGAGTATGAATGTGAGTGAATGTTAGACGATTAAAGCACTTAGCTTAATTAATTAATCATGGAAGTGCTTGTATGAATGCGTGTGCATGGGGTAAATGTGAATGTGTTGTGTAAGCGCTTTGAGTGCTCATATCTGAGTAGAAAAGCGCTATATAAGAACTAGTCCATTTACCATTACTTGTAACACAGGAAAACAAAGTTTACAAATCAAATTACTGTACTCCAATCTGTATTTGGTACCAACTTAGTGAAGACCATAAACTTGATGGGTTTTGGCTTCACACCCTAACAGAAGACATATTTATTATAGGTGGTGTTACTGTCCATCCATCATTCCATCCATTTGCTTATGCTTATCTGGGGCTGGGTCACGGGTGCAGCAGCCTAAGCAGAGAAGCCTAGACCTCCCTCTCCCCAGCCATCTCCACCAGCTCATCTGGGGGGACCCCAAGTCGTTCCCAGACCAGTCGAGAGATATAATCTCTCCAGTATGTCCTAGGTCTGCCCCAGGGCCTCCTCCCAGTAGGACATGCCTGGCACACTTCTCATGCCCTCATGCCCTCATACCCAGAAGGCATCTCAGTCAGATGTCTGAACCACCTCAACTGGCTCCTATTGATGCAGAGGAGCAGCGGCTCTACTTTGCACCCCTCCTGAATGGCTGCACTCCTCACCCTATCTCTAAGGGATAGGCCAGCCACCCTTTTCAGTCACTACCCAAAGCTGAAGACCATAGGTGAGGGTAGGGACGTAAATTGACCGGTAAATCTGCCCACCAATATTCCTGCTGACATCATGTGTGACCAGAACTAGTGACATTCAAAGACAATGTTCTTTTGCGGACTCCAGTAGTCCCTGAAAGCTTTCATAACGTCCTTCACAATCTTCCATGACATGTTATGACCTTTGTAGGCATTACCTAACTATACTTGCCCTGGGTTCCTTATAATCATTCAAGGAGGTGAGGATGCAGTACAACTCAATTTACTCAGGTATTCAAGCATCAACAGTACAACACAGGAGATAGTAATCAATAACCAAACATGAACATAGACAGCCCAACATAATCAAGCACAGAGTGCTCTCTGGAGTATACCACAATTAGTTTTTGTTGCGTATGCTTTTTATGTGATTTCTGCAAACCCATTAGCAGAAGGAAACAGCGCTCTGGGGCATGTTGAATGCATGATATATAAGTGTAACTCTTCTGGTTTACTCATTTTTCTGCCGCTTGTATTCGCGATCTTATTCTTTCGGTCACTACCCAAAGCTCGTGACCATAGGTGAGGGTAGGAACGTAAATCGACCGGTAAATCGAGAGCTTCGCTTTTACGCTAAGCTCCCTCTTCACCACGACGGACCGGTGCAGCGTCCGCATCACTGCAGAAGCAGCCCCGATCCGCCTGTTGATCTCCCGTTCCCTTCTCCCATCACTCGTGAACAAGACCCCGAGATACTTGAACTCCTCCACTTGAGGCAAGAACTCGTTCCTGAGCTGGAGATGGCACTCCACCCTTTTCCGGCTGAGGACCATGGCCTCAGACTTAGAGATGCTGATTCTCATGCCAGCCGCTTCACACTCGGCTGCGAACCGTTCCACTGTGAGCTGGAGGCCACCCCCTGATGAAGCCAACAGAACCGCATCATCTGCAAAAAGCAGAGATGAGACTCTGAGGCCACCAAGGAAGAAGCCTTCCGCCACCTGGCTACGCCTAGAAATTCTGTCCATAAAAATTATGAACAGAATCGGTGACAAAGGGCAGCCCTGACGGAGTCCAACACCCACAGGAAACGAATCCGACTTATTACCGGCTATACGGACCAAGCTCTCACTGTGGTTGTACAAGGACTGAATGGCCCGCAACAATGGGCCAGACACCCCATACTCCCGCAGAACCTCCCAAAGGACACCCCGAGGGACACGGTCGAATGCCTTCTCCAAGTCCACAAAGCACATGTAGACTGGTTGGGCAAACTCCCACGCACAGTCGAATATCCTTGAGAGGATAAAGAGCTGGTCCAGCGTTCCACGACCAGGACGAAAACCGCATTGTTCCTCCTGAATCCGAGGTTTGACTAACGGACGCACCCTCCTTTCCAGCACCCTGGCATAGACCTTACCGGGGAGGCTGAGGAGTGTGATCCCCCGAAAGTTGGAGCACACCCTCCGGTCTCCCTTCTTAAAGATGGGGACCACCACCCCGGTCTGCCAATCCAATGGCACTGCCCCAGATCTCCACGCGATGTTGCAGAGTCGTGTCAACCAAGACAGCCCTACAACATCCAGAGCCTTCAGGAACTCAGGGCGAATCTCGTGCACTCCAGGGGCTCTGCCACAAAGGAGTTGTTTAACTACCTCAGTGACCTCACCCCCACTGATGTTCAAGTCATGTCCCTCATCCCCAGACTCTGCTTCCACTACAGAAGGCGTGTCAGTGGGATTCAGGAGGTCCTCGAAGTATTCCTTCCACCGTCTGACTATAGCCTCAGTTGAAGTCAGCAGCACCCCCCCCGCACTATAAACAGTGTGAGTGAAGCACTACTTTCCCCTCCTGAGTCGCCTGACAGTTTGCCAGAATCGCTTCGATGCCGTCCAAAAGTCTTTTTCCATAGCCTCACCGAACTCCTCCCACACTCGAGTTTTTGCTTTGGCCACTACCCGAGCTGCATTCCGCTTGGCCTGTCGATACCTGTCAGCTGCCTCCGGAGTCCCACAGGCTAACCAAGCCCGATAGGACTCTTTCTTCAGCTTGATGGCTCCCTTCACCTCCGGTGACCACCATCTGGTTCGGGGGTTACCACCACGACAGGCACCAACCACCTTGCAGCCACAGCTCTGAGCAGCAGCCTCAACAATGGAGGTGCGGAACATGGTCCATTCGGACTCAATGTCCTCAGCCTCCCTCGGAATGCTGTCGAAGTTCTGCCGGAGGTGGGAGTTGAAGATCTCCCGGACTGGGGCTTCTGCCAGGCGTTCCCAGCGCACCCTCACAATATCTTTAGGTGCGCCAGGTCTGTCCAGCATCTTCCCCCGCCACCTGATCCAACTCACCACCAGGTGGTGATCAGTTGACAGCTCAGCTCCTCTCTTCACCCGAGTGTCCAAAACATACGGCCGCAGATCTGATGATACGATTACAAAATCGATCATCGACCTGCGACCTAGGGTGTCCTGGTGCCATGTGCACTTATGGACATCCTTGTGTTCGAACACGGTGTTTGTTATGGACAAACTGTGGTTTGCACAGAAGTCCAATAACAAAACACCATTCGGGTTCAGATCGGGCAAGCCGTTCCTCCCAATCACGCCCCTCTAGGTCTCACTGTCATTGCCCACGTGAGCGTTGAAGTCTCCCAGCAAGACTATGGAGTCACCAGATGGAGCACTCTCCAGCACCCCGCCCAGTAGCTCCAAAAAGGGTGGGTACCCTGAACTGTCATTCGGCGCATAAGCGCAAACAACAGTCAGGACCCGTTCCCCAGCCCGAAGGCGCAGGGAAACTACCCTCTCGTCCACCGGTGAAAACTCCGACATACAGGCAGCAAGCCGGGGGGATACAAGAATACCCACCCCAGCTCGCCGCCTCTCACCGAGGGCAACTCCAGACTGGAACAGAGTCCAGCCCTTCTCCAGGAGACTGGTTCCAGAGCCCAGGCCATGCGTTGAGGTGAGCCCAACTATATCTAGCTGGTATCTCTCAACCTCACGCACTAGCTCAGGCTCCTTCCCCACCAGAGAGGTGACATTCCATGTCCCAATAGCCAGTTTCGATAGCCAGGGATCAGTCCGCCAGGGCCTCCGCCCTCGGCCACCGCCCAACACACACTGCACCCGACCCCTACGACACCTCCTGCGGGTGGTGGGCCTGCACCTGCAGGAGGGCGGGCCCATGTAACCTCTTCGGGCTGCGCCCGGCCAAGCACCACGGGCTAATGCCTGGCCACCAGACGCTCTCCCTCGAGCTCCCTCCCCAGGCCTGGCTCCAGGGTGGGGCCCCGGTAACCCTATCCCGGGCAGGGTAAACTGTTCCCTTGTTTTTTCACTCATAAGGGTCTTCTGAACCGCTCTTTGTCTGGACCCTCACCCAGGACCAGTTTGCCATGGGAGACCCTACCAGGGGGACAAGCCCCCAGACAACATAGCTCCTGGGATCACTGGGACACACAAACCCCTCCACCACGATAAGGTGGCGATTCACGGAGAAATGAGTTTCCTTCGAAGGGTGGCTGGCCTCTCCCTTAGAGATAGGGTGAGGAGTGCGGCCATCCGGGAGGGGCTCAGAGTAGAGCCGCTGCTCCTCCACATCGAAAGGAGCCAGTTGAGGTGGCTCGGGCATCTGATTAGGATGCCTCCTGGCCGCCTCCTGGGTGAGGTGTTCAGGGCATGTCCCACCGGGAAGAGGCCCCGTGGTAGACCCAGGACACGCTGGAGAGATTATGTATCTCGGCTGGCCTGGGAACGCCTTGGGGTCCCTCCGGATGAGCTGGAGGAGGTGGCTGGGGAAAGGGAAGCCTGGGCTTCTCTGCTTAGGCTTCTGCCCCCGCGACCCGGCCCCGGATAAGCGGAAGAAAATGGATGGATGGATGGATGGATGGATGGATGGATCTTCTGGTTTATATGCAAAAAGAATTATCGCTCTTTCAATCTAATAAGGCCTGAATTAGAGTCCTGCATCATTCCTACATACTTAACCAGAGATCCTCTCTTAACCCCATGCTGTAACATATGACGTGACCTGACATACACCTCTCGAGAAATGTAACTACACGTCAGGCTGATGCAACCCACAAGGATGGTGATTACAGTGTATACTTCAGAGCTGATTTCCAGTTGTGTACATAGGCCCTGCAATGACCCGAAGCAGAAGTCTAATTCAGGCCTAACTCTTCACTATCACTTAATTAGCAAGCGGACACGATATATAGTGTTTAACATTAGCAAGCTAATTAGCATTAGCAAACTAATTAGCATAACCTTGCTAATGCTACCCCTGCTTTCATTTATATATTTTTTCCACACTAATACCTTGATAACATATTTTTGAGCTAAAGTACCACAGATTACATCCTGAACAGTAAATAACAGGATCTATGGTAAAATGAATGCATTTGGTTTAGATGAGTTAAACATCCTTGCAGCTTCGTATTTGATTTGTTGATTGAACAGGTACTTCTACTCCATTCAATATGTGGATTAGATTATAAATCCTTTATCCTTGTCATTGTTAGTTAGCGACTCCAAACAATACTCCAATGTCAAATTACACTTATACAGCAGTATTGCAGGAAGATCTATGGATATTAGCATGCCAGAGCGCAACAAGTGACTATAGAACCCAAACAGTGAAGAAATGTTGGCCAATCAAAAGCCTGCAAACAATAAAGTGGCGCATAATCAGAAATAAAAATAAATAAATAAATGTACACACTCTCAGTTTTCCTTTTCCACATGTAAACATAAAAACAGAGTTTCTGAAAAATCTTTAGCCTGGCAGGAATTTTCCAAAAGCTCAGTTTTCAGTGATCCAAAATGCCATTTTACTTGTCGACAAAAGGTCAAAACACATAGAAAAAGCTGTGTTTACCAAAATACCCATGTATGTGTTGACAAAGCCTTTATCCAAAGCAGCTCGGTGATGTTCATGCTTGGGGGGTTTCGTCTTTACCCTTTCTACAAATCATGATAATTAAACTAAAGTGGCATGCTATCTCATCACAGTGAAAGGTCTATAGGGACTGAATGGTGTTAGATGCCACCCACAGGAAATGCTTAACAATTACACAATGACATGACATGGAAAATATTATTTTCAGTTTATACACTATCAGGCTGTGTTGGTGCTCATTTTGGAAATCCCATAGAGCATTTCCAAAATGAGAGCTCCTATGAGTCGTATTTGAGTGTGTGGACAAACAACTGATATTGTCATTTGGATTTGAGAAATTGTTGAAAGGACATGAGATGGATAGTGCCTTTTTGAATATTCACATGCTTGTAATAGTGTCTAGTCCAGTGCTTTTATGCAAATCACATTTCAGCAAGGTTCAGGAAAACTCAGGATTCAGCACTACTGCAGTAAACCACACCACTCAATACAGAGGTAAGCACATGCAATTGTATCCTGCCCAGTGACACAGATTAGCTGAACTTTTATAGTAAAAGGGCTAAATAGCTGCTTTCTGAGCCTAGATGGCTACTTACTACTTTGTAAGGTCATAGCAATTTGTGAACTAAAATAAAAGAAGAGATGTCAGATTGTAGCCTCTAATGGCAAGATAAAAGTATTTAGCTCACCTAACTTCCACCCCATCCCATTATTTGAGGAAATTTTTTGAGTAATTAATGGAATGGCTTTTTGAAGTAAATGCCTCTATGAACACTATGAGAATGTGAAGTATTAAAATTTAAGAAATTTTTACATTAGGGTTTGAGGCTCTCTTATTTTCACAAAATAAAGTTAAAAAAGTATTAACTGTCTACACAATATCAAAAATCAAAAGTTTGGACACACTCAAGTGTGTCCAAACTTTTGACTGGTACTGTATATTCAAATAAAAAATATTTACAAACTTTATGGTAAAATAATTTTAACCGAAAGAAAAATAAGGTATCATGTTGCTGCCTTTGCCTCCAAACTATACATCATAGCATATATCACTACTGTCTAATCTTCACTTCTGTCACAAATCACCCCTCACACTCACCTCTACCCACTCCACTCTGCTTGCATACTCTTATTCAAAATTCTTGTGCACTGTCTGCTACACTGTATGGTTGACCCTCAGGTATTTAACCCTCTTCTCTTAACTCCTTCGTATTTATTGAGCTTCTCGTGTTCTTTCTTCTTGATGTTGCCATCACTTGGTATTGCAACATCTGTTAACCATCACAAGTTTGTCAGTCTGTATCTGGAAGTCCAACAGGATCTTAACTCTATTATTCTTGACCACCCATGGGGGTGTATCCCATTTTCACCTTGGGACTTGTACTTGGCACAGATGTTCCTGTATACTATGCCAATCATTTGGTTATGGTGTTCCATGTATGCCCTGCCTGCTAGCATCTTGCATCTTGCTGTTATGTGCTGGATTGTCTCAGGGGCATCTCTGCACAGCCTGCATGTGTTGTCTTGCCTTGTGTGGTAGACCCCAGTCTCTATCGATCTTGTGCTTAGAGCTTGTTCCTGTGCTGCCATGATCAGTGCCTCTGTGCTGTCTGTCAGTCCAGCTTTGTCCAGCCATTGGTAGGATTTTTCAATATCAACCACTTTTTCTGTCTGCCAGTGGTACATGCCATGCAGAGGCCTGTCCTTCCATGATGGTTCCTGTTTTTCCTCCTCTTCTTTCTTGGGTTTCTGCTGCCTGAGGTACTCACTAAGCACATGATCCTTTGTGGCCATTTGTTGCTTTATCCAGGATACTAGTTCTGGTCCTTGGCCTCCTTCCTTCTGCTTAGCAGAACTTACCTTAGTCTCAGGGTGCTGGATTTGGGATGAAACCCTCCATGCATGTTAAGGACCTTTCTTGTCTTGATGTCAGTGGCTTTTATCTCCTCCTTTGGCCAGCTTATTATCCCAGCAACTGACACCTGGCAGGGCATAGATGTTGATTGCCCAGATCTTCTCCAGATCTTGTTCTTCGCATTCAGCTGACTCTTCAGGACTTGTCTTACTCTCTGCAGGTACTTGGTGGTTGCAGCTTTCCTAGCCGCCTCTTCAGGGTTCCCATGGTTCCTACATGCAAATGACCAGTTATGCAAATTATGTGATGTCATATAACAATTTCTAGTGACTTTTAGGACAGCCTCCTTACTGAGGAGTTGGCAGCAGTGTACTGGGCTGCCCTTACATTCCACAGGCTGCCAACATCTCTCCTAGTCTGCATACAAAGACATTATTTTCATCCATTCTCAGAAATAACCTAGCAGCTATTCTCAAATCATACAATCCAAGCCTACCTAGAGATTTGTCACTTGCATTTCTGCATTTCTGGTCACTTTTGTGTGAACAGTGTCTCAATAAGTGCCAAATTTACCCTCTGCGTTTCTCAATTCAATACTTGCATCATTTGGTTAGTTTTTGACATCAAACTGATCATCCTGTTAGTAGGAGACAAGCTGCCTATATCTTGGTTCCACCTGTGGCAATATCAGGCATCCTGCTTCTCAATGCCCTTGTCTAAAACTTTGGCCTCAATCAATATAACTTTGTCCTCCCAGCCTCCCCCTCAACCTGCTCAAGCTGATAGAATAGAATAGAATAGAATAGAATAGAATGCCTTTATTGTCATTATACAAGATGTACAATGAGATTGGAGGGCCACTCCTGTTCAATGCCATGCAATAGAAAGTCAAACTCTCTAAAATAAACATAAAAATTTAATAAACTAATATAATCTAAAAAATATAGAAAATAAAACACAATGTATAAAATATACAGAAAATAAAATGTATTAAAAATACAGAAAATAAGAGAATGTATAAAAATATATATGTTGTAAAAAATAAATTAAGTGTATACATATAATAACGAAGATGTGAATATTGCACTTGGTGAATGAATATTTCACTAGTGAATGACTACTGGATATTACACAATATAGGAGTGATAGATATTGTTCAGTATGAATAATATAATATTGCACAGAGCTGTGGGTATTCCACAGTTGCAGTGGGTGAGTGTGTGAGTTCAGGGTGGTGATTGCTCTGGTGAAGAAACTGTTCTTGAGTCTGTTCGTTCTGGCTTTGTTGCACCTGTAGCTCCTGCCAGAGGGCAGTAGGTCACACAGTTCAGGGTGTGAGCTGTCCTTGATGATGTTCCTGGTTCTGCTGGTGCAGCGGGAGGTGTAGATGTCCATCAGGGAGGGGAGAGAGCAGCCAATCACTGAAGGTGGTAGGCATTCATGTTTAATAGCAAGTAGATTTGCAATAATTTTAATGCAAATGTTTGCACTTAGCCCCACAGGACATACAAAATCAGTTTGTCCTCATATTCCTTTCAGACCCTGTGCTCAGAAGGGAAATCAAACTGGTTCCAAAAACTCTTAAGAATTCACCCTTCCAGTACATCAATGTTCTTGCCTTGGCAAGCAAACTGACTTATCATCCCTATCATGTCTTTGTGGATCATTTAATTACTGGACTCTACTAAGGGTGTTGCATTGGTGTTGTTTCATGGATGGATGGATTTGTATATAAGAACTTAACAGCTGTTGAGCCAGATCCATTATCAGTAATGAAAATGAATGAAATAACAAAAACTGAAATTGAAAAAACATTTTTGTTAACTGAAATAAATAAAACCTTTAATTAAAAGAAAAAAAAAAGGTAATCAGCAGAAACTGTATTGTGTGATCTTATAAATAAAATGCCCTTCATTTTTATGTATGTCAGTGTATTTAAAAGTCTTGTGGACTGATATGAAATTATTTTTTTTTCCGCTCTAGCACGTTGAGCTGGGAGTGCCCTATGGCACCTAAGTGTGTGTGTCTGCTCACCGTGCCAGTCTGCAAAGTATTGGCAACAACAAAAGTTGGAAGAAAGCAGCAGAGTCCCATATGGGATTTATTTGAGTATGATAGCAAGAGAGATAGTAGCAAGTGTCTTCTTTTGGATGATGGAAAAATATGTGAAACACTCCTCAAGTGGAAAAACCCCACCGATCTCAAATCCACCTGAGAAGTGCGCTGAAGGCGGCTACAGAAACCCCTTATGGACCTATGCAGTAACCTATGGCATAACCTGACGTTCGCCTCTCAAGAAATGTAACTACACATTGGGTCCACGCTGCCCGCAAGGATTGTGATTGTGCTGTTCAGCACTGTCGATTCCTTTTGTGCATTTCTGGCTACTTTTTGCTGCAGTTTTTAATTTATCAGTGAGAGAATAACAAACAGGAATAATAATCAAAGCATCGATATAAGAACTCACAAGTGTCAGGAAATTTCTGGAGGGAGACTGCTGAAACTATCTGAATGGACGTGACGGAATGAGCAAAGTGGAGGAAACAGAGGGACAAATATGTTTGCAGCCAAACAAATAAAAATAAACTGACCAAGGACCAAGGAGGGGAAAAGTCCCAGCATTTTTTTGTTTCTGTTGGCCGGCACCGCATATTGAACACCAGCACACAACCACAAGGTAACTGAGACACATAATGCAGCTCACGTAAGTATAAATGCTGGTAGATTGCGTATCTAGGGCCCACAAAGACCCAGTGCATACATGTAAGTCTAATTAGTATCTAACCAAGCTAACGTCAATAAGCAGCTCTGACAGAGAACCAGCAGCGCAGCCATGCAGCACGCTGACAATAATGGACTGTTTTCACTGAAAAAGTAAGACTAAAGAGAAAATAAAAACTAATAAAAATGAGCAAAACCACTCTAAAAACTAATTGGAAAAAAAAAAACTGAATTAGATGAACAAAGTTACAACAAAAGAAAACTAAACTATAATGTAAAATCCAAAACTATTATAACCTTGGTCTGGTGTCCCAATTCTTGAAACAAACAAACAAAAATAAGTGTGAAAAAGGCTAGCTTATTAGTCTTTTCTCATCTCCTCCTTTCCAGCTAGTCCACAAAGGTTAACTGGCATTGCAACTCGCAAACACTAGGAAAGAAAAAGGTTGATATTTGATTTATCTGCTTCCCATTCAAATCCAGTTCCTCATTACCAGCATGATTCATATGGAGTCATTCTTGCACCACTATACTTCAGTCAATAATGCCATCATGATAAATTTAGCTGGCTGCGTCTGTCTCAAGTGTTTGCTTTTTCTGAGATATGTCCAGTTGTCATGGCATGCTACATTTGGCTCAGCAAACACGTCTCTCTGTTAGTTGACAGTGAAGCTGCTGTTGGCATCATAAATAAAGGCTGATTTTTCTTTCCTTGACATAATGCTTTTCAGAAGACGCCTCACTTGGCTCTGTCTCTCAAAATTTCACTTTCACTGCTCATCATATTCCAGGTCACAACAATGTCAGATCACAATGATGCCACAACAGTGATTTGTTGTCTCCTTGCAACTTTCAGGCCTTCAAGATCCTGTGCCCAGATGCCAACACAACCCAATCAGTACTTTCTCAGTTCATCTATTGTCCTAACAGATTCACTTCAGTCCACAAGACTGACACAAGACTATGAGAAAAGATTTCTTCTTTCAATTCTTGTGATTTTGCATAGAGAACATGTGTTCATTGAGCACTGAACATTTGTTCAGCTTCTGCTCTGTCTTCTCTTTTATCAGTCCCCTCTTCTCATTGAGCTCATTCATTGATCACAGTTAGTGTTATGTCCATGCCTTTGGTAATGCCACAGCTAAACTATCATGATTTTTTTATTTCTCTATAGAAGTGTACTCCTCTGCCACAGTAAGATTACTCTTAATCATTTTTGGGCATCCTGTCCTAAATTCATTGCTTGGAATCTGTTCTGCTATGGCGGTTCATCAGATTCTCATCGCCAAATAGCTTATTTATTGAATTCTGTATCTCAATAAACTATGCTCAGTTCTTACAAATGATCTATACTTATTGATAAGTGAGGCTTCAGAATCTGTAATAACTCATCTGGCTGCTTTCCTAGGTGTTCAGGTTACTAGTCTAATATAAAAAATCACTTCCACTATTCTACACTGTCAAACTCAATGCTGCCATTATTCTAGTCCAGTTGTTTTCTTGCCTGAATTCTGTCTCAGTGTCAAATTCAGCTCTTCCAAATGATCTGTCCTTATTGAGCTTACTCCAGAGTTCTTCTTTATGTTGGCATTCATCTTGAAGGGCATACACACTGACAACATTCAACATCACACCTTCAGCTTCAAACTCATGATTCTGTCTGACACTCTCTTCATATATCGTCGCTTCAAGAATACCCCTATTTCATTTCCCTTCCTATCTAGATCATAGTAGAACAGCGTAAGTGTAAAAATACACATTAACCACAATAAAGTGAACAAAATAATTATTTTTGGGAATGTAGCTGCATTAGAAATGATTAACTTCAAAGCCGTTATTATCAGGAGAAATCAAGCATAGCTCTTTTTAGTATTAATATGGAGAGTAATTGGTAGAGTTTTGGGGTCAGATTTCTTGAGTTTGTCTTGAATTTTTGTTGACTTTGGGATTTGAGCTGGAGGAGGTGGCTGGGGAGAGGGAAGCCTGGGCTTCTCTGCTTAGGCTCCTGCCCCCTCAACCCGGCCCCGGATAAAATAACCCCATTGTCCACATTTGAGGACATTTTTTTTTTTTCCATAAAAGTATGTAACAACCATGTAACAAAATACATCTTCCTCTTCAAAGAGGCAGCTTAGTTTATATACATACAATGTCCATTTAAACACAAATATGTAGGAGAATTTAAAAATCCATTGCAAACAGGAGCTCGGGTCTCAGGAGGATAAATGTCAGAAGAGAGACTTGGCTGGCACGCCAAAAATGAAATAAACCTAAATACATCATCAGAATATTACAATCCTAAATATAGATCCTATACTACTCTGCAATAATCAAATATGTTTTCTGCACATTGAGCACTATATGGTAAATGGACTAGTTCATATATAGCTGAGCTAAACAACATGTTTGCATTCACCCATTCACGCCCATTCATACAAACATTTCCATTTGAAGCTAAGCTAAGTGCTTACTGTGCACTATACACCAAAACATCCAGACTTATGTACAGTTTCTTTCCACAGGCCATAATTCTGATTAACACTTAGATTAGTGGCAGTAGCACAGTGGGTAGGTGCTCGCCTTGCAGCCAGAGGGTTGCCAGTTTGAGCCCCTTCATTGTGTGCCTTAGAAACATGGTGTCTAACCAGATACTTACTCTGGATGACATTACTTTGGCCTCCAGAAACACTGTGAGAAATCTTGGAGTCATTTTTGACCAGGATATGTCCTTCAATGCACATATTAAACAAATATGTAGGACCGCTTTTTTGCATTTGCGCAATATTTCTAAAATTAGAAACATCCTTTCTCAGAGTGATGCTGAAAAGCTCATTCATGCATTTATTACTTCTAGGCTGGATTATTGTAATTCATTATTATCAGGCTGTCCTAAAAGCTTCCTGAAAAGCCTTCAGCTGATCCAAAATGCTGCAGCTAGAGTACTGACAGGGACTAGAAAGAGAGAGCATATTTCTCCCATATTGGCTTCTCTTCATTGGCTCCCTGTTAAATCTAGAATAGAATTTAAAATTCTTCTCCTCACATACAAGGTCTTGAATAATCAGGCACCATCTTATCTCAAAGACCTCATAGTACCATATCACCCCAACAGAGCACTTCGCTCTCAGACTGCTGGCTTACTTGTGGTTCCTAGGATACTTAAGAGTAGAATGGGAGGCAGAGCCTTCAGCTTTCAGGCGCCTCTTCTGTGGAACCAGCTTCCAGCTTGGATTCGGGAGACAGACACCCTCTCTATTTTTAAGATTAGGCTTAAAACTTTCCTTTATGATAAAGCTTATAGTTAGGGCTGGATCAGGTGACCCTGAACCATCCCTTAGTTATGCTGCTATAGGCCTAGTCTGCTGGGGGGTTCACATAATGCACTGTTTCTCATTCACCTTATTTACTTTGTTTATACTCCACTCTGCATTTAATCATTAATTGATATTAATCTCTGGCTCTCTTCCACAGCATGTCTTTCTCTCCCCTCAGCCCAACCGGTCGCGGCAGATGACTGCCCCTCCCTGAGCCTGGTTCTGCTGGAGGTTTCTTCCTGTTAAAAGGGAGTTTTTCCTTCCCACTGTTGCCAAGTGCTTGCTCATAGGGGGTCGTTTTGACTGTTGGGTTTTCTCTGTATTATTGTAGGGTCTTTACCCACAATACAAAGCGCCTTGAGGCGACAGTTTGTTGTGATTTGGCGCTATATAAATAAAATTGAATT
This sequence comes from Archocentrus centrarchus, assembly GCF_007364275.1. Taxonomy (NCBI): domain Eukaryota; kingdom Metazoa; phylum Chordata; class Actinopteri; order Cichliformes; family Cichlidae; genus Archocentrus; species Archocentrus centrarchus. The sequence goes on along the minus strand of NC_044365.1, from coordinate 7,849,733 downwards.
GAATTGAATTGTGTGCACAATGACAGTGAGTTAAATCTAACATCTAAGATCATTCACACAATGCCGGAGACAAGTGCTTGTGTAATAAACCGGACTGTACTAAACATCCACCGTACCTACAAATTGAATCAGATGTGCTGTATATACTATATGTTGTACTGTCAAGTCCTCATGTATATATAGTATATATCATAAACAGTTAAGAATATATACTAACAAGTTATCCATTTCATGTTCATTCCATATTTATTCCAGCATATTTGAACTGGAACTTTTGCATATATAAATCTGTACAAATGCTATATATGTTTTTGTTTTCTGTATTCCTATTCTGGTACATTGAGAAAAATAGGGGAAAAAATGGAGTCTGTGTTCTTCTAGCTGCAGTTCCAGCAGTGTAAAGAGACTAAGCAGCAGATTAGAATCAAGTAGAACAACATTTTATACATTTCCTAAATCACCAAATTAATACAAGTACATTTCCGTGACATTGCAATACACAGTTGACCTTCAGTCAGTGGTTTTAGTAAAGTATGGCTTAACAAGCTGCAAATATAAAGTGTATTCTCCCAGCAGATGATCTATACAGTGGTCTCTTGCTATATTGCGTTTCACTTATTATTCACTGTATCATGGTTTTAAAAAAAACAAATCTAATTCTATATTGTGGAGATTTTGCTATAATGCAGGATTTTGCAGTATACAGTATAGGTATTTATATAACTCCCCATAACTGTGTTCATGAAGCGCCTGATGAAGTGGTGCACAGCCAAGAAGAGCATTATAGCTCTTCTTGGCTGTGCAGTGCTGTACATTCATCTCATCGTCATCACCTTCATCGCCATCAGTACTGCACAGCTACATAATTCATCATCTTCATCATTCAAGTTGTAGTAAGAGTGGAAAGGTTTGTAGGAGTGTGGGAAGGGTTTATAAAGCCTTAAATATATATAAATAATAAAATAAACATAATTCCACTACTTTGCTGATTTTCACCTATCATGGGGGTCTCTGAAACGTAACCCCCATGATAGATGAGGGATGGTAAATGGACTAGTTCTTATATAGCGCTTTTCTACTCAGATATGAGCACTCAAAGCGCTTATACAACACGTTTTACATTTACCCATGCACACCCATTCATACAAGCAATTCCATGATTACTTAATTAAGCTAAGTGCTTTTAATTATCTAACATTCACTCACATTCATACTCAGACAGAACGGTCAGAGAGCAACTTGGGGTTAAGTATCTTGCCCAAGGATACATTGGCATGCAGCCCGCAGTAGCCAGGAATTGAACCACTAACCTTCCGATCAGTAGGTGACCTGCTCTACCTACTGAGCTACAGCCACCCCAATCACTGGATCACTGTATTGTGCTAAAAACATGCTGTAAATAAATAAAACTCAATTAAATTGTAGCACGTTCAGGTCATTTTAAATGGATACTCTGAACATAACCTGCTCCTGACAGTTTTGGTTTTATTCTCTCACACTGCAAAAACTACCTGTCTAAATATAAGGAAAAAACTACTTAATTTGGAAAGATTCAGACTATAATCAAGTGAAATATTCTGCCAGTGGATTGAGATAATTAAACTTGATAAGATTTCTTGAAATAAGACAAAATATCTAGTCTTTAGACAAGTGAGAAATAACTTAAAACAAGTTGTTTAACACTCATTTCAAGTGCTTTATCAAGTCAAATAAACTCAAAACTAGCCTGCCAATGCTTCTTTCAGTGTTTTTTTCTTTCTCACTTTGAGAGAAAAACTCTTAAAACAAGAGGAACTAACAGCTGTTCTTCTGAATTCAAGAATTGCTAATTCTACATATTCTGTCTTAAAATAAGAAAGCATTTACACTAAATGAATCCAAAAACACAGTACAATATACAACAGCCTTTATTTAAATTGCTTCTCCAAATAGCAACAATAGTATACAGCATTGCACACATGAATGTGCAAAACAAACCCACACAGAAATGGTAATGTTGAGGTTGTAATGCAAGTAATGCTATACATTATACATGGTGTCATTGAACTAATAGTAACTTTCAATTACAACTAAAAACTGGTAAAGTTAATTAACTCTAATCAACATTTAAAGCTACTGAAACTCACATTATAAAGCAGAACATTTGAAGAACAGAAGATGTGTTTGTATTAGATAAACAAAAATGAAGAATTTAAATGTCTTTTTACAGCTCTTATGTTAGGTTAAAACTTTCCAACACAGACATGAAAGTCGTGTACCTGTACAACTCTACTCCTGAATAAAAGCCTTCCACTCTGCCATGGCTTTTTTGTATGAGCTTGTGGTGTCTCGCTCATGGATACTGTCCTTTAACACTTCAGTCTGAATGACAGACAGAAGGGTTGCCACACACTTTGGATATGTGAGATGCAAGGTGTAGTAGTATGCCATCAGATACAGCAAACCTTGACGGAGGTCTTCTTCAGCAAATGTGGTGATGGGTGTGGTTCCAATTGCCATAATACAGTGGGACCCATCAAAGAGCAAAACAGGGCTGAAGAGAGATCTCCTCTGAAGGTAGATGGCTGGATCTTCTGTTGGCTAAAGAAAAAAGGACAAAACAGAGAAGAGAGACATTAAAAAACTAGCTGAGCAGTCAAACTACTGAGACACTATTATGTATATATGTATATATATATATATGAATGATCACAATCATAGAATACAGGTGGTACAGCTCATCTTTATATCATTTTGTTTCTTTAGTTTGAAAAATGCCCTACAGAAAATGTCAAATATGCCTGCCAATGAAATAATTATGACAAGATTAACTTGTGTCTTAGTCACTGTTAGTAGTCATTCTCCACATACTTTGGGAAATGACAGAGATACTGCACCTGTAATGTTTTAAATCTGTTATTACTTCCAGTTTGTTTTGTGAATTTTTATGATTTTAATGAATTTTAGTTTAATTAGTTATTTTTAATCAATTTATTAGTGTTTCCTGTAGACATTGGTCTGTATTTGTATTTTGGCAGGCCACGCTGTCCTCTGACCAACATAGTGCTGCAGAAATTTCAGTATCAATTTTCAAATGTAAATTCTATTATTTTTAGGAGCAGAGATGCTTAAAAAGGACCAAATAAATTGCCAAAATGTACAGTGAAAGCCCTTGCAGACATACATTGCCTACTTTCCTTCGGGATCAATAAAGTATCTATATATTAACTGATAACAATATGAACAAACTCTGACCTGAAGGACATGAAGCAATGCCTCACTGGCATGTCCCAGCTTCTTGGGTGGCGCAGTTGGTGAGGGGAAGAGTGTGGGGAGTGCCCTAAACAGGGCGATGTTGCATTCCACTGGAACAAAATAAATCAATGTTTAGTTCAATCCTAAATTATCTAAATTTGATTGGCAACTTAATCTTGATACCACAGAAAATTAGGTGTCACCATGAACAGTACTGTTGTTCCAGTTTTATTTAATCAGCACTATCATACACAATCCTATACATATTTATGTCTCTGAAAACAGCTACATGATGTATTAAAGATAGCACAATGACTAACCTCTATTTTGGTTCATCGGTGGCTTTAACACCTTCTTCCAAAGACCATAAAACTGAACCATGGAGCAGAAGTCCTCCCATCTTGCCTTTACTTCAGTTATGAATTTGTTGTTGTTCTTATCCAGGATCCGCCGTAGCTCATCCATCACCTATAGTGCAAGTAAATGTTAAAACCTGCACCAGTGCTTGCTTTATAAGAAAGCCACGATGAAAAGTAAGTCACTTACATTGTGAAGCTCCTTGAAACATGGATATGCCTCTAGAATCTTTGTTGGCCTATCTTCTTCTTTCAGAACATCGCTGTCAATGAAGGCTCTTCTTGATTGAAACTCAAGGTCAAGAATTTGGCAAACAGCATCTCGGTTGGGTTTTGGCTTCTTATACAGGTCCTGCAGAGTCTTGTAATGCCTGGCCTGTGTTGCTAGACTATCCATGTTGACTAAAGGGGAAAATACAGAATCAGTAACTGGATCCAACATATCAATCTAAATGATACTATGTGTTTTAGCCAGCAAGCCTAACATTGTGTGTTATATATTTATGATGGTTATTCTACAGAAAGTCAAATACATGAATATTGAAAAATCACATCCTGTCACAACAGATCAAAACCTAATCAAGTTTAAATTTAAAGTGTAATATATCAAGACATCCCAATCTATCAAAGTCATCCAGCCTTCACGTCCATCATTATTGCCATAATTAGAATTTGTCAATTACCTGAACTGTCGCCATCAGAACTGCTCACTGGTGGCAAAAGAATCGTTGATCCGCCACTTGAATCTGCATCATCATCTTCTCCCTGGTCACTTGGTGAGAACTCAATGTGGCGCCTTTTTTTTGAACGGCCCCTCTCTGGTGTGGGACCCTGCCTCTTTCGAGGGGACTTAATATTCAGGATCCTCTTCTGAAGATAACTGTACATGCTCGTCTATGGTGAATAAGATGTTGAAAGAAAAAAAGAAACGTAATATCACGTATATAATTTCAGAAGTCTGAAATAAATGTGAAAAAAATTTAATCACATACATATTTGGCAGGTAAGTCGTTATCCTGTAGCATGGAATAATACTCCACTAGTTTCTTAGCCATGGCAGTAACATCGTACTTGGACGGGTATCGTAACTCCTCTCCTTGTCGACTTGCTCTCAAGATTGAAATCATGCTGGTGACAGTGTTTCTCACCAGCCTGCATCTCAGCTCTTTGGACATGGCAGCTTCTCCCTCTCTACCAGTGCAGGCCATCTCAAAATAGTGTTTCCGAGCTAGTTCCAGCTCACCATCTGTATAGATCACATATTCAGGAGGACTGGGAAGCTGTAGAGTCTTCTCTGGGGTTTTCTTTACCAAAGGAGTGGATGTCTGGGGAGATGGAGGTGTTCCTTTAGGTGAAGACCTAGTTCCTGCTTCACCAGGGCCAGCTTTGTCTGGTAAGGTGGAATAGTCCTCCTAAGAAAATAATTCAAAACATAAATGTTGTAGGTGTTACAAACAAAACTGCACTACACGTTTTTAGATCAAAGGCAGCAAAAACTTGCCTCTTTGTGAAGATGAGCCCACAACTGTTTCCTCCTGAGAAAGTTTTCTGGACCAGGAAAAAGATCTCTTAAATCATCACGACTGAGGGTGTGGATTAAAACCTCATCTATGTTGGCAGCTGTAAAGAGAGGTCAAATAGTAATAAACCTTTTAGAGTTGAAAAACTTGGACCTTATAAATTTAATGGTATTCAACTTGACAGGGCAAATAAAATCCAAATTGTCCTCTTACTGTTTTATCTCCCAGCTACAAATAAATATAAATAGAATAAAATTTTGACATTTGGGTGTTTTGAGATTACATAAATAGTTAAAATTCAAATTTGAAACCAATGTCAGCATGGACAACTTTATTTTATTAAAGACACTTAAACTTGACATACCATTTAGAACTGATACTGTAACATCATCTAGTCCATCCATGATTTCCGTGTGTCTTCCTTTTAATTGCGCCTTTATCTGAGGGCATGAAAAAAAACACGACATTAAGCCAAGGCTCAAAAAATCATGCTCAGAAGTATGTCAGACCATTCAAACAGTACAACACCTTATGGACTTTTCAAATACAACACATGTATTTTCCTTCTGTATACAGTGGACCCAGAGTGATTGACAGGAGCCTCAACTAGTGCAGAAACTAAACTCTCAGCATTTTCCTCCACAGCCTGCATAGGTCCCTCAGCTAAGACATGCACACCTGCCTCTGATCTGCATCTGCTGTTCCTACGTTCATTAGTACCAAGTCTGTCTGCATGTCCTGCTAATTACATCAAACATGTACATATTTTATGTGGAAAATTATATTCAAACTTTTAACACCATTGGTTAGTCATGGTAAACAAAAAAAAAATTCGCATTGTAACGTAAATTGCAGGACCAAACCTGTTAGCTAATATTAGCTAAGCAAGCTTAGCTAGCTGGCTTTTAGGCTACAGTGGCAAAAAACTTGTGGACGTATTATGAGAACTGATAGTCCATCCATGGGTAAACTGATTGCTGGACCAGGCTGCTGTTTTCCCAGTAGTACAAAATTTTTAAATCAAATGCTGTAAAAGTTCTCCTTACCTCAGCAGAATCCAGTCCAAGCCTGCTTCTTCGCTCCCCTTCAAACGGTTACAGGACAGACGTGACCACATGAGGGCAGTCAGGGGGGAGTAGGTGCAGACCATAATAATGTTTCTAAAACTTGTAAAGTAATAACAGTCATAATAGGGGGATATTATAACTATAAATTACATTTTAATTATTACTCCTGTTGTGGTCCCTTACTGAATCACAATAACTAGAGTTTAAACTAGATTTAATGAGAGTTTTGATGTAACCGACCCCCCTCCATATTTGGTAATGACCTGCAGCGCCTGTATGAGCCCGCCAACAACAGCTCAAAAGTGATGTGAAGCAGTAAGGTATTTGTTTCTGCTCTTGCTTCTTAGACTGAACGTTTTGTCTACTTTCTTCTGCTACATTTAAATTTCTAATAGAGGTTTACGAACGTGTGTTGTAGTGCTAGCATGACTTGATTTTGCCGTGAGTGAAGATTTTCATTAGGCTAAGAATAGACTGTCTGCATTCAGCTAGCTGCCCTGTTTTTTCTTTTTGGCGGTTTAACATGGCCTGTTGGAGGTGTATGATTTGCTTTGTTTTTGTTGCCTTAACATTGAAGTCTCTCTTGAGCCATATTAACAAAACACATAGCCGCAGTCCAAACTTCCGAGTCATATGCGGAATAGATGGTTGTACAGAGGAATACAGAGTCTTTAACTCTTTTTACTACCATATCAGACGCACTCATGCTCTGTATCTTGCGACTGGGAACCCTCCTACCCAGTGGATGACAGCAGCATCATCTGACTTATCACATGCTGCAGGTGAACATTTTGACATACCAGTTTTTTCTGACTGTGCCACTAAAACACAAGGAATGCAAAGGACCGACAGTGAGGTCAACATACCTGTCATTCCAAATGAAATGTCAAGTCCGGAGCTTGAGGATTTCCAGACTCCAAATACTGATAATCAGGTAAGATGCAATGTTTGCTAATGAAAATGTTTAACAGTTAACATTCAGGTGTTTATATTATTTTTTTAATGTATATTAACACAACATATCTACAGGAAGGAGCTGCTACAGCAAGTGAAAATCTCGTCAGATGTGCAGCTGCATTTACCATCAGTGTCCGGGAAAGATGTCACCTATCCCAGGTATTGCACAAACCTAAGTGTTAGGGAAATAAAATATATATTGAATATATGTATGTGTGTCTGCATTTAAGTATGCGTTTTACCACAGTCATAATTTGCTTATAAAGACTTGAAAATTGGTCCTTGATAGAGTTTGAAAAGTGCTTGAATAAGACTGGGAAAAGGTCTTGAAAGCATGTAAACTTACAATTCTAATTCTATGGACCATTTTATAATTCCACTGTCAGAGCTACAACAGTGTCATATTTTGTGACAAGGATACACACAAACTTTTTGGCTCTGGGGCCACATTGACTTTTTGAAATTTGACAGACGGGCCGGGCCAGCACCAGATGGATACATATTTAACATAAACATATAAAAAAGCATTACAGTGTTAATACTTAGATTTGCATTTAGTGGGAACAGTGTTGTTTTTAAGTAATGAGAACACGCACGTGTGAAAAGAGGTCAAAAGGGTGCAGGAACAAGAGCAAAAAGAAAGTCTGCACACCAGAGAAGTGTAATTCTGACTTTTGAATTCTGAGCAAGAACTGGACAGAGATCATTTTGGTATGAAATCCTATTCAGAATGTTCTTAAGAAGTGTAATGCTAGTCTCATATTGAACAAACTGTATATAGCTCATATTTCTTTGTTGTTTTTGTTTCAGAGGGGTGTCAACAGTATTGTCTCTGGAGTCCAGCAGTATCAAACTGCTCTTCTCAGTACCATGAAGGACACCATGAAGTCGCTCTTTCAAAGACATTCAGACAATATGGAGCAGCTACAAGAGGCAGTATTGGCAGAACTGGAAAATTTTCAAGATCCTTTCTCCATGATGGCTTCCACATACATTCAGGACAGCACAATCCAGAGGCTTTTTAACCCAGTCATACCAGAGGAGGTAGTTATGTCTCAAAAGGTTTGCAGAGTTAACAAAGGACAGTCAAGAGTAATTGCCATCAAAAACAGAAGTTTTTACTATATACCCCTTATTAGGAGCCTTGAACAGTTGTTGTCCAATTCCAGGATTTTTGCCATGATCAACACCGCACCTCAGAGTTGCCACAAAGATGGGTTTTTGTATGACATTATTGATGGGAGCATTTATAAATCCCATCCACTGTTTTCAAAAGAACCTTCTGCTTTACAGATAATTTTGTATGCTGATGAAATAGAGATATGCAATCCTCTTGGGTCACATGCTTCAGTAAATAAATTATTCATGTTTTATTATACTTTAGGAAACATAGACCCCAAGTTTAGGTCAAAGCTTGCTGCAATCAGACTCCTTGCTATAGCAAAAGCTGATGATATTGACAAATGTGGTGTTGATTTTGTATTACAAAGGATTAATGAAGACTTAAAGTTGCTCTATAATGGTGTCAAAATCCAAACACAGCGTGGTAGCATGGATTTATTTGGTGCTGTAGTTTCGGTCTGTGGTGACACACTTGCCCAACATGAGCTTGCTGGTTTCAAGGAAGGAGTTGGTTTTGCATATAGTAAGTGTAGGCATTGTGAATGTACCTTTGATGAAATGCAAATTAATTTTAATGAACTAAGTTTTACTAAAAGGACAATGAAAAAACATATTAAGCAGTGCTGTGAAATAGAAAAGGCTTGCACAGACTTCTTGAAATCATCTCTCAAAACCACCTATGGTATAAACAGAAGAAGCAAGCTGATTGATTTCCCAGCCTTTGACCTCATTCAACAAACACCACAGGATATAATGCACATCATTCTTGAGGGTGTTGCACCCATGGAAATTAAGTGTGTGCTAAAACACCTTGTTCTCTCTGGACAGATGGAGTTGGATGTGTTCAATTCTGCCATGCAGAGTTTTCCTTTGTCACCAGTAGACATACGTGACAAACCCTGCCCTATCAGTGTCACTACCTTGGCATCTAATGACAATAAACTGAAACAGTCCTCGGGGCAAATGCTGATACTGTTGAAGATCATGCCTTTTCTGCTCAACAGTATAGAGAAAAATGAATATGTTCAGTTTGTTTTGGACTTAATTAAGATTGTTCAGATACTCTTTGCCCCTATTTTATCTGTACAAAGTGTGTTCAGACTGAAGAATATGATTGAACAGCATTTGAAACAGTTTAAGAAACTTTTTCCTGAGAATAATATAATACCTAAGCAACATTACCTGTTGCATCTCCCTGCTCAGATTCTTCATCTGGGGCCTGTGATAAGGCACATGTGTATGAGATTCGAATCAAAGCACTGTTTTTTTAAACAATGGGCATCTAAATTGAACTTCAGAAATGTCTGTAAGTCACTTGTGAACCATAATCAGCTTTCTGAATGCTGTCAAAATGAATTGGGCACTGAGCATCCAATATTTGTACACGAGAAGGAATTGGGTCCTGTCTCTGAAGTGAAAAATCCTGAGTATATTGCAGCAAAGATAAGAGATTTTTTGGGGATAGGTGGCATACAACATGGAGTCAAAGTAAAATGGCTTATTCTCAATGGGAACAAGTACATAAGTGAAAAGTCTCTAATAATCACCAGTGTGAGTGACACAGTTCCTGTTTTTGGACTTATTAAAAACATTTTTGTGGTAGACAGTTCATTATACTGTTTTGAATACCAGCTTTATGAGACTGTGGGCTTTAATACAGATTTTTTAGCATATAAAATTGTAGTTCCTAATCTCGCCCAAGCAACAGAGTTTATAGATGCTGAAAAGCTAGTTGATCCTACATCATATTATCCAGTCAGTTTCAAATGCAGTATGTATGTTCTGACAAAATATAACCTTGATGATGTCATTGCACTTAAAAGTTGAAATGAAACAGGGGAAGATGTGCTGTGATTTATTGCCTATGTTGTGGCTGTGGATTCGTACTACATAAAATGTTACACTGCAGCTTTGTAAATATTGTAAATAAATGTGTTAATGATGGGCCAACAAAAGCCTAAGCGACTTATTACTGAGAGGCCTTAAAATAAGCTTTCGCATCTAAAAATGGTTGTGAAATATACAATGTGACCTCAAACAGTGTCTCAGTGATATAATTTAGCCTAAAATGCATGTAAAGTAACTAGTTTAAGGATTTAGTAACTAAGTAAGAAATAAAAGTAATATATTCTAAAAACAAGTTTTATAATCTTACACATTCAGCTCCTGCTTAGTATATCACTCTCAAAACAAGATCAAAAATACTTTTTGGCTCAATGTAAGATTATTAGACTTAGATAGACTGTCAGTTTTTGCAGTGCAGCTGCAGACTCCGTGCTGTTTAAGGGTTTCCTTAGATTCAGTATAAAAACAGAATTCAAAAAAAGGCTTAGTCTGCTCGAGCAAATACAGTGTAGGTGTCCTCTTTTAGGATCATATATGAATGCTTACAGAATAATAAGACTGTTGTAAAATTGCTTGCTGCCAACAGAAAAAATAATAAATTAAGGACCAAAGTTACAAGAATCCATGATTCTTACTGATGCTCATCAGGGAAACACCAAGACTTTAGATGCTACTGAAGAAGTATAGACCCTCCTACTTTCCCTTAAGAGTTCCAAGAGATCTTCCAGAAATGGTGATACTATTATCTGGAGAATTGATTGGTTAGCAGGCAGTGATTTCATACCTACTGATCTCTAATCTGGACCTAACCTGCTCCAGAGAAGGTTAGCAGCAGGTTACAGCATAAGTTACCACAGTGATTTACCCCCATAAGAAGTGAGCCACTTTTGTAGTACTGAAAACCCAGGGTTAACCCTGAAAGTTACCTGGATAAGCCAAAACCCCACTTCGTAGTATAAGCCCCTGGACACAAATGGGACCATTATTTACAAACAAATTGAATCCTTAACCTTAACCTTTTATAGATCAGGGACGTAAAGGACTGAGTTTCTCTTGTTTTCAGTATCAGAATCTGGCCATTTTTTTTTTTATTCAGTCAGTAGTAGATACTAAAGAGCACATACCTGTGAAGTGCACCGGACTTGATTCCTGGAGATGCTCTGATGCATCATTTTTGTCAGTCACTCATTACTCTAAATTTGCCCAATTTTCCAGTTTCCAAAACATCAACTGCAAGGACTTAATTTGCTGCCATATATTGCTGTCCACCTGCTGATGTAATTTTAATGAGAAAAATCTACGTGTTCACTTCAGCTATCAGTGGTTTTAATGTTGATGCTGAACTGTCTTTCTGAATACAGCTGTTAAACATACTTTATCTAAATGTTTCTATAATGTAGACTGCCAAAACTGTAAATAAGCTAAAACTAAAGATTACAGCTACTGTAGTCCATCCACACTTCTACCTTTTGTGGTAATGGATTGTGTGTTTTAGAAATTTTTAATTACATTCATAATCATAAATCTAAAGATTTATTAATTAATGTCTGTACTTAGTTCTCTATACTGCAGGTGTGCTGCTGTGGCAGCATGAAGTAGTTTGTAAATCACTGCTCCCATATGAGTACTGCTCAGTCAGTGTAACCTTTTTGTTAATCTTACGCCAGCTCCACAGTTCATGACAGTGTAATTAGTTGTTCTCTATTGGAACTGAACAAAAGTGTCTTACACCTGGGCTCAACATATTCACACACTCATTAGGTGTCAACACAGGGAGCTGATTAGACAGCAGTTTGTTAAAATATGCATATTAAATATATATACACAGCTGTGTGCACATAGGAGTTTACTTTGGTGACCATTTCACAACAGCAAAGGAAAATGCAGTCTTCTTTAGATCCCAAATCTGGTTGTATGATTATTTCTAAGTTCAGCAAACCCTAAAAATTATCAGCATGATTAAAGTGCAACAATGAATTGGTGAACATAAATGAGAAAACACAGAAATGATCAGCATCCCTGCTAGAGGCAAAGAACTGGAACGTTCTCCAAGTCAAATTTGGGGTCTCTGGGAGAGCTTTGTTCCCTGTTCTTGTATGCATCCTTTATCAGTCTCAGCTACCACCGTTAAAATAGAAAGCAACAGCCGACAGCCTCTGCTTAAACCACACAACCTCCAACACTGTTAGCATGTGAAATTATTTTCTTCTTGCGATCAGCTGTGGCAAACACAGTCTAACATCAATACCATTTCTCAACTCTTCATTGTGCTGCAGAACATTCACTGTGTCAGGCCCTGCATTTGTTCAGTGCAATTTAAATCTGGAACTTTTTTCTTCCTCAAAAGAATCAGCACGATTGATCCCTTTTATGAAACAAGCTCTGTTTCTTCCAGAATTTAATCAATTCCGAAATAAACACTTTGGTTCTAGGGGGATCTTTATGAGTTTTTCAGCTCATAACACAGATCAATAGGTGCAGTCATATCAGATGAAGTCTCCAAGGTACAAACATTACTCCTCTTCAGAGAATTTCCAATTAAAACATGGAGGACTCAAACAGCCCTCTACACCTGTTAAAACTTAGATCATCTGGACACATACACTAAAATTATGGGCAAGTTCACACACACACACACACACACACACACACACACACACACACACACACACACACACACACACACACACACACACACACACACACACATATAAAGGGGTGCCAAAAACAAAAGCTGCTCTGTCGAATGACTGCAGCTTCAAAACCTCTGTCCCCCTAAATTGTTATCAAATTATATAAATTATTACTAAAAACTGATGATTCAGTCTGCCTCCCAATTGCAAAATGGGAGCGTGATCTTTCTATCAGCCCGGATCAAAACTTCTGGACAGAAATATGCTTAAATATCTTAAATGACTAGATGTCCCCAATTACAACTTATTCAATAGAAAATTCTCCATAGAACACATTATACTGGACAAAGGATGTTCCAAATGGGCCTTACACACTCAAACATATGCACCCACTGTACAAGCAATTCAGAAGAGAACTATATGCATGCTCTGTGGTTTTGTATACCTGTTCAGAAGTTCTGGCAGACGATATGTGAAGACCTATCCACATGGTTTAGCTGTTGTGTCCCAACTTCCCCCAGACTATGTATTTTAGGTGATGTCAGAGAACCACTTATGGAGTCAAATATATCACACATAGTTCTTACCGCCACTGTCCACATGAACTGGAAATCAAAAAATAAGCTGTGTATTACTCAATACAGAAATCTATAAGTAGATCATGTTAGCTTAGAGAGAATGTCTGCTTCTTCTAAAAACCAATTGGATGAATTTGACTCTCTCTGGTTCCCACTGATCAGCTCCATTACTTAGTCGGGGTGGTTGGCTGTGGGCTCTGCTCCCGGTGCATTTTGTGGGCGGCCTGGGGTGGACTCCGGGGGCCTGTGTGTGTCCGGTAGCTTCCTGAGACTGGAATCCTGGGGCTGCCTTCTTGTGGTGTCCGTGTGCTTGTCCTGGTTGTTGTTGGTGCGGGGCTTGGGTGGGTGCTGCCTTGCGGTCTTGGGGTGTACCCAGGTTGCTTGGGGTGACGGTTGCTGGCTCTTAGCCTTATTGGCCGGTCTTCTCTGTGGGGCTCGGGGTGTGGGGCCCTCGGCCCTGGGATCACTACTTCATTGGCGGCCGTCGTAGGGTGGCTGGGGTGGACTGGGCACCGTATTTCCAACTCAGGCCAATTTGTCTTGTCTCTTATTTGTGTCTATCGCTGAGTGAATGGGTATCTGGTGTGGAGCAGGCTACCCTCTGTGGTGGGGGCGGAGGCGCCGGTCTCAGGTGCCGCGTGCTCCGTGGTGCTGTCGCTGCGGCTCCGGGTCCACCTCTCCCTGCCCTGTGCTGGGGTGTGGGGGATTGGGGTGCCTACTGAGCCAGTGGACACCTGGCTCTCTTATTCCAGGTTGCCCTTCCTGGTCATATGCCCCCCCCCCCCTCGTTATATGTCACTTGGACAGACTGTGCGGAGCCGCAATTGCCTCTCCATTTTAATTGCATTACAGCTATTACAAGTGACAACACATTCTAATACACACAGGACCTTGGGGGCAGGCATGTTACCCAGAGGTTGATGAGATGGGGCTGCTGAGGTGGCCCCACTCAGGTCCTCTCTACTGTCAGCCCCCCAATTTTAATGGCACTTTAGACATTAAGGGTTTTGAGGGGGCGGGGTGGTCGAGCGTTAACGACTAGCAGTTGGATACTCGAGGCACAACTGTCCCCTCAATTTTAACTGCATCTTATACACTTTATACATTCGCAAACATGAACACATACACTTCAAAACACTTACAATTTGGTGGTGGGGGTGGGGGCGCCTTGGGGTTCCCGAACGGGCCTGGATGTTCTGGCGTAGGTGTTAACCTGCTCTCCTGGGGGTTGTGGGCCAGGGCAGCTTTGGCTTCTTCAGTGTGGTGGTGGGGGGCTCTGCGGTGTGTCGGGTGGTTCTTGGGCACCTGGGGCCCTGCCACCAGCCTGCACGGGGGGCTAGCCTCTTGGGGGGCTGGCTTCCTGTTGCCTCAGGTTCCCTGGGGCCCTTGGTCCTTGACTGGGGGGCTCCGTTTGGGACCTCCCTCTCCCCTCAGCTGGGGCGGGCATGCAGTTGTTGCTGGAATGTGCCGCCACGGGTTTTCATGGCTCTTGATGGGCTGCGGATGGCTCGGGTTTTCTGGGTCCCTTTCTGCCTGCCTCTGGTTTCTGGTGGGCGGAGTGGCGGCTTTCCGCCTTTGTTGGTAAACGCATTTCATGAAATAGACACAGACACTAACGCAATCACAGCATAACGAAATTGTTGTTTTTATACAGCCATGCTTTGTTTTGTTGTGTTTCTTCCACATATTTTTGGTATGTTGTCTTTTTTTGTAGTTGCAGCAGTTGAATTGTTTTGGTTAGTTTGCTCGTGCTCTGTCCCCTTTTTCTGTCTTCTCCCCTTTCTCTCTTTTTTTTCCTTCTCAGCCTGTCAACCCTGGAATTACTACAACATGTATATGTACACAAATAAATGAATAAAATAAAAAGAGAAACATTAACAAGAGGAGCCAATCCATAGAGCTCATCTTGGTAGAACAAATATGTCAGGCACAACAGTGCATTCAGATTACGATTCTGCTTGCAAAGTCTGCCACACAGGCTTTAAAGAAAAAAAGAAAAAAAAAAAGAAAGTGCAGCTTGTGTTTGATGTCTGCATGTTGTTGGAGTTTATTTCACCTGCCTAACTACTGTCTGTTGGTACAAGGTATGATCAAAAATTTGTCGTGACAGAAAATATACTCAGTTTCAACCTTCCCTTCATCTTCTTGCTTATGTCTTGATCAATGTCAGTCTGGCGGCCATTTTAGCTTGGTTCCCCAAAGACCACATTTACAAGGGGTGGCTGTGGCTCAGGAGATAAAGTGGGTGATTGTCAGTGGTTTGATCCCCAGCTCCTCCAGTCTGATTGTCGAGGTATTCTTGGGCAAGATACTGAACCTTGATGCATTGCCTGTGGTGAGTACCATCCCACACCACGTCACAGATCCTGCATGCTAGGTTTGCCTCCCTGGCTATCTTTGTTTACATCACAAAAACACCAGAGACTTATGATTTTGACACACTAAAGGAGATTTGAAGGGGACAAAAGAATTGCCAACGGATATCTGTGGACTTAAAGTGGTTTGAAGGTGCATGAGAATCAGCTTTTTTGACTAATGACAGGTGTTGCCACTCACATCAAACTACTACTGAAAACTACTATAACTACTCAGTGCTGGTTTAGGAATATAGAAGAAGCTGAAATTGGAGGTAAAGAAATTGCTGAGCTAACGCAGACTTGTAAAGGTCTTGTAGGTTGTCAAAGAAAAAAGGCACTTTACTAAATTGGCAAAGCACAGTGCACAGTGGTGGCAAAACAGGACTAGAAAACAAGGTAGGCAGGCGATTGTGTCTCTGCCTTTGTGGCTGGTGCCAGGGAACACACCTATGGCGGGTTAACCAATTGAGACTTGGAGTATTTAGGAGTGGCTGATATAACGGCTCACCATTATAACTCACTGCCAGATTGTACAACCTCCATGGTGGTAAGACAGCTAGCTCGTCTTTTATGCATAACTCTTATCTGCATGTTAGTAACCATAATTTCTCGTGCTCGTCAGTTTGTTCCTTTCCACTGTGCAGCATTACAGGAATCACAGACCTTCTGTGCCTCGCCACAGAGCCAGTGTACTCAGGCACCGCCTCTCCAGCCTCCACCTGCCAGCCGTATGAATCACGCCAGTCTGCCCTCACTTCAGCACCAGACCCTGGAAACATCCCGCCAGCCCAAACCCTGACAAGTTCCCCTATGAGGCCTCGCTCCATGAGACCCACCAGTAAGCTCATTCACTCCTTTTTACGCACCTCCACTATACTGCCCTTGGCCCAGGTTAACGCTGTTCTCTCTTTCTCTCCACAGATTCTCCGTGCATTGCCATACACACACTCCACACGCTCGCCTCATTTTCTCTCCTGGTTTAGTTTTTGTGTTTGTTCAAATAAATCTTGGTAACGTGAACTGCCATCTTTGCTTTTTGGGTCCAACATGCCAGGCCACCATGACAGGCTCCAGCCATTTGAACACAGAGGCTTCTTGCTGTGGGACGACAGTGCTAACCACCACACTACTGTGCTTCCCCATTTAATATCTGTTCTATGTGCATATTTATGCAAATGGCTAGTGAGAGGGTAAGTGCTTTGAAAATTGCTAAAATGTGCATTTAGGAGAGCAAAGTCTGCAATATGGAGAAATTGTCTTCTTTCCCAGAAAAGTTTGCAATGATCACACACAGAGGAAAAAAAGGAAAATTTTCAGCCATTTTTGATGTTCTTTCTCTGTTGACCAAACACAGTCTGAATATGCTCTCCAGCACATTTAACTACATGCTTTCTTTTGCATGCTCTCTTACTTGAATATACACTTGCTGCCACTGTTTTTACAATGAACTGTTTGTATTTGCATATTTTAAACACTGAGTTTTCCTTCTGAATTAATTTGTGGGAAAATGTACAGCGTATGAGTTCAGGCTCAGAGATTAAGTTCAAGCCTATAGTATTTAAATGAATTAACTAAAAGCAGATACAATATGTTTACTTTTAGAAATTAGTCAAATCCATCTGTTGCTTCTCAAACAGGTCCAGCAATGACCATTGATTATGTGTATAATCCCAAAAAGCAAAGGATTTGGACAGAGTGTCTAGCTGACATTGGGATAACTTCCTTTTTTATTCAATTGGATTTTAGTGTTTGACTCAGTAAAGACTGCCCTCTTTTCTTTCTTTACTTTTGTAATGATGAAGCTATGGACTCCAGACAAAAGAATTAAGAACATTTTAGGTTTTCAATCCATCCATTTTCTGGCTTTTATTAAGAACAGGATTATAATTGCAGCAGTCTAGGTAGAGACACCCAGACACTCCCCAGCCACCTCCTCCAGCTCATCTGAGAGGACACAAGGCATTCTCAAGCCAGCTGAGAGATTTAATTTATCCAGCATACAGTATTCTAGGTCTTTTCTGGGAGGCCATGCCCAAAACACTTCAACTAGGAGGCACCCAGGGGACATCCTAGTCAGATGTCTGAACCACCTCAACTGGCTCCTTTCAATCAATCAATCAGAATCAAAAGAATTTATTGTCATTATACGTCAGACATACAATGAGATTACATTCCAGAACACCCACCCATCAAAGGGGCCGCCATTTTAAAAAGAAGATGGAAACAGCGAATAGAATGGGTAAGTAAGGAGAAAAAAGCATCTCATACTTTGCCCCATACCAGGGCAATATATTGGGTTCAAAAAACCTCACAGACACTGCATGGGAGCACTAGGTGGGGAGGGGAGGGGTGTGCCGGTGGAGGCAAGTGAGTAGGGTACTGTGGAGGCAAGCCAGCTCCCCCCTCAGCTAACAGTTCATGATAATGTTCATTATAAGGTGGAATACTCAGCCTTGGTCACCAGGATACCAGTTCACACAGGTCACAAAGAGACGGGATGGTGCGCTGGGGGATATAGCATCTATTTACACGCGTCCTGGACACGATGAGATACCAGCTGAACCAAGGTCCGACAGGGAGCCAAAATTCCAGATAATACAAGTTGTTTTGGTACAGGCTGTCTCCAATCATCCGAATTCTCATGGCTCCTTCCTTTGTCACGCAAAACGTACACTTCACCTAAATTTAATCCATTCACCTTAGAGCATGGCCGAAGCTGGCCTGCAAGCCTCAAGGTTCGCGTCCACCTTGAGGTTCAGCTCTTCCAGGTACTGTACAGCTCTGCACAACCCTTTGTACTGAGCAGGCAGCTTACCTAAGCCACGGACAACTGCCCAGATTTTCCAAATGTGGCAAATGTTTCAGATCATTAAACAAATTTTAATAACAACAATTTTAAAAACAATGTGAAAGCCATTGTTTTTAACCACACAAGACAATAAGACACAATGGTGAAGCCAACAGGACCACATCATCTGCAAAAAGCAGAGATGAGATTCTGAGGCCACTGAGTAGAAAGATTCTGTCCATAAAAATTCTGAACAGAATCAGTGACTTCACAGCACCCCCCCACACACACACAGGACACCCCGGGGGATGCAGTCGAATGCCTTCTCCAAGTCCACAAAACATATGCAGACTGAATGGGCAAACTCCCCCACATACTCCAGCATTCTGGGACCAGGTTGAAAACCACATTTTTCCTCTTGAATCTGGGGTTCGACAAACAGATGGACCCTCCTTTCCAGCACCCTGGCTGAGGAGTGTGATCCCTCAATAGCTGGTGCACATCCTCCATTCTCCCTTCTTAAAGTTGGGGACCACCACCCCGGTCTGCCAATCCAGTGTCTCTTCCCCCAGATCTCCATGCGATGTTGAAGAGGCGTGTGCTAACCAAGACAGCCCTACAACATCTAGAGCCTTCAGGAACTCAGGGCTAATCTTGTCCATGCCAGGGGCCCTGCCACCAGGGAGTTGTTTAACCACCTCAGTGACCTCAACCACAGAGAATCATTCCCCTCATCCCCAGACTCTTTCCACTACAGAAAGTGTGTCAGTGGAGGTCCTCAAAGTATTCCTTCCACCGCCTGACTATAGCCTCAGTTGAAGTCAGCAGCGCCCCACCTGCACGGTAAACCGTGTGAGTAGAGCACTACTTTCCCCTCCTGAGTTGCCAGAATCGCTCCAAGGCCATCCAAAAGTCTTTTTCCATGGCCTCACAAAACTCCTCCTGAGTTTTTGCTTTGGCCACAGTCCGAGCTGCGTTCCGCTTGGCCTGCTGGTACCCATCAGCTGCCTCCGGAGTCCCACAGGCTAACCCAGCCTGATAGGACTCCTTCTTCAGCTTGATGACTCCCTTCACCTCTGGTGGCCACCATCTGATTTGGGGATTACCACCACAACAGGCATCAACCACCTTGCAGTCAAGGCTCTGAGTAGCAGCCTCAACATTGAGGTGTGGAGTATGGTCCATTCAGATTCAATGTCCTGCCGGAGGTGGGGCCTCTGCCAGGTGTTCCCAGCGCACCCTCAAAATTGTTTAGGTATGCTGGTTCTGTACAGCATCCTCCCCACCACCTCAGCTCAGCCCCTCTCTTCATTTGAGTTTCCAGAACATATGGTCGCAGATCTGATGATACGATCACAAAATCGATCATCAATCTGTGACCTAGGGTTTCCTGGTGCCACATGCACTTCTGTACATCCTTATGTTCAAACATGGTGTTATGGTCCAATAACAAAACACCATTCAAATTCTCCAGGTCTCCTCCAGGTCTCACTATCATTGCCCATGTGAGCACTGAAGTCTCGTAGCAGGACATAGGAGACACTGGATGGAGCATCCTCGACCACCCTGCTGAACAACTCCAAGAAGGGTGGTTACTCTGAACTGTCATTTGGCGCATCAGTGAAAACAACAGCCGAGGACCCGTTCCCTGGCCTGAAGGCACAGGGAAGCAACCCTTTCATCCAACGGTAAAAACTCCGAAATATAGGCAGCAAGCCAAGGGGATACAAGAATACCCACCCAAGTTTGCCACCTCTCACTGAGGGCAACTCTAGACTGGAACAGAGTCCAGCCCCTCTCCAGGAAACTGGTTCCAGAGCCCAGGCCATGCATTGAGGTAAGCTCAACTATATCTAGCTGGTATCGCTCAATCTCACGCAATAGCTTGGGTTCCTTCCCCACCAGAGAGGTGACATTCCATGTCCCAATAGGCAGACTTGACCAGGGGATCGGTCCGCCAGGGCCTCCACCCTTGGCCACCGCCCAACATACATTGCACCTGACCCCCACAATGCCTCCTGTGGGTGGTGGGCCTACAGGAGGGCCTGTCAGGACAGGCTGGTGTAATAACAAATTGTTCTTCTACTGGAGGCACAGAGTCCAAAATTATGGCACAGGACCTAATATTACACAGAGTCAGTACAGTGTACTCTACAGTGTAGTAACTGCAGTACTTGGAACAACCCCAACTGTGTATCTGTGCCACGCAAAGCCTAGAACAGCACTGTAGAAGAATGGAACTGAGAAAACAAAATTTAAGAATTATTTTGCATGACTGTGATGGACTGGGACCTGTCCAGTTCAGTTACAGCTAAGATTTACTCCAACACTACTGCAAACCTGACTTGGGTAAGCAGCAGTGTTGAAAATGTTCTCATGAGTTCCTGGAGCATCCCTTTAACAGCAGTATTGAGAACATGGTCACTTAAAACAATTAAATACAATTGTAGTTTTCACATCCATGCATACGCAAGGTTACGCCTTGCATAAATTTGTGACATAAATTTCATCACTGAATGCATGGCTTTGTGTATACTTCTGCATGCCTCACATTATTTTTATTATGCATAATGCAGTGTATTTGCATTTATGTAGGATTTTTCAAGTCTTAATGCTCACTCAAAGTTCTTTAGACTACAAGGCCACATTTAACTATTTATTTATACAGTGCTTTTTTATGGTAAATGAACTAGTTCTTATATAGTGCTTTTCTACTCTAGCTGAGCACTCAAAGCGCTTTATACAACACATTTGAATTTACCCATTCATACAAGCACTTCTTTCTACAGCTAAGTGCTTACTATCTAATATTCACACACATTCATACTCCGATCATTGCATCGGAGAGCAACTTGGGGTTCAGTATCTTGCTGAGGGATACTTTAGCATGCAGACTGGAGCAGCCAGGAATCAAACCACCAATCTTCCAATTAGTAGATGACCTGTGGTACTTCCTGAGCCACAGCCACCCCATTTATGCATTTTATCAATTTAAACACTTTATCTGCTTCACATCATGGCCAATTTAACCTAACATGTATGTCTTTGGACTGTGGTAGAGTACCCAGAGGAAACCTGCACAGGCAACAAGGAGAAGATGCAAACTACAAACAGACCAGGTCATTCAAACCAGGAACCTTCTTGCTGTGAGGATACAGTGCTAATCACTGCATCAATGTGACCTTACAATGCACTTGTGCAAAATTTTATAACTTAAAAAAATGCTCATGTACAGTCCCGGCCCTAAGACCAGACCTAGGGGTAATAAACTGTGAAGCCTGTCCCACAAGGGACTTTTTTCAGGCAATCTCAGCCTGTAGGACAGGGTGCAAGATTAAAACTAACCAACCTCCATTCACACTGTCAAAAACAGACTGGGGCAGAGACCTTCAGGAATCTTAAGACAAACAAGAGCATGCTTTATTTCCTTCATGTTGCTAATCACTGCTCAGAACCAACAGTAAGGTAAAAGCTCAATATAACTCCTCATACTGTATAACGTGCACTCTGTATGCTTCTTTAAATTTCTTTAAGCATTCTTTATTGGTGTTCCATCAACACATAGCCATTACTTAATTGATGATGAAAATAAGAAGGTTCAAAGCTGTCCTCCAGTGCTACAAGTCCTCTGTAAAGTAAATGGCCACAGTTCTGTTACTAAACTTTGGCCATCTCTGCACCTGCTGAATCAGATGTCATGGATGACTCTCATGGATCCTGGGCCATTTACTCTGTTAAAGTTCATAATACAATTATGACTGAGTGTCAGAACTCAGGGCTCCATTATGCTTCTGTGCAGTTGTTGTCTAAGAGGCTAGAGAGATACAGAAGTGCACATACAGCTTAATTTATTGGAAACTTGGATATACAGTGACATGAAAAAGTATTTAAGTCCCTGATTTCTCAGGTTTTTGCATATTTGTCACACTTAAATGTTTCAGATCAGACAAATTTTAATATTAGACAAAGATAATCCAAGTAAATACAAAATGTAGTTTTAATTATTAAACCTACCTGTCCCTGTGTGAAAAAATAATTGCCCCCTAAACCTAACAACTTGGTGCGCCACCCTTGGGAGCAAGAACTGCAGTCAAGAGTTTGCAATAACTGGCAATGAGTTTTTCACATCACTGTATGTTGTCCCATTCTTCTTTGCAGAATTGTGTTAATACAGCCACACTGGAGGGATTTTGAGCATGAACAGCCTGTTTAAGGTGAGGCCAAATCACCTCAATCGGATTTAAGTCCAGATTTCAACTAGGTAAGTCCTCAACCTTCATTTTGGTTGTTTTGAGCCATTCAGAGGTGAACATACTGGTGTGTTTCAGATCACTGGCCTACTGCAGGTAGGTTTGAACTGCATTTTGGATTTACTTGGGTTATTTTTGACTAATATTAAAATTTGTTTAATGAGCTGAAACATTTATATGCAAAAAACTAAGAAATCAGGAAGGGGACAAATACTTTTTCTGCACTGTATAAATTGAGACTGTCAGTGCCCGATCCATATTAGAACCCAAATTTGTTCTATTTGCATGTGAGAGAACGGCTTTTCTCGGTCTTGACCTTCCAAAAGAATTTTACAATTACACAGCACGTACTCTTGGAGAAGCTGAGGGAAAACTGATAGGTATTTCAATAAAGCAGAGGTATGTCAAAGCAGTATGGCACATAACATGGATTTAAATAAAATATATTCTTTGGTTTTATTATTAATTATGAATTTGAGGATTCCTTTTGTCCCTGGTCTACCCAGAGCAGTTCCTTCTGGGCTTCCTCTCAGGTGGCACGATCCCACAGCAAACTCTTCCACAAATAAAGAACAAGATCTTTGTGGCCTGAGAGACAACCCCGCAGTGAGCATAAGGTTATAATCAAATGGACATATGGCATTTTTAGCAAGTCATCTCTTCTCCCACCTGGATCTCGGCAGCAGTTAAAAATCAGAGGACAATGTTCTGAGATTCTATGAGAAAAGCCAACAGTGAAGGGAAAAATAATACTGTTATATTGTTTTGTTTCTGTTGTTTGCCGCTGTCTTTATTCATCATTTCTTAATAACAAGACTAATTAAGGCAGCACAAACACATCAACAGTCATGTTAGTCATCACTTGTAGTACAGTGTCTGCATCAGAAAATAATTCAACATTAGGGCACTGATTCTGTACTCCAGTTTCACATCAGTCATCTTCATCAGTGAGGCAAGTAAAGACATCTGCATATTCAAATCTCATTTTAACTGTGCCAGAATCTTAACTAAAATGTACTGTAATGCACTTGCAATGATTATTGTGTTCTCAAAATCCGATTCCATTATTAGAGGATTAAAAAAATAAAAAAAGATTCTGCAAAAGATTTAAATTATTCCAATTCTATTTTAAAGACTATGGTGTTTTCTAAAACTATTTATAGCCAATTGGTACTGAGGAGAAGCTGACACCACCATGGTCGTGGCCTATAATGTGCTCCATAATGTTGTCTAGGTAGCATTCGTTTGAATGCAGTCATGTGAAATAAGTCAACACTGTGATAGAAGATTCCCTATGAAACATTACCATGAAGAAGATTATTTTAATTAAATTCAAGAACCTTAGCTATATAAATAAACATATTGATGAGCAAGAAGATTTTGAAAACACTCCTCCATTTCTTGTTCTATTAATGTCACAGAATTCATAATAATTTCATATTGCCATGTTATTATTATTATACTTTTGAGTCACATTAAGTAATTTGATGGAAAAGGATTGAGACACTTGGGTTTACCACAGTCTATCATCACCTTTTCTAATAACACTATTGGGAACTGCAATGAACAGCTGCTGTTGCTTTGAATGCTAAAACATTTCTAATTCTTGGTGGATACAACATCTCTGCTACCTTAGGGCCTTCTTTCTTGTACTTTCTGTAGCATCATACTGATACATGAGGAATGTAATTTGGCTTTGTTTTGCTAAAACAAGCAATGAAATACCTGGACAGGCTATTTGGAGTATATGGTGATCTAAAACCTGTATAATATAGTGTTTGGCATTAATGGTGCTTTCACAGATGTTTGCAAAGTAATTTTAATCATGACATCACTGATAGCCAATAAAAGCGCTCAAAACATGTAAGCAATCTCTCCCTTGTTGCTATGATCATCCCGTGAACAATACACTGATTCCTGTGTATTTGGCATAAGAATTATCCCGTGTGACTTTTGACTCATTTTGCCAGAACTGATCACATATTATTATTGCGTAGCATTAGGGTTAGGGTTAAGGCTGGGTCATCAGCGGTGATGACTTAGACCTCACAGGGTTAAATATATTGTAGGGCTTTAATGATTAGCAAAAAAAAAAAAAAAAAAAATCTGTAGTTTTTAATTGCCTTTTATCCTTTTTAATTCAGGAAACAAGTTATATAAGCAGCACAATATGATCATGCTCACTAACTAAACAGTACAGGTGGTTCCTGTAAATTTGTATACATTTACCTCCTGATCTAATAAGGCAGCATGTCATTACACAATCAGCTGTTGGAATGCACCTGGTATTCATACTTTCTGTAAGTAAGGGAGAGCTCAGACTGCAGGTGTAGGTAGAAACATTAATCATAATCAAGCTCTTTTGTTAATGTAGTGCAGTGTCTACCTCAGGTTAGTACTGTTGCATTGAACTGCCCTATTTTATCACAGCTATACTTTGTAGTTTGAATTTACCTCTAAATTCAGGTGAAAGTGCATAAATGTCAAAAATTATTTAGGACCCCAAATTGAGTCATTTCTCCCACTAGGCTGGCATAATACGTGGATTCGAGCTGATGGTAAAGAAACTGTTACTTATCTAGACTATTAAAACTATTAAGGTTGGCACAAAGTGGGAATTTGCAACATGGAAAGTGCAGAAACCTGAAATGGTGAGGGAATCTTTGAAATTCTGTACTATTTTCATGAAAATGAACAAATGTAGGTTGTTGTGTCAGAGTAAAATGTCCAATACATTCTCACAGTGCTTTGTGGAGTACTCAAGAAATAGACTCTATTGTGTGCCTAAGAATAGTTTCTAAAGCATAAGTGGTGCACACACAAAACATTCTTTCAATTGAAATACATTAGCTTCAAAGTCCTGCTGACACTAACAAAAAAAAAAGAAAAAAAAAAAACAGCACAGGTACACGAACAACAGATTTCATTTTTGTGACCATTTCCAATTTGCCATGAGGCCTGGCTCATCCAGTTGACTGAAGCAACACACAGTATGCAAAGGCTTAACCTGTAAGGAAAAAAGGCAGCTGGTGTTAGCACTACTATTGTTAGTCACACTCAGTAAAGCAATATGACATAATGTATGTTTGCAATTCACAAACTGCCTACATTTCAGAAGTAATATTGAAGAATGAGGAACAGTTTTAAATGGGTTTTTAATGTGATCAATTAAATTGCATTAAAATGTAATTTTAAACTTCATTTCTTTACACTCCAAGAATCACTGAGCTCTCCCTCTCATTTGCAATGATGTTGACTATTTATAATGACATAAAAAGATACAACCAAAACCATAAAAGTGCTATGGTCCCCCACACCCCCCCACCTCCTATCTTTACATCTATCTCTATGTTTGTGTGTGTGTGTGTGGGTTCAGGCATGGCCTTGTCCTGGTTCTTGGATGTTTCTTGTGGCATACCGCTACTTTGCATATTCTTGAGCTTTTTTTCAATAAATTTTTTAACTTTCTCTTACTGCATTTGAGTCCACTGTTGCAGTGAATCTTAATAAAAAAGAAACACTGAACAATGAAAGATACATTATAAAAAGGAAATCATTAAGACAGACAATAGCCATCCATTTTGTTCTGCTTATCCAATTCAGGATGGGCTGGAGCCTATCCCAGCTGCCAGAGGGCAAGAGGCAGGGTACAACCTGGGCAGGTTGTTTCCTGTCTGTTGAAGGTTGTTAGCCCTGTGACAGACAATATACAAATACAATTAGCATTAAAAAAAAAAATCAGATACAAAAGGCATATCAATTAAACAGGCAAAACTGAGGAGAGAAGAGACGGGGGTTAATATGAAGGTCCAGAGTTTCAACAGATATTTCATGGTGGAGAGTGAGCTTACTTGAGTTCCAAGGGAAAGGTTTTCCAGAGGGGGAGAGTGCACTGGTTTGTTTCTTGGAAGATGGTTACCACTGGAGGGTAAGCAGGCAAGCAATGAACAGGTGTTGAATAATCCAGAGGTGGTCTCAAGAGAGGCAGATAGCTTGGAGAACAGCTTGTCAGTGGAGGTGAGGATTGCTCTCCAGTTAGCAGGGAAACACTGAGAACAGGGAAAAAGACTTTAACACAGGAAACCAAGGACTTTACAGTGAGTCAAGATTTAGCCTGATCACCACACTTAAGAGACAAACTATTTGGCAGAGACTGGATACAAAAGCTGGTCCTTTTGTACTGTCATTGATGAGGTTGACTACATACAGGTTATCAGGGCTCGTGAGCTGGTAACTAAGACCCAAAATGCAGAAACCACAAACACGGCTCTATAGTTAAGTGTCTTTATTATGTCAGTGTGTAAGGTGAGTAGACTGGTGCTGGGATGTATGTCTGGGGGCCACACAGGAAAAAGGCCAGGGAGGCAGAGTTCATTGGAAATGAGAGGAAAGGGGTTAACATGGTTTCTACAGTGTCTGTAAGGCAATGTAGTACCTGACAGCTAGCCGGGTTAGTGCTTACTGTTGGGTCCGGGGCAAAGATTGCAGAACGGGGGAATGCCAAAGAGTGGTGGACTTCCTGGGGTCCTCAAGAGTTGGAGGGCGAGCAGGCAGGCAGGTAGATGGTGGGCTCCAAATGGAAAACAATCTGTATTGACTAGGTCACTCAAAGTAGAAAATGCGGAGCCCTTCAGTCAGCACGCTAAACAGTCCTGCAATGAGGAAATACAACAGATGAGAATAGAAAACAAAAGTCACTGAGAGTGGGTGCAAGATAGCCAGATTACAACAAAAGTGCAATGACAGTCTGGCAGAGAGTGGATGAAATTGCTGCTCCTTAAATACTGGAACGTGATGAAGAACAGGTGTGTGTAGTTGAAGAGTGAGACAAAAACTACGCCTGCTGGAAGAAGCCTGCCCAGCCAGAAGGGACACAGCAAACATGCCCTCCCCCAAAAAAAAAATCAGGCCTGTCTGCTCCTCTGAAGATGATGCTGGACCGAAGGGACTGCCAGGTCCTGCTATAGGATGGGAAACAATGGGGGCTGGTAACCCAGCGAGGCTTCAAAGGGCAACAACCCAGTGGCAGATGAGGTCAGAATATAAGATAAGATAAGATAAGATAAAACTTTAATGATCCCACGACGGGGAAATTTGCGCATTACAGCAGCTCAGTACAGAAAACTAAAAATAGAATAGAATAAAATAAAATAGAAAAACACTATACACATATACATAAGCACTATATACAGAAAATATATAGTCAATACACACATGTACATATACACACATATACACACACATCAAAAACACTATATACAGATATCAAAATATTATATACATTTGTAGCCGGTAAGGTACACAGCATACACGGTATGCATTATATGGGTGAGTGTAATAAATAAAATGTATCTGGACTGTATGGATAAAGTGATGGCAGAGGAGGTAAAGTGTCCAAGTGACTCAAGACATTATGAAGTGTTGTACAATCTAATTGCTGTTGGGATGAATGACCTGCGAAAGCGCTCCTTCCTGCAGCGAGGATGTTTCAGTCTCTGACTGAAGGAGCTGCTCAGCTCACCCACAGTCTCATGCAGAGGGTGATGGGGGTTGTTCATGATGGATGTCAGCTTTGCTAACATCCTCCTCTCACCCATCACCATCACAGACTCCAGAGGACATCCCAACACAGAGCTAGACCTCCGCACCAGTTTGTCGATCCTGCTCCTGTCCCTTTCGGTGCATCCACCCCCCCCAGCAGGCCACTGCATAGAAAAGGGCAGATGCTACCACTGTGTCATAAAAGGTCTTTAACAGAGTCCTGCAGACACCAAAGGACCTCAGTCTCCTCAGCAGGTGGAGTCGACTCTGGCCCTTCTTATACAGGACATCTGTGTTTGTAGTCCAGTCCAGCTTGTTATTGAGATGAACACCCAGGTTGTTCAGAGAACAACCTGCACTGAACACCATGAAAACCAAAGAAATCATCATCGACTTGAGGAAGCACAGGACTGATCCAGCCCCCCTCTACATCAACAGCGAGTGTGTGGAGAGGGTCCACACCTTCAGGTTTCTTGGTGTTCTCGTCTCTGCTGATCTCTCTTGGTCAGATAACATCACAGCTGTTATCAAGAAGGCTCAGCAGCAACTTCACTTCCTGAGGGTCCTCAGGAAGAACAACTTGGACTCAAACCTGCTGCTGACCTTCTACCATTCAGCCATTGAGAGCCTGCTGACGTACTGTATCACAGTATGGTACGGCAGCTGCACTGAGGCAGACAGGGTTAGGCTTCAGAGGGTAGTCAAGACAGCACAAAGAATCATTGGCTGCCCTCTCCCCTCCCTGATGGACATCTACACCTCCCGCTGCATCAGCAGAACCAGGAACATCATCAAGGACAGCTCACACCCCGAACTGTTTGACCTGCTGCCCTCTGGCAGGAACTATAGGACCATCAAGGCCAGAACAAACAGACTCAAGAACAGTTTCTTCACCAGAGCAATCACCACCCTGAACTCACACACTCAACTGTGCAACACCCACATCTCTGTGCAATATTATATTATTCATACTGAGCAATATCTATCACTCCTATATTGTGTAATATCCAATATTCATTCACCAAGTGCAATACTCACATCATTATTATATGTATACACTTATTTTATTTTTTTTACAATGCATATATTTTTATTCTCATTTTCTGTATTTTTAATACATTTTATTTTCTGTATATTTTATACATACTGTTTTATTTTCAGTATATTTTTAGATTATATTAGATTGTTATATTTTTATTTTAGAGAGTTTGACTTTCTATTGCATGGCACTGAACAGGAGTGGCCCTCCAATCTCATTGTACATCCTATATAATGACAATAAAGGCATTCTATTCTATTCTATTCTATTCTATTCTATTCTATTCTATTCTAACATACAGTAAGAATAGAATAGCAAGATGGTGCCGGGAGGTCAGAAGCCGTCGTACCTGCTCATACGCTTTGTCTGTATATATTAGCTTTAGCTTTAATTTTTGACTTTATAATTCCGCCTGCTCTGTGTCATATCACGTATGACAGACAGACTCTTTTTAGTATCAGAATACAGTACTCTGGCTGTATTCAAACAAAGGCTCATACAGCACTCTGGCTGTATTCTGACACCTTTTTCTCCCGACTCGGCTTGGCCCCGGGAGATCCTGCGCCAGTGGGCCAGCTCAAACAAAGGAGGGCGCGGAGCACCCAGGTCACGGACAAGGCCCCGAGGGAAAAGAGCCGGCGTAAGAGAGAGGCTGAGGCGTAGAGCGCACCAAACGCCACTGCCAAGCATCCTGTTGGCTAATGTCCAGTCACTGGATAACAAGCTGGACGAACTCAGGGCCAGGATACAGTTTCAGAGGGACATAAGGGACTGCAACATCATCTGTCTCACAGAGACATGGCTGACCCCCCTCATACCGGACCACGCCGTACAGCCGGCGGAGTTCTTCATTGTTCATCACACGGACAGAACGAGTGAGTCTGGAAAATCAAGAGGAGGAGGTGTGTGCCTAATGATTAATAACAACTGGTGTGACAGTAGGAATGTTGTCCCTCTGAAACAATCATGTTCACCTAACCTAGAGCTCCTAACCCTGAAATGCCGCCCCCACTACCTGCCCCGCAAGTTCACTTCGGTCATCTTCAGTGCCGTCTATATTCCACCTCAGGCGGACACAAACACTGCACTATCCGAGCTACATGAGGCTATTTTCACCTATCAGGCTAACCAGCGTGATGTGGCTCTCATCATAGCCGGGGACTTTAACAGTGCAAACTTGAAAAAGCTGATACCGGAGTTTACTCAACACATCGACTGCCCCACCAAAGGAGAGAGGACCCTAGACCACTGCTACTCTCCATTCAAAGAGGGCTACAAAGCAAAGCCTCTTCCGCCCCTTTGGGAAGTCAGATCACACCTCTGTCCTTCTCATGCCGAAATACAAACAAAGGCTCAGGCAGTAACCCCCTGCTGTGAGAGAAGTGACACGGTTGTCTGATCAAACAGAGGCCGCTCTGAGTGCGTTGGATTCAACCGACTGGGACATGTTTCGCAGCAGCGCGGGCGGAGACATCGAGGAGTTTACGGAAACGGTTGTGGAATTTATTGGGAAAGTGGTTGATGACACTTCACTTAGGAGGACCATCAGGACTTTTCCCAACCAGAAGCCGTGGGTGGATAAATCTGTCCGCGACGCTCTGAGGTCCCGCACCATTGCCTACAACTCCGGCCTCGCCTCTGGGAATATGGAGGACTACAAGGTTGCATCATACAACGTCCGCAGAGCAGTGAAAGAGGCCAAACATTGCTACGGCCGCAGACTGGAACAGCAACTACAACAGTCTGACTCCAGGGGACTGTGGCAGGGACTACGCACCATCACAGACTACAAAGTACCACACACACCCCCGGTGGGTGCTGATGTTTCTCTGGCTGATGAACTCAACAACTTCTTTGCGCGCTTCGAGTTGGGAAGCCGACAGCCCGCTGCGCTCCCGGCCGGAGGGGCGGAGACACTCACTGTGACGGAGCGCGACGTGATGGTAAATCGTAAATGGACTAGTTCTTATATAGCGCTTTTCTACTCAGATATGAGCACTCAAAGCGCTTACACAACACGTTCACATTTACCCCATGCACACCCATTCATACAAGCACTTCCATGATTAATTAATTAAGCTAAGTGCTTTAATCGTCTAACATTCACTCACATTCATACTCCGACGGAACGCTCGGAGAGCAACTTGGGGTTAAGTATCTTGCCCAAGGATACATTGGCACGCAGCCTGCAGTAGCCAGGAATTGAACCACTGACCTTCCAATCAGTAGGTGACCTGCTCTACCTACTGAGCTACAGCCACCCCGACGTGAGGAGGGCGTTTAGAAGTGTAAACACCAAGAAAGCGGCTGGACCAGATGGTATTAGTGGACGTGTCCTTAAGACCTGCGCTGACCAGCTGGCACCTGTGTTTACACTGATATTCAACCTCTCACTGAAACTGTGTGTGATTCCCACCTGCTTTAAAAAGTCCATCATAGTCCCTGTCCCAAAGAAACCACACCCCAGCAGCTCCAATGACTTCAGGCCCATAGCGCTCACCTCTGTGGTGATGAAGTGTTTTGAGAGACTCATCAAGATATTCATCACCTCCTCACTGCCCACCACCCTCGACCCACTACAGTTTGCATACCGGCCAGACAGATCCACAGATGACGCCATATCCTTCCTCCTCCACAAGACCCTTTCACACATAGACACCAGTAAGGGGAACTATGTGAGAGTGCTGTTTGTAGATTACGGCTCAGCATTCAACACCATAGTTCCCTCCAGGGTGGTCTCTAAGCTGCTGGACCTGGGCCTGGGCCCATCCCTGTGCAGGTGGGTTCACAGCTTCCTGACCAGCAGACCACAGGTGGTACGAATGGGTCACCTCACCTCATCCTCCCTCACCCTCAACACTGGATCCCCCCAAGGCTGTGTGCTCAGCCCTCTGCTGTACTCACTGTACACCCATGACTGCGAGGCCACGTCAGAGTCCAACGTCATCATCAAGTTTGCTGACGACACTGCTGTTGTGGGACTAATCTCCCACAATGAGGAGACAGCCTACAGGAGAGAGGTCTCCCACCTGGAGAACTGGTGCCAGGAGAACCACCTCCTGCTCAACGTCAGCAAAACAAAGGAACTGACCGTGGACTTCAGCAGGAAGCAGCCGAGGGACGACCATCCACTTGTCATCAGTGGTGCTGAGGTGGAAAGAGTGGACACTTTCAAATACCTGGGAGTGACCATCTCACAGGACCTGTCCTGGACTCATCCCATAAACATCACTGTGAAGAAGGCCAGACAGCGTCTCTACCTCCTCAGGCGGCTGAGAGACTTCAAGCTCCCACTCAAGGTGCTCAGGAACTTTTACACCTGCACCATTGAGAGCATCATGCGTGGGAGCATCACCACCTGGATGGGAAACTGCACTAAGCAGGACTTCATGGCTCTAAAAAGGGTGGTTCGTTCGGCTGAACGGACCATCAGAACCACCCTCCCCAACCTGCAGGACATTTACACCAAGCAGTGCAGGCTGAGGGCCATGAAGATCCTAAAACAGTCCAGCCACCCCGGACACTCTCTCTTCTCCCTGCTCCTATCAGGCCGGCGTTACCGCTGCCCGAGGACTAAGACTGAAAGGTTGAAGAAGAGTTTTTACCCACAAGCCATCCGTCTGCTCAACTCTGAGCCCTAACTGGACTATTATTGCACAATGTAAATATTATAATCTATAATTCCATGTAAAAGTGTGTATAGTGTATAGTATATAGAGTATAGTGTATAGTGTGAATTACCTATTTTTATTTTTATTCTTCTTATTTATATGTGTGTGTATATATGGTTGCAGGTACAAAATACATTTCACTGTGCATTGTACTGTGTATAACATGTGCATGTGACAAATAAACACTATCTTAATCTTAAAATCTCTTAAAATCAAAGTGCTATCTCACTCAACAATAAAATCATGTCTGTTTTCTCTATTGAAATGCATTTAAAACTTAAAGTTTTGAGGACATAAAATACTTAAGGCTTGTTGTTGAATGAATCCAGTGGGAGGTAGACAACCTTGATGGGAAATGAAAGAGAAGTAAAATGAGAGAGAGGCAGAAAGAGAGAGGGCAGCAGCAAGTTTTTACATTCAGCAGGTGGAGGTGGAGATCATATCGCTCTATCTGATGTTTTAGTGAGATATTGAGAATAAATGCATTAAATAACTGCTTTCCAAAAGACAGAACAGTGTACAATGATTATCATGTTAGAATTAAGGTTTATTTAAAGTGGGCAAGAAACACTACTTAACACAATATGTAATAAGTAGGAAAGAATGGGCAAGCATAATTTTTGAGCGAATGTGTCACTTTCTATGTCTAAGTGCTTTCAATCTAACATTTATTCACACTTTGATGGACATATTGGGAGAAACTCGGGGTTTAGTATCTTGCCCAAGAAATGCATGCAGACTGGAGCAGCCAGGGATCAAACCACCAACTTTATGATTAGTAGATGACCTGCTCTAACTCCTAAGCCAAGTTCTTGAAAATATTGTGTATGTGTATCTAAATAAATGTGATGCTACTGTTAAGAAAAATTAAATGGTATATACCTAGTATCTGGGCTTCCAGTGGGATCCCCTTTTTCTCAGGGAGGGTAAATAAATTTATATAGCACCTTCCTACTCAAGCTAAGCACTCAAAGCACATTCACGACCCCTAGGCCATCTGAGCACTAGGGAACTCTTTTGTTGTGTTCTTCTATGCTTTGTACTTTTTATTCTTCAGGAGTTGATTGGGAAGTAATTAGCTGAATGAGCTACACCTTACTCTCCACATAATCTATCATCGATGCATACATTACATAATTAACCTGCTGACAATCACACATTATTTTAATTTAATTATGCTTTTGTAATTAAACTGTCTTATTCTAAGTTTCTGGCTCATTACGTCTTCCGTTCCTTGTCGCAGTTCATGAGCAGGTCTGTGACAACAACTAGCTGTTTGAATTTTATCTCAAAGTCCAGGAGATTAAGTTGCAATAAATTTATAGATCATTCTTCCCACTGAAGGACTGTTTAATAAGTTTCACTGGTATATTAATCAAAGAGTGAGTTTTCACAGTAAATAGTTCCAAAAATTCCAAAATTTCATGAACTTACATCACCAATCTATAGTTTAAGCATTAGAATTATCATCAAGACAAGCTTTGTGTACATCTTGAAGGTCATTACATCATGTTCTGATCACAATACAACCTTTTTCTCAGTACCTAACTGAAATTTTGTTCCCTTTGTGAAGGTTCACTACTCTAAATGACAAAAATGCACAATTGCACATCAATTAATCCGTTTAACCTCTTTACATCTGCCCATTTGCTGCTAACCTGCTTCTGGTTATGGGTAAGGTTTGGGTCATATCTACCCTATGTACAATAAAAGTACTATAAAGCCAAAATATACAGTACCAGTCAAAAGTTTGGACACTCCAAACTTTTGACTGGTACTGTATATACTGGTCAAAACAACAACAACAACAACAACAACAAAAACTAAAGGAACACTTTTTAATCAGTTTAGCATTAAGTCACTTAAACTAATGGGATACTGATCTGGTATGTTAAGTATCAAAGAAGCGGGGGCTGTTAATTAGTTTCAGCTACTTTGGTGTAAATGAAATTAACAATAAGTGAACTACAGGGACAAAAATGAGAAAAACCCGAAACAGGAGTAGTTTTACAGGTGGAGGCTACTGACAACTTTCCCCCTCTTCATCATTTCTCTTTTTTCACTAGTTTTGCATTTGACTAGGGTCAGTGTTACTACTGATAGCATGTGGCAATACCTGGACCCTACAGAGGTTGCACAGGTAGTATAACTCCTCTAGGATGGCACATCAATACGTGTCCTTGCCCGAAGGCTTCTTTTGCCTCCCACCACAGTCTCAAGAGAATGGAAGAGATTCCAGGAGACAAGCAATTACTCTAGGAGAGCTGGACAGAGTCACAGAAGGTCCTTAGCCCATCAGCAAGACAGGTATCTGCTTCTTTGTACAAGGAGGAACAAGATGAGCACTACCATAGCTCTACAAAATGACCTCCAGCAGGCCACTGTTGTGAATGTCTCTATCTAAATAATCAGAAACAGACTTCATGAGAGTGGTCTGAGAGCCCGACGTTGTCTAGTGGGCTTACTGCCTGGGACCATGGAGCCTGATTGGCATTTCCAAGAGAATATCAGAATTGGCATGTCCACCAGTGGTGCTTAGTGCTTTTCACAGATGAGAGCAGGTTCATCCTGAGCACATGTGACAGACACAAAAGGTTAGCTACAGGCTAGGTAATGGCATCCTGACTACCATTAGGTATCATGACCCACTGTCAGACTGTATGCTGGTTCACTTTGTCCTGTGTTCCTCCTGGTGCACAGCAATGCCTGGCCTCATGTGGCAAAAGTATGCAGGCAGGTCCTGGAGGATGAAGGAATTGATACCACTGACTGGCCTCCACATTTGGCTGACCTACATCCATTGGAGCACTTCTGGGACATTATTTGGTCCATCTGACACTGCCAGGATGCAGTAGTTGTCCAGGAGTCTGAGGTGTGACACTGTCAAGCATGTGGGGGCCATACAAACTACTGAGTACCATTTTGAATTGCTTCAATGAGATTTTGGCAAAATGGTCTATGGTGCTGCATTATTTTTTCACTTTTTAACTTTTCAGGATGCTTGAATTCTGTAGGTTGATAGTTTGCATTTCCATCAAATGACATGGCATCCTTTCTTTCCGAACACATTACAGAAAGTCATCCAGGTCTTGAAACAGGAAAGCCGCCCCAGACCATCACACTACCACCACCATGTTTGGGTGTTGGTATGATGTTCTTTTTTAGTAAATGCTGTGTATGTTATATGCCAGATGTAACAGAACTTAAACCTTCTAAGAAGTTCAACTTTTGTCTGGTCAGTCCACAGAATATTTTCCCAAAAGTCTTGGGGATCATCAAGATGTTGTTTTGCAAATGTGAGACCAGCCTTTATGTTCTTTTTGGTCAGCAGTAGTTTTTGCCTTGGAGCTCTCCCATGGATTTTATTTTTTCCAAATCTCTTTCTTATTTTTAAATCATAAACACTGAGGCAAGTGAGGCCTTCAGTAGTTCAGCAGGTTAAAATTATACATACAGGCTCAAATACATACAAACACTCATACATACACATATACTTAAATCTTTTAATAAGTGGTTCAAAAGGTTCTACATTTTTAACTTCTCAAGGCTCAAGGCTTATTATTAGTCATCGTGATTGACAACAACTGGTAATTTCTCTTTGTCAGCATAAATTGGATTTGTTTGACAACACTCACTGGATTGACTAATACTCAGAAGACTTAGAAAGTTCAAGGAGCTCAATGAAGATCTAAGAATGAGAACTTTAGATTTAAACAGGTTGGGAAGTTCTCATTTCTAAATAACTACTGAATCCAAGCTCAGTAGTTTAAACAACTGTACATAAGTACAACGTATTTGGATGTGTCACCACTTTTCCAAGGTTTGAAAGAAGACCCAAACTGTCCCACCATTCTTTTTTTTTTTCTTTTCTTTTTTGTTCTTTGTTTTACTATTTTCTAGCCCTAAGTTACAGTGGTTGCGGTGTGCAAAAGTATTCAGCCCCCTTTTCTCTAAGTGCAACCAGTTGCATTCAGAAGTTGCCTGATGACTGTTAATGACTAAAACGAGTCCACCTGTGAGTAATCTAATCTCAGTACAAATACAGCTGCTCCATGAAGGCCTCAGAGGTTGGTTAAGAGAATATTGGGGAGTAAATAGCATCATGAAGTCCAAAGAACACAGCAGACAGGTCAGGAATAAGGTTGTGGAGAGGTTTAAAGCAGGCTTAGGCTATAAAAAGATTTCCCAAGCTTTGAACATCTCATGGAGCACTGTTCAATCCATTATCCAGAAATGGAAAGAGTATGGCACAACTGTAAACCTACCAAGACAAGGCCGTCCACCTAAACTTGCAGGCCGAACAAGGAGAGCACTGATCAGAGATGCAGACAAGAGGCCCACGGTGACTCTGGACCAAATGTAGAGATCCACAGTTCAGGTAGGGGAATCTGTCCACAGGACAACTATTAGTCATGCACTGCACAAATGTGGTCTTTATGGAAGAGTGGCAAGAAGAAAGCCATTGTTAAAAGAAAACCATAAAAAGTCCCGTTTGCAGTTTGTCAAAAGCCATGTTGGGGACACAGTAAACATGTGGAACAAGGTGATTTGGTCAGATGAGACCAAAATTGAACTTTTTGGCCAAATGCAAAACGCTATGTGTGGCGGAGAATTAACACTGCACATCACTCTGAACACACCATCCCCACTGTCAAATATGGTGGTGCCAGCATCAAGCTCTGGGGCTGCTTCTCTTCAGCAGGGACAGGGAAGTTGGTCAGAGTTGATGGGAAGATGGATGGAGCCAAATACAGGGCGATCTTGGAAGAAAACCTGTTGGAGTCTGCAAAAGACTTGAGACTGGGGCGGAGGTTCACCTTCCAGCAGGACAACGACCCTAAACATAAAGCCAGGGCTACAATGGAATGGTTTAAAACAAATCATATTCATGTGTTAGAATGGCCGAGTCAAAGTCCAGACCTAAACCCAATCGAGAATTTGTGGCAAGATCTGAAAACTGCTGTTCACAAAAGCTCTCCATCTAATCTGACTGAGCTTGAGCTGTTTTGCAAAGAAGAATGGGCAAAGATTTCAGTCACTAGATGTGCAAAGCTGGTGGAGACATACCCTAAAAGACTTGCAGCTGTAATTGCAGCAAAAGGTGGTTCCACAAAGTATTGACTCAGGGGGGCTCAATACTTTTGCACACCGTGCTTTTCAGTTTTTTATTTGTAAAAAATGTTTTGGATCATGTATAATTTTCTTTCCACTTCACAATTGTATACCACTTTGTGTTGGTCTTTCACATTAAAGTCCAGTGAAATATATTTATATTTGTGGTTGTAATGTGACAAAATATGGAAAAGTGCAAGGGGTATGAATACTTTTGCAACCCACTGTATATTGTTACATTGAGGGTTGTGGGACAAATATTCTTGATTTGAAATAGAATGGCATTCTTTTAGTTATGGATTGTTTTCCTGTATTTGTATATATATCAAAATGTGCAAACATACAAAAGCTTATAGTTAGGCCTGGGTGAGGAGACCCTGAACCATTTATTAGTTATGCTGCTTTAAGCTCAGACCCCTTGTGGGACTTTAGACACTGAACACTTCTTCACCACTCATTTCTTTTCACTTCCTACATGTATATAGCCCACTGCAGCATGTCATTACATTTTGTTCTTCTCTCTTTCTTAGTCTGTGTCCTGTTTCCTTTTGCTCCCCCCCAACCAGTTGGAACAGATGCTGCTCATCCCTGTGCCTGGTTCGACCAGTGGTTTCTTCCTGTTAAAAGGGAGGTTTTACTTCCCACTACTACAGTACAGTGTTGGGGTTTTCTTCGATATGGTAGGGTCTTTACCTTAAAGTACAAAGTGCCTTGAGGCAACTGTTGTTGTGAACTGGCACGATATAAATAAACCTGAATTAAAATGGAATGAAATTGAAAATAGTGTCAATAGGAGTACAGAGGAGAAACATACCAATACAAAATATGAATGATCTGAATACATATTACCATATCAATGGTGGCTATAAAGTTACTGAAAAGAGACTGTATCTGATTAGCAACATAACATAATGGGAGAGACTGTGAACATTTTCTTATCAGTAATTCAAAATAAAGACAGTATTTTATAAAAAGGATTTGATTAACAGTGCCACATAAAGCATGTTAGTCTGCAGTCATTTAGAAATTACATTTTTAGTTGATATATCACTTGAACTCTTTTGATTAGCAGCCTTCCACAAGTGAAGGAAATTCTTCAATCAGGCACATCTGCAGAATACAAACTGACACACTGCAATGCCTCCAGACAGCAAGTTCATCATTTGAATTGAGC
Source organism: Archocentrus centrarchus (assembly GCF_007364275.1). Lineage (NCBI taxonomy): Eukaryota > Metazoa > Chordata > Actinopteri > Cichliformes > Cichlidae > Archocentrus > Archocentrus centrarchus. Next base: position 7,810,489 of record NC_044365.1, on the reverse strand, counting down.
AGACTTCTCCTAGCTGCACTTGAATGAGTGTTTATTCTTCCAATCCATTCCCAAATTAGCCATCTATTATCTGAAAATTAAATTAAGGTGATATATTTTCCTAATGCACTGTATAACAGAAAAGGATTAAAAATAGAGTTCTTTCAAGGAAAAGTAAAATAAAATCAAGTCCGTGTCACATGCAGTAGCTGAGAGTGATCACTGAGTACATAAAAAAATGGCAGGGCCTTTTAATTTAACACTATATAATTTTCCACCATCTCTAAAATCCCCAGTGATACAGAGATTTAGCTCCTTCCAGTTGGATCCAAAACATCCACATCATCCCTGTCAGGGTCCATTTCTCCAGGTCTCTCCATGACTGAGTTTGCACCTGATTTATTATTCTTAGTCCTAGTCAGCTGCTCTGGAGGGACCATTTGATGATCGATGGGAGCCCAGAGGTCACACAAGGCTCAGGTGAAAAGGAGATGTTTGGTATACAACAGACCTCCTAAAGCCACCTTGATACTTCTGAAATTTGTGAAGGACCTGCAATGGCCTCTGATCATTAGGCAAAGTGGGATATAGAAAGATAAGCTCTGTCCACCTTTTGTGATACACTTTTAAACAGAAATCACATACATATACAGCTCAGTGCTATAACATCAAAATAAGACAGCTATTAACAATACTAGTGATTCAGAGACTACATCACCACTGGGACAATTCGCTGATCCAAACCACTAGGATCTACAGCAATGAGACTGGAATCTCATTCAGACTGGGTAATTGTAGTCGAACGTTAACAGCTAGTTAACTGAGGGGATTGCACTACAAGAAGGCAACATTGCAGACACTGAGGACAGCTACAAGTACCTTGGAATCCTACAGGTTAATGGGAACTATGAAGAGGCTGCTAGGAAAGCTGCAACCTCCAAGTACCTGTAAAGAGTAAGGCAAGTACTGAATTGTCAGCTGAATGGGAAGAACAAGATCCGGGAAATCAACACCTACGCCCTGCCAGTTGTCAGATACCCTGCTGGGATTATAAGCTGGCCAAATGAGGAAATGGAAGCCACTGATGTCAACACAAAAACACTCCTTACCTTGCATGGTTTCACCCCAAATCCAACACACTGATGCTAAGTGGAAGGAAGGTGGCCGAGGACTAGTTAGCAGTGGTGGACAAAGCACTCAACTCTAGTACTTAAGTAAAAGTATTGATACTCGTGGTCAAATCTTACTCAACTACAAGTAAAAGTTGCTCAGTCAAAAGTTTACTCAAGTTAAAGTACTGAAGTACTTACTTTTGAAAATACTCAAGTATTCAGAAGTACAAATTGTATTTTCTAATATCAGTACATTGCTGTATTGTTTTGAGTGCTTTTACAGAACCTTGTAACTTGCTGAAACCACCTGATGATGTACTGACATGTAGAACCATTTTGCAACAAAAAGTCTACACACTTGTAAAACTTCAGCATAAAAATGCAATAAAAAAACAGGACAACTCTTTTTATCATTTTTTTTATTTACCTGCAACCTGAATCAAGAACTTTTTCAGCAAGACAAACTCAATAAAATAAATCCAATTAAAAGCACAACAATATTTTATTTCTCACTAAAACAACATCCACTCAGTTTTTAGAAGATGAATGTAGTTCATTTCTGTAGATATCAGCCTGGTCAAACTATTCAAATTTGAAGAAGTCCTTATTCAACTTCAGTAGAAGCTGGTTTTCAAAGTTGTGCGAGTCTATTCTTCCCCTTCTTGGGCTGAAGCTCAATCCAGCTAAACTGAAAAGCCTTTCACAGGCAGCAGAGGCTGGCAGGGTAGTGTTTAAGTTGAGTGACAGGCTGGATACAGCTGGGTAAGATGTTAAAATGGTCATACCTTCAGCTGTACATGCCAGGTATGCATCAAGTTGTTTGGTTGTTTCCTGGGTGTGTACGTGCTTCAAGCTGGAGAAAAAGTCCTCTTCATCAGAAGTGCTTGAAGAGTCAGTTTGCCACAGAGGAGGCTTGCCGTGTTCAGGAAGATGCTCATTGATGTAACTGAGACCTAAATCAAACAGTCTATCATCAGGCTATACATGAATAGCATTTTTCAAAAATCATTGCATTGTCTGCCTGTTAGTTTATAAAACTCTTAATAACCTTATTTGTCAAGGAAAGAACCAGCTAGATTCCTCAAGTCTTCTGTGTCTAAATAAGATTTTTAATTGATTTAACTAAAAATAAAAAATTAATTAATGAAAAAGTCAAAATAGGAACATGACTGAAAAATATGTAGTGCTAGATGTTTTCTTACCTGATTTGAGGACCTCTTCATCAGCAGTCCAGGATTTCTTGAATTTTGGATGTAGAATGTCTGCAGCGACCAGCTCTGGGTCAGACATCATTTCCCCAAATCGTTTCTTCAAACCTTCTTGCAGGGCATCGATCAGTGGCTTACAGAATTTCAGCGACACTCTGGTTTGGTCAAGCTTGGAGATGAGGGCATTGATTGAAGGGAGCAGCCATCCTATCTGAATATTGGATTCTCCCTCAAGTACGTTTATTGCCTTTGCAACTGGACCCATGGGGTTGGCATATTCACCCAAAAAGACGATGTCAGCTAGACTGTACCTAACGCACACAAAAACAAAATGTTTAAGCGAATATAATACATATTGTAAATTGCTTTGGATAAAAGGTGCTATAGAAGAAAATTTACCATTAAAAAAAAAAAAAAAAAAAATTTGCTTTTCTGCAAGGCTTCTGACAAATTCCAAGATTTACTTGGAATAAGTTCTATAGGTTCAGCATAGGGTAATCATCAAATATTAAGTATTAGTGTGGGCAGTGAAACACCTAAACAAATATTCACTACTTACATTGGAACACTGCAGCACAGAAACCTCTCACAGCTCCCTCTCCTTGTGCTTTGAGGATTCTCAGGATCTGCTCTACAGCCAAGTAAAAGGAGTTCCACCTGGTTGCATTAGATTGTATCAGATGAAGTTTGCAATGTTCTTCAACCACCTCTGCAGCAGTAGTAGATCTTGCAGTCTTGTTCCAGAGAGCCTGACATTTGAAGAAGGCCGACCTCGACAATTTCTTGTAGGCCTCTACCTTGTTTGCATTATTTACATCCACCGTAGAAACCAGATTAAAGAAATGGCAACCACACCGATGATGCTTTGGAAGTTGGTATTGGAGACCATCATCTTCAGTCATAATGGTGCCAGTGTCAATGAATTCCACCTCCTCATCCTGATCATCTTGTGTTGGATCTTCATCAGTTACCTCCTCAGCAGTAACATTGTTGTTTTCATCTTCTGCAAACAGTCTGAATGCTTTAATGAAGTTTGAACCATTATCAGTTGTGGTTCTGATGATCTTCTCATGGATTTCATATTCTGAGTGTATGTCATTCATCGCACTTGCCAAGACATCAAATGCGTGAGTGCCCTTTAACTGCCTGCATGCAAGACCAACACAATGCCTCTCAAAGCTGCTTGGATCCAGCCAATGGGCAGTAACGCCACTGAAACTCCTCCTCTTCGCAGTCCAGCAATCAGTTGTTGTAGCTACAGTATGTATGGCACCTTCCTCATTGCTTCCTTCACCTGCTCCTTCATCGCTAATGTGGCTTTGGCTGGAGACCATGAACTATAAAGTTGAGTACTGCCTTGTCAATGCTCTTCTGAGAGACTTGCTTTGTTTCTTCTAGCTTCACCTGTTTCAGATTCATGGAAGACGTCCCACCCTCAGTTTTTCTCTTGCAGGCTGCTGTAATCAGTTCACTATATTTCTCAAGCTGTCTTGTATGCTTCCTCTATAAAAGGAAATATAGAACTTCAGTTAAAAATAGTTAACTCAAATTGGCATCAAAAGGATAACACACATTAGTGTGATAGTGAAAACTCAGTCAATATACTCACTGTGCAGATGCGTGGATGGATGAAGATCTTCAGTTCACGAAACACTGTAGTCTCAGCAGAGAACGACCTTGCAGCCACAGTTAGTTTTCTGCTGAGACTTCAGGAGTGTTTTGTGACTTAAAGATATTCACCTATCCACACATCAGCAAAGGGTGAGTAGATTTTCACAATACAGTATGGTGAACTATACTTCTAGGAGTTTTATTTCTATATGTACGCATTTCTTTCAGGAATTTTCATTCCACTTTATTGTTCCTAATCACCAAATATAGAACATTAGTAGTGGGGTATAAGATTAGCATCAATCGCATATTTCTTTAATCGCCAAAGAAACATCTAATGTTTGTCGCTTACAGATATTGTATGCCAACTGTTTTTCTTAATAAAGTTTTCTTTAAAGAAAAGAGTATGAGTAGTGGGGGACCAGCCTAGGCATGCTAGTCACCAGCCTCTCCACAGCTAACACTAGTGAGTAGTCTCCTTCTCATTTGCCAGTGCTGGTGTTCTGATGATCTGTGCTACCTTATCTGATTTTCCTACCATAGCATATCTAGTCTATCTGTTGATGCTACCTTTTGAAAACTGTTTCCGACATGTTTACATACAGAACACCGGCCGCTCAGTTACCAGTGCCAGCCTCATAATCAGATCAGTAGCTGGCTTCAGAATGGATACAGCCTCCTGCGGCAAGAAAGTAGCCACCACTGGGTGTGCAATATTTGTAATTTTGGTGCTGAAACCACGCCATAGTTTCCTTCTCACTTGTCACCAAGCTTACCACACTAATGGTCGGCTTTATTTCAATCATTGGTCATGGCATTAAACTGCAACCACTTAAACCTCAGACAACTGCGTTTCAAGTTTTTATCTAAGTTGAAAAAAAAAGTTTGCTTACATACCTCAATGTGCTTTCTCAGGTTGGATGGCGAATTCTTAAATGCAGAAATATAGTGATATGAACAATTTTTTAGTCCTGAAATCCCAAACATCGAGCTTAGATATGGCCATAGGTGTGGTGGTTTCTCTGCTTGACTTTCTCCAACCATTTCTGTTTGAATGAAATCGATGATGGCGTAATTCCAAATCCCAGGTCTGAGCGGAGACTGTGATTGGTTTTCCTTCTTGTGAAGAGCATAGAATGTGGCCAATTGCATTTCAGGAAAGAAAAATAGCAACAGTGGACTACAAAGCTCTGCTGAGCCAAAGTACAATAAGTCGAAAGTACAATATTTGTCTTTGAAATGCAGTGGAGTGAAAGTCACCAAAAAATAAATACTCAAGTAAAGTAAAAATACTCAAAAAATACTCAAGTAAATGTACTCCATTACTGTCCACCACTGCTAGTTAGTGTCAGAACCACTATCCTAGACGAAACAACAAAGATCCATGAATACATCAGGAAGATGGCCACAAAGGATCATGAGCCTAGTGAGTACCTCAGGCAGCAAAACCCAAGAAAGAAGAGGAGAAAGAACAGGAACCACCATGGAAGGACAGGCGTCTGCATGACATTTATCACCAGCAGATAGAAGAAGTGGCTGATCTAGAAAAAATCCTATCAGTGGCTGGACAAAGCTGGACTGACAGCACAGAGGCACTAACCATGGCAGCATAGGAACAAGCTCTGAGCACAAGATTGATAGAGGCTGGGGTCTACCACACCAGGTAAGACCCCAGGTGCAGGCTGTGCAGAGATGAGCCTGAGACAATCCAGCACATAACAGCAGGGTGCAAGATGCTAGCAGGCAGGGCATACAGGGACCCTCATATCCAAATGGTTGGCATAGTATACAGGAACATCTGTGCCGAGTATAAGTCCCAAGGTTAAAATGGGATACACCCCCATGGGTGGTCAAGAATAATAGAGTTAAGATCCTGTTGGACTTCCAGATACAGACTGACAAACTTGTGATGGTTAACAGATGTTGCAATACCAAGTGATCAAGAAGAAAGAACACGAGAAGCTCGATAAATACGAAGGAGTTAAGAGAAGAGGGTTAAATACCTGAGGGTCAACCATACAGTGTAGCAGACAGTGCACAAGAATTTTGAATAAGAGTATGCAAGCAGAGTGGAGTGGGTAGAGGTGAGTGTGAGGGGTGATTTGTGACAGAAGACACACTTGAGTGTGTCCAAACTTTTGATATTTGATATTGTGTAGACAGTTAATACATTTTTAACTTTATTTTGTGAAAATAAGACAGCCTCAAACCCTAATGTAAAAATTTCTTAAATTTTAATACTTCACATTCTCATAGTGTTCATAGAGGCATTTACTTCAGAAAGCCATTCCATTAATTACTCAAATAATATCCTCAAATAATGGGATGGGGTGGAAGTCCCAGGGTCAAAATGGGATACACCCCCAAGGGTGGTGGAGAAAAATAGAGCTAAGATCCTGTGGGACTTCCAGATACAGACAAACTTGTGATGGTTAACCAACTGGACATAGTAGTGGTGGACAAACAGAGGAAGAAGTTCGTAGTGATAGACGTTGCAATTTCAAGTGATGGCAACATCAAGTAGAAGAAACACAAGGAGCTTGACAAACACCAAGGGCTCAGAGAGGAGCTAGGGAGGATATGGGAGGTGAAGGTAACAGTGGTCCCGGTGGTAATCGGAAGACTCAAAGCAGTGACCCCCAGACTGGGAGAGAGGCTCCAGCAGATTCCAGGAATAACATCCAAGATCTCTGTCCAGAAGAGCACAGTCCTGGGAACAGCTAAGATACTGCGCAGGGCCCTCAAGCTCCCAGGCCTCTGGTAGAGGACCCGAGTTGGAGGACAAAGACCGCCCACAGGGTGAACTGGAATTTTATGTATATATTTGGAAATGTAATACTATTAAAATCCAACCTTTATTATCAAAACACCATATTCTCACAGACTAACTAATAATGACGGCAGCTACTGACATTATGAGCAGCACCTAGGTTAAGGGCTGATGCCATGTTAGCCTAAACTAGTTAACATTAGCTTTTGTGAGCTGTCTGAACATTCATACCTCACAAGAAAGTTTACTTGACACAGAACTAGTGGCCAGTAGAACTAGTTAAATTTATCGATTAGTTCTCATGACCACTAATGAAAGAAATCTCAGAAATGCAAGAATGTCATTCTATTTCAACTCAAGGATCTTCTGTCTCCCTTTAATAATATTTCCTTTTGTGTTCTTACATTTAGTGATAAGCAAGAAACTGGATCTGATTTTCAGTCACAAACCCACAGCAGCAGTGTCATTGTGGCTATAACAATGTTAACACCATCATTTGTCACAAGGCTGTCAGCTGAAATTATTTACAAAGTGTTTTTCCCGAGGCTGTTGTCCCTTCTTGCTTTGTCTCTGCAACACTTTACAACCCCCAACACTTTTTCTTTCCACATTGGATCCAAACATGCTAAGTGCTTTGGGTTATGATCACCCTTGAACTCTCGAGGTGGCAGCTTTCATATTCTCTTTGAAAACTAAATCCTGTCCCCAGCCCACGACATCAAAAAAGAGGCAAGAGACCAAGAGGGGGTGGAGGAGAAGGCAGTGGTGGTGGTAGGGGTGCTAATTAAAGGCATGGATTATTTATTTGCTTCACGGTGGCATTTTCCTTTCTTGCCAAACAGCTGGTGTGGGCTGAACACTGCCCTAGCTTGGCTGCCTGCCTTACATTGACTGTATTGTAGACACATATGGTCATACACACAATTCCTCCTGCTCACAGATGCCATCACTCCACCAGTTTTTCCCCAGGATTTTTTTTTTCCCTATCAGAATGAAAAAGCCTCAGAAGGGTGCTTTGTATGCAGGTAAACAAAACAGATATTCCATGTTTGAAAAACAAGTGTGATATTTTCAAAATGAATGGGTGTGTCTCTGGAAATAGGAGCCACTTGTATATATTTGCTTTTTCCTGTGATTTGTGTCCTTGTCCTTAAAGCTTGCTCAGTCAAGCTGCCAAAGTATGTCAGGTGCCTCAAGTGAATAATGTAATAATTACTTACTGTCATAGTAACACTGACAAATTATGATTTGAGTTTTCAAATGCAAGTTGCAATTAGGTCACTTGTCCCGGGATCAGAGTTGGCACAATGTGTTATATATCAGTGGGGTCAAGATGGAGTTAAAAAAGCAAAAACAAACAAAAAAAACTTTCACACATTAAAAATATCAGATCTGTGTCACATATGGGAGGACTGAGAACTGAGCTGTTTTCAGCTCCACTGTGACTGTAGCCTAAAGACTTTAAAGACAATACTAACAAAATTCTTGTAGGTGGGTTACCATCTTGTTAGGATAGCTAGGGCAGAGCTGTATTAATTCTTGTAGGAGGCAGCACTGCTGTGATGTTGGACATTTGTAGCAATAAAAACTGCCTACTACAGGAAATATATGCTAAAGATAAATGGACTTGTAACATATAATTACTAGTTTTAATATATTTGTAAGAAGAACATGTCAGTCTGTCCTCTAAATGGCCTCTTCAGTTTTCCTGTTTACAGCACAGAGAAGGATCCACCAGACCCATGAAGTGACATAATATTTTATTAGATTTTGATCATGACATAGATTTAGATTTAAGCTTTAAGCCAAGTATTTTGATTGCTGCTGCCTTGATGTATTGAAAAAGGATGTGACAAGTGAGGGGTGGGTCTGACTGAGAAACTGAAATATGCTTTATGGTCACATTTGTCAATCATGAAGTGGGCCCACCCTAAACCACTCCTGCTTTATTATCCTTTTTACCCTAACTGGGTAAAAAAAAAAAAAAAAAAAACATTCCACCATACAGTATTTAACAAGGGCATATATGGCTGCCAGTGGACCATAGTCACCACTGTTTATTGATGATGCGATATATACACTGGATCATGAACTGCTCCTTTTCTTGTCCATACATTTCTCTTCCTATCATTCTAGTACAAGTTAATTTTGGTTTCATCACTCAATAGTTTTACTTTTTTATTTAGTTTCCCCAGAACTGGGCACACTCTTTTAGACATTTTCTGGCAAAGTCTAATCTAGCTTTTCCTGTCCTCTGTAATCAGTTTTTTGTACCTTGTTGGAAACCCTCTGTATTTACATTCATGAAGGTGTTTCTTGATTGTAGTCAATAAAATGCCTACCTCCCCTAGAGTGTTCTTAATTTGGTTAAATGGTATGAAGCAGTTTTTCTTAACTAAGGAAATAATTCATCCATTTAAGGCTACAGTCACACTGGAGAAAACAGTGGGTGACTGCAGGGCAAATAACAATATTGCAGCTGTGTGCAATCAAAATGTCACCCCCTGATCTTTAAATGGTCACTTCAAATAGTTATATTAATTCTTTCTTAAAACTAACAGCATTTTCTACTTTTGCATTCTGACATTAATATTCAAGTTAATTGACACAGCTGGTCAAAGAGTGCTAAGTGGACAGGGGATTTCATTTTGGCATGTTAAACTGTTTTATTTTTGCTTTGGATTGCAAAAAGGAAATTCTTCAGACTGGGAATACTGCACATATCAATTTAACTACCTGTAACATATTGTAGACATTAATCTAACACAGTCAGTCACATTAATAGCTGCATTCTGACAGACATATGTTATGTAATAGAGCCAATCAAGGGAGGTAAAACAAAGAAACATGAATGTTGCTTTCTGTGTGCACACACTGCTGAGAAAAGACATTAGTCATTAGAAATGCGACGAAAAGCGTGAAACACTGGAACCCACTCAGCCGTGCAAAGGAAAAGAAGATGTATCCTTGTATGCATTTTGCATCTGGCTTCTCTTCCTTTCTCCTTCCAACATGGCATTAAGTTCAGTTCAGTTCTGCTTTGTTTCAATAAAATACCAATATTATTCTGGAGCCAAATATGTGGAGCTCGGCTAAACACTCAGAGTAAGGACTGAGTAAAAAGCAACAGAACAAAGCCAAAGTTTTGGCACTGCGCACACAACTTTGAGCCATTGAGCCAATTGCACACTCATCGTGATAACTATAATAGTATAATCCTTATATTATGGCTCTTGTTCTGACATTTGACATAGAAATTACATAATCATAATTATAGAATAGAAATGCTTATAGAATAGAAAGACTTAACAATTTTCTGAAAACCCCTCATGGTGATTATTTCTTAATAATATTTGCATTAATGGATTACACAACAATGGGGAATAAGTGTTGTTACAGTAGAAGACTCTCAGAAAGTACTAAGTACCTGTAACTAAGTTCAAGGATATAATTCCTCCATTAGTATGATTTTCAATGCTATGTGCCAACACAGTGCAGAGCAGCTACCTAAAATCTACTCCCACAGCTCCTATAGCTTCAAATCAGAAGTGCCTGACTCCCTGGTATTACGCACACTCTGGTAGGTTAAAGCAGTGGTGTTTCGCTAATTTAGAAGATCTTCATTCAAACCTGTAAAAAGAGTTAGTTGCTCTGTAGAAAAAAAAAAACCCTAGGACATTTTAGTATTCATCACTGATTCTAGAAAATAAGAACTACCCCAAGTTTCTTTCAGGCACTGTAGCCAGGCTGACAAAGAGTCAGAGCTCTGTAGAGCCGAGTATTCCTGTAACCTTAACTAGTAATGACTTTATGAATTTCTTAATGAAAATTTAACCATTAGAGAAGAAAATGTTCATAACAATCTCACAGATGTATCTTGGGGTACATCTACTTTCAGTACTGCTGTTATTTTTCTGGACCCTTTTTCTCTGATTGATCTTTCTGAGTTAACTTAAACAGTTACTCCCTCCAAGCCATCAATGGTTCTGTTAGACCCCATTTCTCCAAGACGATCTATCTTTGTTAATTGGATATGTACCACAGGCCTTTAGCCTTATAAAGCCAAAGCCAGGGACACAGCTTCAAATGTCCTGCTGTTCGTGGACTTACAGCAACAATTTCCATTGTTGGCCATGAAGCGCAATTTCTCAGCTTTCAGAAACTGAATCTCTCCAATAGGACAAATGGTTGTGTAATTACAGTAATTCAAAGAGTGTTTGATCACACATCTCAGTAGTGATACAGTACGCTCTGTATTAACCAGCCGTTCACAGTGGGTAAGGTCAGGTCACAGGTGCATCAGCGGTGACCGCTCAGTTTTATAGGGTTAAGGTGGCAGTCATTTTTAAAAAAGCCACCACTTGACCCAGCTGTATATAAGAACGAACTCCAGATCTTTTATCTGTCAATGAGGAAAGAAGACCTGGCCATGAAACTGTTTATTAGTCTATTAGTCAATTGTCTAATTACTTCTGAGCCTCTGAAAATGGGGAACTGTATATAAAAATGTCTTTAATTCCTAAGCAGTTAATTCAATACTTTTGTTAAATCCCTTGAGTTAAAGCTGAAAGTATGAACTTCAGAGACAAAATTACAATAAAATATGTCATTGTCCACATACTTAAGGATCTAAATTTAAATCAGTCAGCTTTAGGCCAGAGTCAGCTGCCTTTAAGGGACTCTCAGAACATACTTGTCTCAGAGCAGGCCTCTTTTTCTTCACTGAAAACATTAGTGGCAGCTGAATGTAAAATTATAGTTGAAGTGGACATACTAACAGAGGATTAGTGCAAATGATAAAAAATGGAGTTGAAGTGTCATTTGATGCAAGTGGAAATTCGGACTTTACACCAAAGCTATGGGAACATTACAAGCAGAGACTTGTTCCTGGTTTTCTACCCATTAGCACAAGTTATTTTCTCTTTATATCAACACTGTAACATTACCTGTTGAAGGCAATAATTTATTCACCAATGACAGATGACATATCGCTGGTAGCTGTGTGGTTCACATTATTTCTCTTTTTCAGAACAAATTTTATCACTAAGCTGACACTGTGAAATTTTCTGATTTCAGACTGTGCTGTGGTGTACACTTCATCTTTTGGTCACATTTTTATGACTGAAAATTGCCCACAAAAATAGAGCACAACAAGCTTTTAAGGTAATTGTAGGTGCACAGTTTAATCTAAATTATTACCCATGTACAACTCCACATGAACAGTTTGTATAGCATTAGGGTTAGGCTTTGGACAAAAAAATCAGAGAATGTTTCTGTGTTCGGCCAATTGTTCCAGAAAATGGATATTGCTATTGATGGGATCTTCCAGCTCCACAACTTAATGAACTGCTTACAAGAAACAGTTTAATAGAGAAAAATGATGAAAACATTCAATTAAAAATTAAGAATTTGTGACTTGACGTGAAAGAGAATCCAATAAATTAAAAATCGTTCAGTATTTAATATTTAATTGAAAATAATACAAATAAATTACAACCAACATTGAAAACTGAATTTGATGGAAGTATTGCACTTCAAAACACCAGGAAATGAAAAACTGGTAAAAAAAAAAAAAAAAAAAGTGTAATGCTTTAAAAAAAACAGCTGGGTGAAAACCCAAGATAAATTAACAACATGACTGTCAGTATGCTCAAAAATAATCAAAGTGCAGAAGTTTATAATGAAAAACAAACAAACTTAAAAATAAGTTAATTTGCTACATTTATTGATGTATTAAATTTATGAGGAAATTGTAATATGTTTAATTGGAGACTGGAAGAAAATATCATCAATTAATCCAATACAATCTATTGGGGGAATGTGTATGAAAATGGGTGTATTTCTAAACAGTTAATACAAAATTTTTGCTAAAACCCATAAATTTAAGCTCAAAGTCTGCATCCAAGTCTCTAATGTTTAATTTAAAATCCACTGTGGTGGTGCACAAAGACAAATTAACAAAATGTGTCACTGTTCTGACTGTAGTTTAACATTAACCTTTATTGAACAATCTAAAACTGAAAATATTTTAATCAGCAATATGAATTTGAATGGCTATAATACAGAAATGTTTTCCTCAACACATTAAATAAAATATAATATTTTTCTTTAAAAATAATGTCAGGGAAAATTTCAAGCTGTTGAAAATTTGCAAATTTCTCTTTTGATGTGATATCAGCAAAAAGTCCAGAAACAAGGAACAACAAGCTATTTGGTTTTCTCTCTTATTCCATTTCTTTCTTACTTTGCATGAACTGACAGATTTTCTCAGGCAGCTTATCGCACCTGTGTGATAAGTCACGTCACCAAATTCAGACGGTATTTCCTCCAGAAAAGACCAAAACTCCTGGTGATTTAAACCTTTGCCTCTTATAAAGTTCACTGTCTGTGTTACGGGGCTTATGATGCGTGCTGCGCAGCATTTCCTGGTGTGTGATGCAGTGATGCACTGTCAGCACATCTGTGCAGGTCTCCCTCTGTATCTTCTCCTGCATCCGTCCCACCAGTCCACTCTTTTCCCCGTACATCGCAGGTGGGGAAAAGAGATTCGGTTTACCTCAGATGTCCGCAAACAGGTCTTTTGCCTCCCACCTGTTTTCAAAGTCCACTTTCTGTTTGGCCATTTTTGGGGGTCAGCCTAGCATAAATGTCACTGTAAAAAGTGTTGACCGATGTTTTTATCCACTGACCACTGATCAATGTGTCATTGGCAACACGGGAAAACAGGTTAGTGCACAGGTCTTGACCTGTGCGGCAGCTGTTGTAGTGCATAATGGGATTTGTAGTGTAAGTGGTGGGAGTGCTTTTACTGGTGGGCCAGATCTGGCCAACGGGCCTTGAGTTTGACACGTGCCTTGCGCTTACCTCCACATTCCTGCCTTTACTTCTCTCCCACTGCTTCCTAACACACCTTCCCCCTTTTGTCTTCCTTTTTTTTCAACCACAAGCAGCACAGCTTCCACCAACAGTAACATTGCCAACAGCACTGAAGGCAGTTGTTGTTAACCCGGGCCCTGACTGATCTGGTATGGAAATCTCATTCTTGATGAACCACAAGTGTGGTAAGTGTGGTATTGTAGATGTTTATCTGTTCTTTACTTATTTACAGTCTGCAAAAGTATTTGTTATTTCGATGTTGCCAGTGATGTGTGATAATGCTGCAGTAACTATGCGTCCAGTAGGGGGCAGATTTAGGCTATTCTAAGTGTTGGGTTGTAACTTTTTTTGGGTAGAATAAGTGTGCTAGAAAAAGTTGTATGCCACTCTAACACTGTTGTGTGTACGAGTGGATGTTGGCCTGCTGGTTTGTTAAAACTGCAACCAAGCTGATCATGTGGATGATTATTTCCTGAAGATGTTACAGTAAGATTTTAAATTGGATGCCCTTCCGAGTGCAAACTTACACATTTATCCGGGCTTGGGACCAACACTAGGAGTAGTGTTGCCCCCCCCATAGCTGGGTTTGGAAGCCTATCAGAGGTTAAAAAAGAGTTTCAGAAAATAAAAAAAAAAAAAAAGCATTTTTTTCATTTTCTCTGTTGTACTGAAAATGTAGCAGACGGGGACTTTAAAACCAAGTCTCATGCTGAACTGCTGATTTTGTGTTTAAGTACACCCCTTGTAAATGCACACTCTAAGCACACGTAAGGAGAGTTTTGTCTGGGCAAACGTGAAATAGAGTTAGGACAAGCAAGATATCACATGCAGGGAGATGAATGCATCATATTACCTCTAATGAATGGAGCGGTGGTAAAGATGTGTCCAGGGTTGTGGGAATGCAATTAAAAATCAGCCACTGTCCGACTGTCTTGCTTGCCTTGCTTTGATCACTAATGATCTGATGCTTCTTCTCTTCTTCCATTCTCATCTTTGTGCATTACCATGTCTGCTTTGCCATTGCAATTTGTGCATGATTTTTCCAAAGATTTTGTAAGGCTGGAACTGTCTTGCAGTGAGGTACTGAAGGCAACAGGATTTCACCAACATAGGCCCTCTGCTGCTCTGATTAGTGCTCATTGATTGAAGCTGCGGCTTTGAAAGGGATGCATTTTATTGTCAACTCTTTAGACGTCTGTCTCCTGTGATATTGGCATCAGATAAAAGCAGCAGGAATTCTCTCTTTTTACTTATACCAGACAGAAGAACACCTCATACATCAAACACCATTTGACTAGAGTGATAACCTTATAGTTAATTCACAGAAAATTAACTATCTGGCTGCTTTTTTGAAGTGATTAGTCCTTTTAGTAATTTCTCAAGCATAATCCCATCCCATTTCTTTGCACTGAAAAAATGTTGTGTTACTTTTACAGTATGCTTTTCATCAGTATCCAGTTGCATTGGCAGACAGTATAGCCTTCTACACTTGTACACCATACTATAAGATTGCCCCTACCACTCCTGGGAAGTTGTTTTTTTAACCATGTAAATAATTCTGTTATTATGCACTTAAGTTTCTTTGGTCTTTCTTTGGTGTTGCTGATCAGTGCCTTCCTTGTTTTTAAGAATGCACCAGATTGTTGACAGCCACTCCTAAAAATTTTGCTGTCTGACTTAAAGTGCTTGTCAGTCAATTGTCCAATTAATTTTTAGTTTCTGAAAATGGGGGCAATGTATAAAAATGCCTGTAATTCCTAAGCATTTAATGCTACATTTTTCTAAAAAAACCCCCCTCAAAATAGAGCTGAAAGTTCGTGCTTCAGTCATATATCGATTGGTTTAAATTGGTGGTGTACAGAGGCATAACAACAAAAACTGTTGTTATGCAGGGGTTCTCAAAACCTTGGTAACTGAATCCCAATTTACAGAAAAAGACACGATTTAGGGTTGCTGTTAATTTTTGGAAAGTTTTTGTTCAAAGGATGTGACTAGTCATTTTTGTGCTGGTTTAGAATTTTTTTTTTTCACTAGTGGAGTGACTGACATTTCTTGACAACACAGTAGAAATCGCCTACATCGGATTCAAATGGCCTATGGAATTGTATCCAACTTGTGGATAAAACCCAATTCTTCAGAATTCTTCAAAATATTAGACAGAGTTTAGGGTCTAATATCAAATTTCGCAGCAATGGCTTTCAGCTTCATCCGTGGATTTGCTTTTGCAAATTTTGTCTTGTATTTTTGTTTGTAAGTGCGAATTTGTAGCTTACTCTTGACTCTGTTGCTTGCCATGATTGTCTCCAGTGAAATGAACTGATTCGCCCAGACATCACGTGACTCTATAGACACTCAAGCGATTTCCAGGCGTTGTTAGTGTGTGTAGTTGTGCATGAACAAACCGATGCATGAAGTTTGCATAGATCGTAGAAGCTGGAATTGGGCAGGGCAGGAGCAGAGGAGGGCTTTAGTGCTAAATGCATCGCATCTGACTTATGCGATCACATTTAATTCGAAATGCATTACAATGGGACCAGATTTTTCATCTGACGTAGGTGAAAATCTGACTTGTATGACCCGATTTAGGTGATAATTTTTATTGGAATAAACATTAGGAAAACTCGGGACCTGCAGAAGCCATCCAAACTAGAGCAACAATCTGATGTGTGTGACTCGACAGGCGAATTCTGCTGTAGCTGTTTTTGTCAATGATAGGAAAGTGTAGCTGGCTATGAATAGTAGAAGTGAAGATTTGTAATTGAAAGCCTTGGTCTTGTTCTACACTGCCATTTTATTTTATGCCATGAACTGAGAATGAATGAAATGTATTAGTATGTTGTTCCATCATATAAAATTAACCTGGGCCACTACTGACCGAGACGCTGAACTTTGAGAACCCTGGATCTAGTTAATGCACATCATTACATTTGTCTGAAATTTGAAGACAACACAGCAAGTCTATTTGTAAATTTTGTTCATTCTAAGTGTCAGGATGGAGGATTATCCAGGTTGCAAAACACCAGGTGGCAACAGCAAAAAACACTCATCTCCAAGCTTTATAATGGAACATTAAAAAACAATGGGAGAGGTCACAGTGGCTGTGCCTTTTTTTTATAATGGTTATAATTGTAATCTACTTGTTTTTATACAAATTATTTAACTTGCTGAAATTGTCCCATCTGACACATATATCAGCAACTGTCATACTTGATCAAAGTCTCAAGATGGACAGTTTTGAGGAACATTATCAATGGATTTAAAGATATGGGGTGTACTGGAGTATTTCTTGGGAGACATGTGCCCAACATGCTTAAATGTAGAATGGTTTAGTGAAAGGACAGGAGATGCTAAGTAAGTTCTGAAGGACAAAGAAAATAGATTGACGGTGCTCGTAAATTAAATGATGTAAACTACACTTTTCAATAGAGGCCAGACAAAAATGTGTATAAATGGCTTTCATCAGACACAAAGCTTGCTACCGTCTGAAGGTGCTCTCATTCAGTGTCCTTCTGAGGGGGTTCAATTTAGTTTGGACTATTGACATATCTGCAAAATCAAGTTGGAAAGGCTGTGCAACAGGTTAGGGTGATTAACATGGCAGAGTAAATGTACTAACAAGCAGTGTGGAATTTTTTTCAACAGAAAAGACTGTGTTAAGAAGATGGAAGGATTACTAAAGAATGAAAATTTAGAGCAACTAATGAAAGAAGAAGGTGAGAGAGAAGAACTGATGGAGGAGTTACTGTTTGGGATCATAAAAAAGAAGCTATTATCAATGAGACATGTTCCAGATAGTATTGCATTGTTGTGTTGTATTGTATTGTTGTACTGCAATGCTATATTGTATGTAGTATTGCAGGCTATAAATAAAATTGAATTTATTTATTTTTTTAGTTCAGTGTTAAGTGGCTTGGCAAACAACAGCTTCAAAAAATCCTCTCAATATCTTCAATTAAAGAGACTGGACTGAAAAATTTAAAAAGCAGCCAATTTCCAAAGGAAAACTTTGAAAGACCTTCATAAAGCCTGGAGAGCACTTTAAAAACTTGCAGTAGGTGAAAGCCTGGTGTCTCCTAAGCAAAAAATAAAAATAATGGATGGATCAAGACTTTTTCACGCTACCAAATTTTAAAGAAATTTGTAGGACAAATATTAATTTATAACCTAACAGAAAAAAAATGCAGGTCGTGCTCACAAATCAAGCAGAAGTCTGAAAAAGTAACAACCCAGCAGACAATATATGAAAAACTGAGCTCTATGAATCTCTGACATTTCCATCTGCTTTTTAATCGATAGTGTGAAGAAATTTGTGTGTAATAATACACTTCTTAGATTTTCTTTTGAACTGCTTTAAATCTCTTTTAGATTGGACTGTGTGCCGATTGTATGCAGTAACTAGGGTTCATATTAATGCTATTTACAGTGGTGTGCAAAAGTTTGGGCACCCCTGATAATTTTCATGATTTTCCTTTATAAACCATTGGTTGTTTGGATCAGCAATTTCAGTTAAATATATCATATAGCAGATGAACACAGTGATATTTGAGAAGTGAAATGAAGTTTATAGGATTTACAGAAAGTGTGCAATAATTATTTAAACAAAATTAGGCAGGTGCATAAGTTTGGGCACCCCAGCAGAAAAAATGACATCAATATTTAGTAGATTTAGTCTTTTGCAGAAATAACAGCCTCTAAATGCTTCCTATAGCTTCCAGTGAGAGTCTGGATTCTGGTTGAAGGTATTTTGCACCATTCTTCTTTACAAAACATCTCCAGTTCAGTCAGGTTTGATGGTTTCCAAGCATGGGCAGCCCGTTTTAAATCACACCACAGATTTTCAATAATATTCATGTCTGGGGACTGAGATGGCCGTTCCAGAACGTTGTACTTGTTCCTCTGCATGAACGGCTTAGTAGATTTTGAGCAGTGTTTAGGCTTGTTGTCTTGTTGAAGTATCCAGCCCCGGTGCAACTTCAACTTTGTCACTGATTCTTGAACATTGTTCTCAAGAATCTGCTGATATTGACTGGAATCCATGCGACCCTCAACTTTAACAAGATTCCCAGTACCTGCACTGGCCACACAGCCCCACAGCATGATGGAACCACCACCAAATTTTACTGTGGGTACCAAGTGTTTGTCTTGAAATGCTGTGTTCTTTTTCCACCATGCATACCACCCCTTGTTATGTCCAGATAACTCAATTTTACTTTCATCAGTCCACAGCACCTTATTCCAAAATGAAGCTGGCTTGTCTAAATGTGCTTTAGCAGACCTCAGAAATTGCTTCTGCATTACTGTCCCATACAGCCTCTCCTTGTGCAAACTGTGCTGAATAGTTGAATGATGCACAGTGACACCATCTGCAGCAAGATGATGCCGTAGGTCTTTGGAGCTGCTCTGTGGGTTGACTATGACTGTTCTCACCATCCTTCGCCTCTGCCTATTTGAGATTTTTCTTGGCTTGCCACTTCGGGCCTTAACTAGAACTGTGCCTGTGGCCTTCCATTTCCTCACTATGTTCCTCACAGTGGAAACTGACAGCTGAAATCTCTAAGATAGCTTTTTGTATCCTTCCCCTAAACCATGATGTTGAACAATCTTTGTTTTCAGCTCATTTGAGGGTTGTTTTAAGACTCCCATATTGCATGTTGCTCCCATGCAAAGAGGAGAAACACTTAAAAGTGGCCATCTTAACCCCTTCTCATAATTGGATTCATCTGTGTATGTAGGTCAAGGGTCAATGAGCTTACAAAACAAATCTTGTGTTCCAATAATTAGTCCTAAAGGTATTCAAATCAATGAAACAACAAGGGTGCCCAAACGTATGCACCTGCCTAATTTTGTTTAAATAATTATTGCACACTTTCTGTAAATCCTATAAACTTCATTTCACTTCTCAAATATCACTGTGGTAATCTGCTATATGATATATTTAACTGAAATTTCTGATCCGAACAACCAATGATTTGTAAAGGAAAATCATGAAAATTATCAGGTGTGCCCAAACTTTTGCATACCACTGTACATGTTGGCACTGTCTTACAGTACTTCTAGAATGCATTTGTAAATCTACTATTCAATTCAATTCAATTCAATTTTATTTATATAGCGCTAAATCACAACAAACTGTCGCCTCAAGGCGCTTTGTTTTGTGGGTAAAGACCCTACAATAATACAGAGAAAACCCAACAGTCAAAACGACCCCCTATGAGCAGCACTTGGCGACAGTGGAAAGGAAAAACTCCCTTTAACAGGAAGAAACCTCCAGCAGAACCAGGCTCAGGGAGGGGCAGTCATCTGCCGCGACTGGTTGGGCTGAGGGGAGAGAAAGACATGCTGTGGAAGAGAGCCAGAGATTAATATCAATTAATGATTAAATGCAGAGTGGAGTATAAACAAAGTAAATAAGGTGAATGAGAAACAGTGCATTATGTGAACCCCCCAGCAGACTAGGCCTATAGCAGCATAACTAAGGGATAGATCAGGGTCACCTGATCCAGCCCTAACTATAAGCTTTATCATAAAGGAAAGTTTTAAGCCTAATCTTAAAAATAGAGAGGGTGTCTGTCTCCCGAATCCAAGCTGGAAACTGGTTCCACAGAAGAGGCGCCTGAAAGCTGAAGGCTCTGCCTCCCATTCTACTCTTAAGTATCCTAGGAACCACAAGTAAGCCAGCAGTCTGAGAGCGAAGTGCTCTGTTGGGGTGATATGGTACTATGAGGTCTTTGAGATAAGATGGTGCCTGATTATTCAAGACCTTGTAGGTGAGGAGAAGAATTTTAAATTCTATTATAGATTTAACAGGGAGCCAATGAAGAGAAGCCAATATGGGAGAAATATGCTCTCTCTTTCTAGTCCCTGTCAGTACTCTAGCTGCAGCATTTTGGATCAGCTGAAGGCTTTTCAGGGAGCTTTTAGGACAGCCTGATAATAATGAATTACAATAATCCAGCCTAGAAGTAATAAATGCATGAATGAGCTTTTCAGCATCACTCTGAGAAAGGATGTTTCTAATTTTAGAAATATTGCGCAAATGCAAAAAAGCGGTCCTACATATTTGTTTAATATGTGCATTGAAGGACATATCCTGGTCAAAAATGACTCCAAGATTTCTCACAGTGTTTCTGGAGGCCAAAGTAATGCCATCCAGAGTAAGTATGTGGTTAGACACCATGTTTCTAAGATTTGTGGGGTCGAGAACAAGAATTTCAGTTTTATCTGAATTTAGAAGCAGGAAATTAGAGGTCATCCAGGCCTTAATATCTTTAAGACATTCCTGCAGTTTAACTAATTGATGTGTGTCATCTGGCTTCATTGATAGGTAAAGCTGAGTATCATCTGCATAACAATGAAAATTGATGCAGTGCTTTCTAATAATACTGCCTAAGGGAAGCATGTATAATGTAAATAAAATTGGTCCTAGCACAGAACCCTGTGGAACTCCATAATTAACCTTAGTGTGTGAAGAAGACTCCCCATTTACATGAACAAATTGGAGTCTATGAGATAAATATGATTCAAACCACTGCAGTGCAGTACCTTTAATACCTATAGCAAGCTCTAATCTCTGTAATAAAATGTTATGGTCAACAGTATCAAAAGCTGCACTGAGGTCCAACAGGACAAGTACAGAGATGAGTCTACTGTCAGAGGCTCTAAGAAGATCATTTGTAACCTTCACTAATGCTGTTTCTGTACTGTGATGAATTCTGAAACCTGACTGAAACTCTTCAAATAAACCGTTCCTCTGCAGATGATCAGTTAGCTGTTTTACAACTACTCTTTCAAGAATCTTTGAGAGAAAAGGAAGGTTGGAGATTGGCCTATAATTAGCTAAGACAGCTGGGTCAAGTGATGGCTTTTTAAGCAGAGGTTTAATTACAGCCACCTTGAAGGTCTGTGGTACATAGCCAACTAATAAAGACTGATTGATCATTTTTAAGATTGAAGCATCAATAATTGGAAAGACTTCTTTGAACAGTCTAGTAGGAATGGGATCTAATAAACATGTTGCTGGTTTGAAGTAACTATTGAAGTTAACTCTGAAAGATCAACTGGAGCAAAAGAGTCTAAACAAATACCAGCAGTGCTGAAAGCAGCCGAACATGAAGAATAATCTTTGAGATGGTTATGAATAATTTTTTCTCGAATGTCTAAAATTTTATTTGTAAAGAAATCCATGAAGTCACTACTAGTTAACGTGAAAGGAATACTCGGCTCTACAGAGCTCTGACTCTTTGTCAGCCTGGCTACAGTGCTGAAAAGAAACCTGGGGTTGTTCTTATTTTCTTCAATTAATGATGAATAGTAAGATGTCCTAGCTTTACGGAGGGCTTTTTTATAGAGCAACAAACTCTTTTTCCAGGCTAAATGAGCATCTTCTAATTTAGTGAGACGCCATTCCCTCTCCAGCTTTCGGGTTATCTGCTTTAAGCTGTGCGTTTGTGAATTATACCACGGAGTCAGGCACTTCTGATTTGAAGCTTTCCTTTTCAGAGGAGCCACAGTATCCAAAGTTATACGCAGTGAGGATGTAAAACTATTGACGAGATAATCAACCTCACTGGGAGCAGAGTTTAGGTAGCTGCTCTGCACTGTGTTGGCACATGGCACTGAAGAGCACAACAATGAAGGAATTAGATCCTTAAACTTAGTTACAGCACTTTCAGAAAGACTTCTACTGTAATAAAACTTATTCCCCACTGCTGTGTAATCCATTAAAGTAAATGTAAATGTTACTAAGAAATGATCAGACAGGAGGGGGCTTTCAGGGAATACTGTTAAGTCTTCAGTTTCTATGCCATATGTTAGGACAAGATCCAGAGTATGATTAAAGTGGTGGGTGGGCTCCTTTACATTTTGAGAGAAGCCAATTGAATCTAACAATAGATTAAATGCAGTGTTGAGGCTGTCATTCTCAGCATCTACATGGATGTTAAAATCACCCACTATAATTATTTTATCTGAACTGAGCACTAAATCAGATAAAAAGTCTGAGAAATCAGACAGAAACTCTGAGTAAGGACCAGGTGGACGATAGATAATAACAAATAAAACAGGTTTTTGATTTTCCCAATTAAGATGGACAAGACTAAGAGTCAGGCTTTCAAAAGAATGAAAACTTTGTCTGGGTCTCTGATTAATTAATAAGCTGGAATTGAAGATTGCAGCTAATCCTCCTCCTCGACCTGTGCTTCGAGCATTCTGACAGTTACTGTGACTCGGGGGTGTTGATTCATTTAAACTAACATATTCATCCTGCTGTAACCATGTTTCTGTAAGGCAGAATAAATCAATACGTTGATCAATTATTAAATCATTTACTAATAGGGACTTGGAAGAGAGAGACCTAATGTTTAACAATCCACATTTAATTGTTTTATTCTTTGGTGCAGTTGATGAAGCTGTATTATTTATTGTTTTTGAATTTTTATGCTTAAATAGTTTTTTGCTGATTTTAGCTTTGGTTTTTGGTGGTCTGGGAGCAGGCACCGACTCTATGGGGATGGGGTTTTGGGGGGATGGCAGGAGGAGAGAAGCTGCAGAGAGGCGTGTAAGACTGCAACTCTGCTTCCTGGTCTCAACCCTGGGTAGTCAGTTTTTAGGAGGGTTAATAAATTTGGCCAGATTTCTAGAAATGAGAGCTGCTCCATCCAAAGTGGGATGGATGCCGTCTCTCCTAACAAGACCAGGTTTTCCCCAGAAACTTTGCCAATTATCTATGAAGCCCACGTCATTTTTTGGACACCACTCAGACAGCCAGCGACTCAAGGAGAACATGCGGCTAAACATGTCGCTCCCGGTCTGATTGGGGAGGGGCCCAGAGAAAACTACAGAGTCCGACATCGTTTTTGCAAAGTTACACACCGAGTCAATATTAATTTTAGTGACCTCCGATTGGCGTAACCGGGTGTCATTACTGCCGACGTGAATAACGATCTTACCAAATCTACAATTAGCCTTAGCCAGCAGTTTCAAATTTCCATGAATGTCGCCTGCTCTGGCCCCTGGAAGACATTTGACTATGGTCGCCGGTGTCTCTAGCTTCACGTTTCTCAAAACAGAGTCACCAATAACCAGAGTTTGTTCCTCGGCGGGTGTGTCGCCGAGTGGAGAAAAACGGTTAGAGACGTGAACAGGTTGGTGGTGTACCCGGGGCTTCTGCTTAGGACTACGCTTCCTCCTCACTGTCACCCAGCTGGCCTGTTTTCCCTGCTGCTCGGGATCTGCTGGGGGGGAGCTAACGGCGGCTAAGCTACCATGGTCCGCACCCGCTACAGGGGCCTGGCTAGATGTAGGATTTTCCAGGGTGCGGAGCCGAGTCTCCAGGTCAGAAAGCCTGGCCTCCAGAGCTACAAACAGACTACATTTATTACAAGTACCGTTACTGCTAAAGGAGGCCGAGGAGTAACTAAACATGTGACACCCAGAGCAGGAAAGTGCAGGAGAGACAGGAGAAGAAGCCATGCTGGTAGTGAGTCGGCTAAGGGCTAAGCTACTAGCTGAGCTAAGCTAGCGAATTTCTAAAAACAAATAAAGTGAGTAATGTGAATACAGGTGATTCAGCAAAGAGTATGCTATTTAAAGTAGGTGAAGATTACACTAAAATATGTTATTATCCAGATAAATCGAGTTATACAGATATAACAGCTGACAGCAAAACACTGTGCTCCGAAACAGGAACAGGAAGTGATACAATACCGCAGTGAGAGCCAACACCAAGTGACAGCGCCCTGTCACTAGTAGAACCAGGTTAATGCTGGTTCTACTAGGAGTCCACATTTTAATCAGCATACTATAAGCAACCCAATGTACTGCAGGTTACCCAATTTAAATATATTGCCATCTGAACAAATAATAAGCGAGCAAAACTATAATTGAAAATTGAAATGCATCTTTCTGT
The DNA here is from genome assembly GCF_007364275.1 of Archocentrus centrarchus. Taxonomy (NCBI): domain Eukaryota; kingdom Metazoa; phylum Chordata; class Actinopteri; order Cichliformes; family Cichlidae; genus Archocentrus; species Archocentrus centrarchus. The sequence continues at coordinate 7,786,027 of NC_044365.1, read as the reverse complement.
CATGTGACATGGAGGGACGGACCCAGTTGCAGGACTCTGGAAACAGACATAACTTAAAAGTATTTATTGAGTAGAACAAAAAACAAATACAAAATCGTCCTGGGAGCCAAACGTGGAGAGTAATCCAAAAACAAAGCAGGGCTTGACAAGAACAAACGAGCACACCAACACAACACCATCATCAACAACGGTGCAACAAAGACATGACCAGGATACAGACAATATATACACACACTAGGTAACAAGTTGAGTGGAAACATGTGAGGAGCACAGCTGAACACAATGATGCTGATGAGACAAGGGGAAGCAAAACTAGACACACTGCACAAGAAACAATGTTTACAGTGGCGTTGGCGACGTGACTAGACGGGAGGCCGACCACGCTCACAGCGGCGGTGGCGATGCGACCAGACGGGGGGCCGCCCACACTCCCAGCGGTGGCAGCAACGTGGCGTGGCAGGGGGACGACCACGCTCCCAGCAGCGGCGATGAGGAGCCACGGGTGACTTGACAGGGACCCTGAGGCAGCGGCAACTGCGGCAGCCACTAGGACCCATGGGCAACGTGGCAGAAGTCCCATTCTTCGTCCCTAGTGGCTCGGTCTGAGCAGGACCCCCTGGCAGCTCGGTCTGAGCGGGATTCTCCAGTTCGGACGTAGGCATGGACTTTGACGTGGACTTGTCGGTCTGAGCGGGACCCCTGGAACAGTGATGAACCAGCAACAGGGCCATGGGCACCTCAGGCTTATTGATGTATGTGTGGAACATCCATCAATGACCCTGGCCCATGTGGTCTAAACCAAAAAACAAGCTACTGTAGTTCAAATTGCCAAAAAGGTTAATGCTGGTTCTGATAAAAAGAGAACAGAGAATACATTCTGCATTGCAGTTTGTTGTGTATACCACTATGGGAAGAAGACATGCCACCAGAGGCAGTGTGATGCTTTCTGCAATGTTCTGCTGGGAAACTGTGGGGACTGCCATCCTTGTGGATATTATTTTCATACATGCCACCTACCTAAGCATTTTTGCAGACCATGTACACCCTTTCATAGAAATGGTATTCCCTGATGGCTGTGGACTCTTTCAGCAGGACAATGCACCCTGCCGTGAGCAAAAATGATTCAGGAATGAGGTTGAGCTGCTGACATGGCTTCCAAATTCCTCAGATCTCAATCCAGTCGAGCATCTGTGGGATGTGCTGGCCAAACAATCCAATCCATGGAGGTCACTCTTAGCAGCTTACAGGACTTAAATGATCTGTTACTAACATCTTAGCATCAGATACCACAGCGCAGGTTCAGGGGTCTAGTGGAGTCCATGCATCAATGGTCCAGGGCTATTTTGGCAGCAAAAGGGAGATCAACACAATATTAGGCAGGTGGTCATAATGTAATACCTGATCAGTGTAAATGTTAAATGGTAAACAGACTGGTTATGATAGCACTTTTCTACTCCACTTGAACACTCAAAGTTCTTTATACAACATCACTCATTCAACCACTGACACACATTCATACAAGCACTTTTTTCTGTCTAAATGCTCCTGATACCAGGGATTGATCCACACACACACACACACACACACACACACACACACACGCGCGCACACACACACGCGCAAACATGCACTTTTGATTTTTTTCAGTGATCTTCCTGTGTGGTTTCCCTTCTGGTCTATGTTAACTTGAGTCAGTTGTGACAACCAAAAATACATTTACTTTGGCTTTCTTTCACCTCATTTTTCAAATTCTCACTCAGGAAAAGGCCTCAATATATAATCCCTGAGATATTTTGTCACTTTATTTCAAAGTGCTTTTATGGTTTATCAACTTTATGCCATCTGTAAATGTCAGCACTATGTGGGCGTGTATCTGGAAAACTAGGAGTGAAATAACAAAGATAGATAGAACATATTTCATGTTAATACTGTAGTGCATTCTTTATTTTTCTCATTCAGCACCACATGAATAGAACACAGCAAGAGACAGCAGCAGTGTTGGGCAACCACTATGTTGCCTTTCTGTGATATGAGGCTGAACAAAAGAGTTTTTAAAGCATGTACAGGAGAGGTGGTGTTTTTGCACTTCACATTAATTCTATTTATTGCTTTTGCATGCCAGGTTTTTGTGGCAGGAATGATATAAAAATGCTGTTTGAAAGTCCTGCTGCATCAGAACTTCATTCAGCATATCTTACACGCTGGATATATGCTGAGCAACTGTGCAGAGCTGAGCCATAGAATTCTGACCATTCCATATCAGGATACAGGATCCATAATCGCAAAACAGAAACCCGACCCACATTAGGATGTCAGTCACACATTCACACATAGCAGAGAATCAATGTTATTGGGAAGTGGAGCCTCCCCCCCAAAAAAAAAACAAACAAACAAAAAAACAGGGAAAAACAGGGTCTGATATTGATATTTCCCTTAATAATATGCAGTATCCATCAAAAGTTTGAACACACTCACCCATGGGTAAGTGCGTCGAAACTTTTTACTGGTACTGTATGACCCCAGTGAAAGGAGTTACTTGAAGAGGATGTGGGACGTATCTATAGATTCTTTGACACCAAACATCTAGATTAACATTAAAACAACTAGTTGTTCAGTGTTCCAACATCCACAAGAAGTAACTGCTGCTGCAACTAGAATTTGATGAAGTACAAAACAAATGTTACAGCAAGGGGCTACCTTGATGTCAGGTCAGGGAGCAGTGCAAAGGGAAGTTAGCCAATTATTGGAACTGCAGAAACATGTAATGAAGAAAGGAGTGCCTAAAAAGTACAAAAAGCTGTCTATACCTGAGGTCTTAGAAACTGCCAAGCAAAGACTCACAGCCTTGGCCAACCACTTGAAGAGGTATACAAGACATATCGAAGCTAGGAGAATAAACCAGATGTTGCAGTGGTGTTTCTGCCAATTCTTTTCTGGGCCCCACTCATGTATCGAGCCATGTGCCTGTTTCATTTTAGCCACTACGATGCCTGAAAAGAGTTTCTGTCACAGCTGTGTGCGGGCAAGGCAGGGAGGACCCCAGTGCAGGACACGGCGAGAGTAGGTTCGGAGGACAGTTTATTGAAAACTCAAATAATTACCAAACAGTACACTTGAAACTCGAAAGCAGGAAAAACTCTAAGGACAAAACACACAGGCAAAACTGACGAGAACCTGAACACCGAACTAAACAACACTGAGACTTAAATACACAAAGGAAACGAGGGGTGAGGGGAAACAACTGGGAACAACAGGTGAAATGAATGAGACTAATGACAAAGGGGAAGCAAAACTAAACACAAAGCACAAGGAACACGAGACTGTCAAAATAAAACAGGAACTGACTAAACATAACAGATACTAACCTAAACACAGAAAACTTAAGGCAACATTACAAAACAAAACAACAAAGGAAACCAAACCGCACACTCAAATAACAGAGAAACTAAAAGCAACACTAAGAAAACAACCTGAAAAGTACAACAAAAGAAAGCTACACAAAATAACTCAAAATGCTGGGCCACCGGCCCAGGATCATGACAGTTTCCATGTTGTGCTGAAACAGGTTACTGGCTGGTATTTGGATGGGGCCGGTCTCTTATGGGTATCTTTGGGGAGAAGGACTGTCTGGCCTTCAGTTAGCCATTCCAGGTGCGTCTCATCTATTAGCAGCAGGTTCATTTGTACTGTTAGGCGCTAAGCTGTCAGCTTCTTTAGCCCGTAGGTGTGAATCATATCAGGGCCTGGTGCTGTATTTTAACAAAATTTTTATTTTTGCCTACATCATCATATTTTTTATATTGAGTTCAGCTTTTTGTGTTTTTTGAAAAACCTGAAAAAAAGAGTATTATTTTAGGAGGGTGACAATATGGTCACCCCTGCCACTGAGAGTACACCTTGACTGGTTCAGTGGGGAACATCTGGTTTATTCTCCTGGCTTCTGTCTCTCTGGCAAATGTCTTCAAGCAGTTAGCCAAGGCTGAGTCTTTGCTTAGCACTTGGTACAGCCTCAGGTATGGACAACATGTACTTCTTAGACACCTCTTTCTTCATCACTCACTTTATGCATCTCTGATAGATAGCTAACTTCCCTTCGTGCTGTCTTGACCTTTGAACACACCTTCTCTTTCAGTGTTTTAATTTTTTCCCTACATTGTAAATTAATACTGAAATCTTCTAGACTTTAAAGGAACACATAAGAAATCATGTAGGAAACTTAAAAATGTTGAACAAACCAAAATATGTTTTTTATTTTCTATTTTTCATAGTAGGCACCTTTTGCTTTGGTTACAGCTTTGCACACTCTTGGCATTCTTTCAGTCAGCTTAATGAGGTAATCACCTGAAATGGTTTTCCAACAGTCTTGAAGGAGTTCCCAGAGGTGCTGAGCACTTGTTGGCTGCTTTGCCTTCACTCTGCAGTCCGACTCATCCCAAACCATCTCAATTAGGTTCAAGTCAAGTCATGGTCCTGGGTCCTTTTGACCCAGTGTGTTTTGTTTATGCTTTGTTTTGTGTTGTATTTATCTTTTGTGGATTTCTTTTGCTGTGGGGTTTGTTTATGTTTTGATTTCTAGTTCCTTGTGTTACCCGGTATTCAGTGTCTAGTGTGCATCTTTGTTCCCTCGTCTGACTTCCTGTTTCATTTTGATAGTCTTCTGGTCCCTGTGTGATCTGTTCTGTTTTGCTTCCCCCTTGTCATTGGTGTTATTTGGATCACCTGCATTCCCAGCTGTTTCCACTCCCCTCATCAGCCCTCTTGTGTATTTAAGTCCTGCATTTCCTATGTTTGTTGTTGTGTCCTTGTCAGTAGTTCCATCAGTGTTCATGCCAGTTTTTCATGTCTGGGCTCCTGTCCTTGCTTCCTGTCATGTGCTTCCTGTTTTTTGTTGCCTTTGTACCTGGAAATCAAGTCAAGTTTATTTTGTTTCTTCTGAAGTTGATGCCGCTGGTCCCATCCAGTCCTGCCTTCTGTTTGCACTCTAGCAAATAAAGCTGAGTTTAAATTTTGCTTTTCTCTGGTGTATACTGCATTGGGGTCCTCTACCTTGCCTGCTACAGTGTTACATGACAAAGTCAAGTCAAGGTTTATTTCTATAGCACATTAAAAACAACTTCTGCTGGCCAAAGTGCTGTACAGATTATCAAAACATACAATAGTCATTCAAACAACAATAAATACAATAAAAAAAAATCAAATGTTTACTGGTAAAACCCTAGATAGGAAAGCCAGAATACTCCACTCAACTAGTGTCAAATGCAAGCAAATATAAATATGTCTGAAGAAGTACTTTAAAATGATTAAGAAAATGAGCTTCTCTTATATGAGAAGGTAAGTTATTCCAAAGCTTGGGTGCCACCACTGCAAAGGCTCTATCACCTCAGCTTTTCAACTTGAATCTTGGTCTACTTAATAGCCGTTGGTCTGTAGACCTCAGGTCTCTAGTAGGAATATAGGGTCCCAAAAGATCCATTAAATAACCAGGCGCCAAACATTTAAGACTCTTAAAAACAAGTAATAAGATTTTTAAATTGGATCCTAAAATAGACTGGGAGCCAATTTAGGGAGGCCAATATAGGTGTAATATGATCGTGCCGTTCATTGCCTGTCAACAGCCGTGCTGCTGCATTGCCGACCATTTGCAAGCAGCGAAGTAAGAGCTGATCACAACCAACATAGAGCAAATTACAATAGTCAAGAGAAGTAATAAAAGCATGAATCCTTGGAACAGGATGGCAATAAGAAGATAAAAGGCCAATGGCACTATCATAACCATCTAAAAGGTGGAGTCGTCCAAATAGGATAATTTTTGTTTTACTTTTATTTAGTTTGAGAAAATTTGTTTCCAACCATAATTGAATGTCTCTCAGACAGTCCACAAGTGCATTCACATATGCACGACTGTTAGATTGTAGAGGTAAATAAATCTGTATGCCATCTGCAAAGCAATGGAAGGAAATATTATTCTTTTCAGAAATGTAGCTCAGGGGAAGCATATATAAGGAAAAGAGAATGGGGCCCAATAAAGAACCCTGGGGACCGCACACTTAAGAGGAGGCACTGATGACGAATACTGTCCTAGATGCACAGTGAAACTTCCATCAGACAGAAATGAATGGAACCATTTAAGGATTGTGCCTTAAATGTCCACACATGATTCAAGGCATGACAGAACAATACTGTGATCTACAGTGTCAAAAGCTGAAGTCAGGTCCAGCAGCACAAGGACAACAGAATTACCAGCATCGAGAGTTAAATGCAGGTCATTAAAAACTCTTAAAAGGGCTGTGCTACGCTGAAGCTTAAAACCAGACTGAAAGTTCTCCGAGATACCATTTAAATCAAGATACGATTGTAATTGAATGTATACAACCTTCTCTAAAACCTTAGACAAAAAAGGAAGTTTAGAAATAGGCCTAAAATTAGAGAGAATGGCGGGGTCCAAGAAACCAAGTCCAAGAAAGAGCAGATGAGGATAAAATGCAAGCATGGATTAATAAGGGAGTTAAGAACACTAAAAAGAAACTGACAGCTCTCTTGTACTTAAGTAGGGTATTTTTAAAAATATCTAATGAAACTTGAAGATGATCCTTCTTCCATCTTCTCTCTGCACGTCTGCAAGTGCGTCTAAAAGTGCAAGCAGTATATTTAACTACGGCTGTTTCCCTGGCTTAGATAGTTTAATGGTAAAAGTAGCCACCAGGTCTAGTGAGTCAGTGCAAATTTAATTAATAAGAGCTATAAATTCATCAGGAAAAAGATTACAGAAGTAGTCCTCATTATTGAACACCGAGTAATTAAAAGCTGATGGAAATGAACATGGTTTTAAGGAATTTATGGTGCAAACTTGGCGGGCTGGGGCACACAATTTAACTTGAGAGCAAGGCAAGGAAACAGTGAATAAAACAGCAAAATGATCAGATATGCGAGTGTCACAGATCTCAGTGAGACATAAATTTAAACTAAATGATAACACAAGGTCTAGTGTATGTCCTTTTTCGTGCATAGGGCCAAATATAAACTGTGTGAGATTAAATTATTCAATGAGATCAAGTAATTCTTTAACAAGAGGACTGAATTCACAGCATACATGGATATTAAAATCATCAACAATCACAAGCCGATCATAATTCTCAATTAATCTGCCCACAAACTGCAAATTCTAGAAAAAAATCTTTGTTGAATTTCAAGGCACACAATACGGGCATGTCTAAATTAATGACAACTGTCTACCTCAAAGGTAGGAAAAGAGTCAGATGGCGACTGTTGACACTGAAAACTGGATCTAAACACAGTCGCAAGGCCACCACTTCTGCCAGTAGTCTGATGTGAGCAAAAAAACAAACAGCCAGGAGGAAGAAGCTCCGAGAATGGAGTGGGCTCACCAGCGCAAAATCAAGTCTCTGTCAAAAGCATAAAATCCAATTCCCGTGATGTGAAAAAATCATTTAGCAAGAAAGTTTTATTTGTTAATGATCTAATATTAATAAGAGTCAAATGAACAATCATATCCTTATGGTCAGTTGGAGAAGCGAGGTTCAGTGTACAAAGATACTTATCCACATCACGACGCACGATCTGCTTGTGCCTTGGGAGTGGAAACACCATTGGCAAATAGGTATGGCATGAGTAGGCAGGAAAGACAGGCCTGATCCAGCAAAGTCCCAGAGATTGCTGAACTGAAGACAATCCACCCAAATAAACTCCAATACTAGCACCACAACCAAACCTCCGATAGGTGTTAATTCTCAGTAAGACACCTCCATGCTCCCCCCGTCTTCGAGAACGCATCTTCCTTGAAGTGTTAGCAGCTGAGCAACACAGCTAAGCCGATATAGACGCCAGGAAGGGAGGAAGACTTGAGGTCTGGTCACCCTGATTGTGTTTTGTCCAGGTTCTGTTGGTCAGTCTGATGTGAAAAAGCACTTGTCGATCATACACTAGAAGAGCTGAGACATCTTGGCAGCAAACACAGAATAAAACAATAGCAAACAGCAATCAAGACTGACAGATGGCTAGTCACACACACTGGCGCCATCTTGAACAGGAACCAACCTGTTCCATTCAGATCAGATGATTGTGGAGGCAAGGTCATCTGACGCAACACTCCGTCACCCTCTTTCTTGGTGAAATAGCATTTACATAGCCTGGAGGTGTGTTTGGGGTCATTGTCCTGTTGAAAAACAAATGATAGTCCCACTAAACCAAATGGGATGGCATGTTGCTGCAGAATGCTATGGTAGGCACGCTGGTTAAACGTGCCTTGGATTTTGAATAAACTGCTAACAATGTCACCAGCAAAGCACTCCCATGCCATCACACGTCCTCATCCATACTTCATGGTGATAACTACACATGTAGGAATCATCTACTCACTTTTTCTGCGTCTCACAAAGACATGGTGTTTGGAACCAAAATTCTAAAATTTGGATCCATCTAATGACAGATTTCCACTAGTCTAATATCCATCCCTTGTGTTCCTTGGCCCAAGCCATTCTCTTCTTGTTTTGTTTTCCTTAGAAATGGTTTCTTTGCAGCAATTTGACCATGAAGTCCAGATTCACTCAATCTTCTCTGAACAGTTTATGTTGAGATGCCTGGAGTAGCCAGGAACCAAACCGCTGACCTTCCGATCAGTAGGTGACCTGCTCTACCTCCTGAGCTACAGCCACATGCAGTTGCATGGCTTGTTTTGTTTTTCTCAATATTAATTGTTTGTAAGGTACATGAAATTCCCTGTTTATTTTATTTTAGAACAATGAGAAGCATTACTCAAAACACTGTGTACAGAGATGTGAGCTAATCCCTATCTCTCCATTTTAAAGGTTTTTTTGGATGCTGTTTTTATATACAACCAGATTGTTATGCTAACTAGTATCCATAATTTGTTGTCCCAGACCATATAATTAGATTCAATCTGATGTTGCACTGGTGTCTTCTCTCCTCATTGATCTGTCCTCATCTGCTGGTGACGAAGTGAGTCATTCAAATAACATTATGGCGAAAACAATGGAGATGACAGTGGGACAATCTCACGTGGGATAAAAATTCGTCACCCGCATTCTTAAAAACACCCCTGCACAAGCCATGTCATGAGTACAGAATGTCCAAAATATTTGAAGTTTTAAAAAAAAGTTCTTGGAAACTACACTTGGTGCTTACCAGCCCAAGTTTAGGCCCTTTTGCTACAGGCTAACAGTAAAAGCAGTGACAGCACTAATGATCTATTGGTGGTCAGAGGTTTTTGTTGCAGAAACACTGGATTAACGTACATGAATGAGTTGATGTAAATTTGCTGCTCAACAGTTGTATACTGTAAATTTTCTGCCACATTATAAACTACAAGCAGTACCTCTGCCATGTGGATTGTGTATTCTGTCCAAGATTATTGTGGGTCACACACTACAATATTAGAGAGAGAACTTCACGGATCAGACAAAATCATATGAGCAAGCACTAAGCAGTAGGAAGAAAAAATCTCTCTCAACAAAAAAGACCCCTGGCAGAACCGGGCTCAGGCAAAGGCAGTCAGCTGTGGTGAAAATTTAGAGGATCAGGGGAAAGAGAAGTAAATGAAAGTTAATGACAAACAAAACACAAACACACACACACACACACAACCCCCCCCAAACAATTTCAGTTTATTTCTATCATGTAAAAAATATACAAAAACCCTCTTCCATAAGTTGTCAATTAATATTTATTCATCAATATTTATCCAGCTTCCTTTTCCAGGCCAGCTGAGAGATATAATCTCTCCTGCATGTCCTTGGTCTGCCCCAGGGCCTCCTCCCAGTAGGACATGCCTGGAACACCTCACCTAAGAGGCACCCACTGCAATATCCTCTCTGTGACCACTTCATTAGTTGGACTTATCTAGAAAAGCAAACAGTCTGCATCTCCAAACATCACATTATGTGGCTACAGCTCAACACAACCAGCATCCACACACAGTGAAGAGTTTCATTTACTGTTTTACTGATCCTCAAAAAGGGCATTGCAAGAAGCAGAGATGAGATTCTGAGGTGACTGTCTGAGCCACATTCCACTTGGCCTGTTGGTATCTATCAGCTGCCATCCACTGCCTCCTAGAGGCTAACCAAGCCTGATAGCACTTCTTGTTCAGCTTGATGGCTCCCTTCACCTCTGGTGTCCACCATCTGGTTCGGGGAATACCACCATGACATGCACCAACAACCTTGCAGCTGCAGCTCTGTGCAGCAGCCTCAGCAATGGTGGTTCGAAACATGGTCAATTTGGACTCGATGTCCTCAGTCTTCCTCGGGAATGCTGTTGAAGTTCTGCTGGAGGTGTGAGTTGAAGATCACCACCTGATCCAACTCATCACCAGGTGGTGATCAGTTGACAGCATGGCTCCTCTCTTCACCTGAGTGTCTAGAACATATGAATGAATGAAGTTTATTGCCATGTGGGTGAACAAGTTCACACATTGGAAATTGCAGTTACAGAACACCATCCAAGAATACACAAAACACAACACACATGGGGGGATATGTGTCCTGGGGTCATGCAGCCGACTTTCAGCGCTACCTTTGGCAGGAGGAGAAAACAACACATCATGGGAAAGTTAGGTTAAAAAAAAAGTCATCTGGTACAGTGCTCAAAAAGAGCACTATACCAGGGTCCAAAAAAAACCACCTTAGCAAAGCATTTGCACATGTAAAGCTAGGACAGCGGCGGTAGGTGAGGTCAGGTCAGGAGGGAATGCAGACGGAGACGAGAGGTGGGGGCATTGTGGAGCCAGATGCCAGGTTCCAGCCAAAACAGTTCGCTGATAGTGGTGGAATTTCATCAGCGGCCGTGGTACACCAGACCCAGCTTCACAAATCACAACGCGGAGTGGGGGGAAGAGCAGCCGCACACAGAGCCCTGGAGAGAGATATGGTTGCCAACCCAAGGCCGGCAGGGGAGCCGAATTCCTGATAACAAATGTTGTTTTGGAACAGGCTGCTTGTTTTTCCAACAGCCTTCAGTCTTACTGGGAAACCATTCAAAAATCCAATATTCCAAATTCGTTGATTGCCGTCCTCACTGTGCAGAACCGAACTATATCTCTTGATCTAACCCCTCTCGCCCGCGAGCCCACTAATCTTGCGGCTCAGGTCCACCAGGCCTTGAGTCTGAGTTTGTACGGCTCTGCTCAGCCCTTCCACCTGGGTCGGCAGCCTCTGCAGATGTCGAACCGCCGTCCAGATTTTCTTAATTTGCCAGTAAAGCAGGTATCCACCGAGCCCAAACAGAGAAGATACCGCTACCAAAAAGCCGAATATATATGCGTCTTCCACGTCTTCCACTCCAAGGGCTGAGAAGCACACCGGTCTCCACGAGCTCCAAGAGTCGATGACGTATCCAACCGGGTCTGTTCCACTCGGACACGCAGGCTCCCCTGTCCCGGATCTCATAGTGGAAAAAATTCGATCAATGATGGAGAATGCCCAGTTTGCCAGATCCATGTTTCAATCTTGTTCTTATTCGGACAGTGTGTAAAAGACGCTCTCACAGCAAGCAGCAAGCGGAGAGATGGGGAGGGCAGGGAGAGAGAGATAGTGCGACTGTCTCCGACAAGAGCAGGAAGAAGAAGCCACAGATCTGTTGATATGACTACAAAATCAATCATCAACCTGTGACCTAGGGTGTCCTGGTGCCACATGCTGTGGTTTGCACTGAAGTCCAATAACAAAACACCACTCGGGTTCACGCAGGCTGTTCCACCTAATAATGCCCCTCCAGGTCACACTGTCATTACCCACGTGAGTGTTGAAGTCTGCCAGTGGGACGATGTAGTCACTGGATGGAGCACCCTTGAACACCCATCTCATGGACTCCAAGAAGGATGCATACTCTGAATTGTCATTGTCAAGCACAAACTTTTAGGACCTGTTGACCCTCTCATCCACTGGTGAAAACTCCAATGTACAGGCAGCAAGCCAAGGGGACACAAGGATACCCATCCTAGCTTGCAGCCTCTCACTGAGGGCAACTCCAGACTGGAAAAGAATCCAGACCCGCTCAGGCCACATATTGAGGTGAGCCTGAATATATCTAGCTGGTATGTCACAACCTCACGCACAAGGTCAGGCTCCTTTCCCACCAGAGAGGTGACATTTCATGTCCCAATAGCCAGTCTGCTAGGCCATGGCCACCACCTGACACCCACTGTACCCAACCCCTACCTCCTACAGGTGGTAGGCCTACAGTGGGCCCATGTTTTCTCTTCAGGCTGCACCTGGCAGGGCGCCACAGGCTAAGGCCCTGGTAACCCAGGCTAAGGCCCGGCCAGTAGACACTCTACCTCGAGTTCACTTCCCAGGTCTAGCTCCAGGGTGGGGCTTTTTTCTAGTACAATCATCTGTCTGCCCACCTTCCTTGAGCCAATCCGGATCCACTCAGCATGCTTTAAATCACTGCTTACCTGTCCTTTTCCCTTACAGATTCATTAGTGCAGTCATGTGCCTGTTCTTCCTCATTTTGCTTGCTGCTTGTGGTTATTTTCAGTCTTTTCGATTTCAGGCTCCCTCATTTTTGATCCTGTTGTGATCTCCGTCCTGTGTAGGAAGTTCTCCTGTGTAGCTGCAGGTCTGATCCTATGCTGCATTAGTCAGGTCAACAATTTACACTCTTCTTGGCAATTCTTGCTGTCAGCAATGCCAACCCAGCACCATTGTCAACCCAGCATGCAGCCGGAGATTTTTTTCAATCTTTTTGCATCTCCAAACTTTTTCTGTCCATCTGCAGGTTCTGGCAAGTGCTTTGCTTACCAACCTCTCGTTCAGTCAGCATTCCACTCTGCGAGTGCTGAGTCTCGCATGCAACCTCTGTATTTGCCAGCCGCTGCAAATTTGCTCTCTCCACGGACCACGTTAATTTCCCAAGTCACCAATGTATCCTCCAATCTGTGTACAAGTATTCAAGAGTCTGCAAGGCAAAGCCAATTTTCCATGGATTCTGTAATCCTCTGATCCACACCTATGTAGGGTTATGTGTTGGGTGGATTCGGTGGTTTTGGCTTTAATGGAAAACTGTGTGCAATTCATCTAGAGCAATTGCAATGGTTGATCACTTATTCAGTACTGTTTATCATACACTTAAATGTGGGTGGAATCATTTGTCATTAGGCCTGTCAATAGAAGCTTATATTTCAATTTTAATTATGCTAATGATTAATTATGCTTTAATCAACTCCATAGTGTTCAACAACGATGGCAAGAAAAACTAAATATTTAATGTAAGGTTAAACTGTTTTTTTTTTGTTTTTTTTTGTTTTATTTTGGGGGAAGTCTCTTTTTAAATAAATTAAAAAAGCATGCATTATCTTACCCTTATTTGAAGATGAAGTCCATGCGCCTAGCCTTCTCCATGAATATCTCCTTTACTCTGTTGTAAAACCAGTCCCAGTCTGCCTTCATTTATAAAAGTCTGGCTGCTTCAATGGAGATAATTGCCAAGCAGGAGAGTTGTCCTGGATCGGTCCTGGATCTGACTGTATGTTTTCAGTCTTTTCAATGCGGAGAATGACCTTTCCACAGATGCTGTCGTAGCTGCAGAGTGAGCACAAGCTGGAGTAACTTTGTTGCCTCAGGAACAGTCTGCATCATATCCTTCTGGGCCAAAAAGCTGAGAAGTTGTCCAGGAGATTTACATTCATTCCTTATGGTTTGGGAGCTGTACAGTCCAATGAGATCAGCCTTCAGTCTAACAAAGTCAAAGAACTATGTGGTTGTGCTTCTTGTAGCACCACCACATAGCCAGTTTTTCGGGTGTACCACTCCGGATGAAAAGAGCGGATTACCCACTTGTTTGAAGCAGATCTTTCAGCTCCGGAGTGCTGCGGCAGCACTCCCCCCTACCGGTGCAGCACAGTACTTTTTAACTGTGCATTTATGACTGATCACAAAGAATAAACATGTAACACACATTCATTCAATATATTAGACAGACTGTGGAACATCAGCATGTGCAGCACATGTGTATATTGGCATATAAAGAGAGACAGCAATGGGCACGTTCCAACCGCCTGCTTCATTTATTGTATGTGACACAGCGCCACCAGAGGTGAGGCACAGCAATGCACTGCCTCACCCTGCATTTCTTCCATGTGTTTGAATAGGCAGTGTGTAAATTCCATGATTTTGACCATTAAAGTGTTGAAATAATTCAGAAAACAGTTTTATAAAACAGTTTTATAGAACAGTCAAGGGATCGAATGTATTTTCTATCATTATTAGTATTTTACTTGTCATGATGACAGGTGAGGCACTGCCTGAACGTCACTGTGTCAAAGCCTTTCCACTATATCTGGGCTCAGCTTGATTTAGCTCAATACTTGCATCAACTGGCAATTCATGTTCTGAGCTCAAATTCTCAGCCCTATCACTTGTCAGTTTTTGCAGTGTCGAGCTTGGAAATAATTTTGGCAGGCAATCTCTGGCACAACTGTGGCAGCTTCATTATGGAAGCTACGCAGTGCTTGCAGCAACTCCTTCAAAGGTGCGTACAACGTAAAACTTTTCCCATGATTTCGGCTCAGTCTTAACTCAAATCAAGTCACTTGGTTATTAAAAAAAGAAAAAAAGAAGCTATGTATTCACAACATATTGCATAGTGCACTCTGAAAAATCTAGCCTCTATTAAAATGCAAAAATATCTATTTTAGGTCAAACCAGACCAAAGATGTCCAGGAGTGGCATTTTCTCTGCTTGCAGAAGTGTCTCACCACACACGAGTAGTCACAATATCCTTGATTCATTTCCATTTGTTTTTAGTGTTGAGTAGGATCATGCTTTAAAACTAGTTGCACAGGCTGACAAATGTCCATGCATAGAACCATGTGTTCAGTGTCCTCCTCAGTCATGCTGGTTATCATGATTGCTGTAGAAACTCTAAACTGCTCACTTGGAAGACTTAGGCTCCATTTACATGATAACATTTTCAGTGGAAACGGTGTCATTTTACCGTTTTCATTTTCGGAAAGCAATGCGTTCAGACAAACAAGCTCCACTTACATGGAAATGCAAGACATTGAAAATGCTGTAGTTCCCATTGCCAGACCACAAGTTGGTGGTGTGGATATAGGAGTTGCAACCATAGTGCGTACCGTTGTTTTCAAAAGGTATCATTTTCAGCCGTTCTCGTGTAAATAGGAAGTCATGATGGCCAGGCAGGTTGGACCCAAGGAGCAGATTTAGACAGTTCTCGTTAACAAGATTTATTTGTAAGCACAAAGTAAGCAGGAGAGAAAGCAATGTGGGAGGGTGGAATGTTTGTCTGACGATGCACAGAGAATCTGTGGAGAGGAAGAGAGGCAGCGTTAAGCAGGGGCAAAAGGTAGTATTGTGGAAGAGCATTTAAGGGAGTGAATGGGCTCACTGGTGGATCTCAGAGAGCGAGGCCTTGTGGGGGAACTGGTTGGGGTCTGGGCTGTGGGGAGTTTCCGGGATCTGGTGGTGAGGTGAATGCCGACTGGTGTGATTAGTGGGCAGGTAGGTGGAGGCTGGAGAGACGGTGGCTGAGTATGCTGGCTCCATGGTGAGGCTGAGTAGGTCTGTGATTCCGGTAATGTGATCCAGCGGGAAGGAGAAAACTGATGAGCAAGGTTACAGAGAGGAAGATTAGAATTATGCACAAAAAATAGGCTAACTGGATTACCACCATGGAGGGTGTACAATCTGGTGGTGAGTCATCGTCTCAGCCACTCCGAAATACTCCAGGCCCCGACTGATAACTAGCCACACGTGTGCACCTTGGCAACAGCCGTGAGGGCGGAGACACCACCGCTTGCCCACCAAACCACCTGTAAACAGACATATATACACACACCACACAGCCCGCCCCGACCCATGACATAGGAGGATGATACGGATCAAAACGTAGCCATTTTCATCTGAAAACATTCTTGTGTAAACGGAGACTTAAGTTATTGCAGTGCAAGTACTGTTTATCTGCAATAAGGATGATTATGTTTTTTTCACAGCCAATTTGAATGGATTACTGCACAATCTAGTCAAAGGGTATTGGTAGAATTTGACTGAGGTCAATCAGTGTTTTGCTGGGGGGGCTGGATCCCGAGGGCAGCACATGATGCAAACTCATGATTTTCCTGTCAGGGTGATATGTGTAGCATTGACTTTATTTTCCTCATGTAACATTTGTATGGAAATATTTAGTCAAAAAGCACCTTTTATTAAAAAAAAAAAATCTCCACTGATAAGCTTGTTATCGTTCCGGCCTACAATGGCCTTCCAGCCTGACCACAGTCACACACTCATCTCTCTCTGGCCCTATGCTGGCGTTCCAGCCTGAACTCATGTGCTCTCTCTTGCCTTTCTACTGCTATTGTGCAGTTCCTCTTACTCTTTCAGGGGGTCTTGTCCCTCTCTACATGCTTTAAATCTCCAAGGCACCATATCGCTGGTGGTCCTTTCTCTTTTGTTTTTGCTTGTGCCTTTATTTGGTTTCTCTCTCTATTCTCCTTCCTGTCCTGTATCAACTCTCAGCTTTCACGGGCTCTGCTCTTTCTTCACTTGCCTCTTTCTCTTGTACTGAGCTTAATGTAGACTCTTCTGGACTTTGTATACTCTAGCTATTTGCTTTCTCCTGGCCTCTGACAGCCCTTACAGGGTTTCTCTCCCCTCTCTCTTGTCATTTGCCAATCTCAGCCTATCTCAAGCTCTACACTCTCTCCTGGCCAATTCAGCCTTGAGCCTTTATGCAGGCTCTCTCTTCTGCCCTTTGTCCATGCTCAGCTTTGTTGCAGGCTCCCTTCCCCATCTCCAGTTAGCCTTCAGCCTTATCGCAGGCCCTCTGCTCTGCGTGGCTTTCAACAGCCCTGGAGCCTTATTGCAGGCTCTCTCTATTATACAGTTCAACTCTCTTGCTCATCGCAGGCTCGTTTGTGGTACTGCTTGTTCCTTCTTCTTGCTACTACTATCCTTCCCTGGCTCCCTCCTGTCTCCATCATTAATCTCACTCAGTATGTTATGTTGTCATTTTGGTGCTTGGTTGGAGCATGTGTTTTATTCTTTTAGAGTTGAGCTTCCCCACCATGGTTCAATAGCCAATCCCGTCCATCAGTTTTCTCTTCCCCTATGCATTTTTAATTTTGTCGTCATGCTGATCCCATGCCTTGCCTTCACCATTGCTAATGTTTTGTGTTTTATACTATAGATTGAACTTCCTTGCCACGGTAAGTTTGCTTATTTCATTTTCCTTTTCTCCTTTTTTTTTGTGGGGGGGGGGTCCTGCCTAATTCCTATTTCTACTCTCCCTCATTCATGCAAACCACCTCTTCCCCTTCACCATGCAAGAGCTCCTTCCAAGCCTCCATCTTAGATTCCACCAACACCAGTGTCTAGACTCCGGGGGGTCCTGCCTAATTCCTGTCTCTACTGGGATTGCCTTCTGCTTTGATGGGCCATCGGAGTCTAATTGCCAAATCAGCTTTTTGTATTTTCAATAAATCTTGTTCAATTTCTCCTAATGATCCTTCCTTATTGAAGTACCTCCAGTGTTGGAGGTACTAGGTTGTTAACTGTAAAATCTGAATAAGTTATGAAATAGCAACTGATTACAGACATGTTTATGTTTGGATATTGCTTCATCTCCACACTCCACACACAGAAACTGTCACGTTTGCTGCTGTGGCTGGAAATGCAGGACTCACGAGAGGAGTTTGAAATTCCTTAAGGCTTTATTTATAAAGCATGGCTTGACACAGGACATAGCTTGACATAACTTGAAGCATAAACTTGAACATAACACACACAGTGGGGTGGGGGTGGGGGTGGGGGTGGGGTGGGGTGGGGTGGGGGTGGGGGTGGGGGTGGGGGGGGCAGACAATTAACTGATGACGCTACAAGGAACTAAACAACACAGAGACCTTAAATACACTGGGTGATAATGAGGGAAAAGGAAACAGGTGAGAACACAGGTGAACGAAATACACTAATGAGACGAGGGGAAGTAAAACCTAAACACAATGCAAAAGGAACACACGATCGTCAAAATAAAACAGGAAGTGACTAAACATGACACGTGTGTAAACTTAACAGAGTGAGCCTAAATAACATAAGATAAGATAAGATAAGATAAGATAAGAAAAGATAAGATAAGATAAGATAAAACTTTAATGATCCCACGACGGGGAAATGTGTGCATTACAGCAGCTCAGTACAGAGAAAAAATGAAAAGAAGAACAAACAACTAAACTAAAACTAAAATAGAATAGAATAAAATAAAATAAAATAGCAAAAAAACTATACACATATACATCAGCACTATATACATAAATATATATCAGTGTCAATACACACATTTACATATACACACATATACACACACATCAAAAACACTATATACAGATATCAAAATATTATATACATTTGTAGCCGGTAAGGTACACAGCATACACGGTATGCATTATATGGGTGAGTGTAATAAATAAAATGTATCTGGACTGTATGGATAAAGTGATGCAGAGGAGGTAAAGTGTCCAAGTGACTCAAGACATTATGATGCGTTATACAGTCTAACTGCTGTTGGGATGAATGACCTGCGAAAGCGCTCCTTCCTGCAGCGAGGATGTTTCAGTATCTGACTGAAGGAGCTGCTCAGTTCACCCACGGTCTCATGAAGAGGGTGATGGGGGTTGTTCATGATGGATATCAGCTTTGCTAACATCCTCCTCTCACCCATCACCATCACAGACTCCAGAGGACATCCCAACACAGAGCTAGACCTCCGCACCAGTTTGTTGATCCTGCTTCTGTCCCTTTCGGTGCATCCACCCCCCCAGCAGGCCACTGCATAGAAAAGGGCAGATGCTACCACTGTGTCATAAAAGGTCTTTAACAGAGTCCTGCAGACACCAAAGGACCTCAGTCTCCTCAGCAGGTGGAGTCGACTCTGGCCCTTCTTATACAGGACGTCTGTGTTTGTACTCCAGTCCAGCTTGTTATTGAGATGAACACCCAGGTACTTGTAAGAGACCACTGTCTCAATGTCCTTTCCCTGGATGTTCACCAGTGCTGTAGGGGGTGGCTTCCTCCTGAAGTCTATAACCATCTCCTTCGTCTTGCTGGCGTTGATTTGCAGTGTGTTGTTCTCACACCAGCCGACAAAGTCACTGATGACCCCCCTGTATTCCTGGTCGTTCCCATCTGATACACATCCGATGATGGCCGTATCATCTGAGAACTTCTGTAGGTGGCAGTGGTCTGAATTGTACCTGAAATCTGAGGTATACAGACTGAACAGAAAGGGTGAGAGGACCGTGCCCTGTGGCACCCCCGTGCTGCAGACTACTACATCAGACACACAGTCATGGCACCTCACATACTGTGGTCTGTTGGTGAGGTAGTTGATGATCCATGCCGTTAGCTGTCTTCCCTCTGTCTTCCCTCTCAACAGTGCAGGCTGGATGGTGTTGAAAGCACTGGAGAAGTCAAAGAACATGACCCTCACAGTGTTCCCCGCCTGCTCTAGGTGAGAGAGGGATCTGTGCAGCAGGTAGATGACGACATCGTCCACCCCGATGCCGGGCTGGTAGGCGAACTGCAGGGGGTCCAGCGCTGAGCTCACCAGTGGGCGGAGGTGGTGCAGGATGAGCCTCTCCATGGTCTTCTTCAGGTGAGAAGTCAGGGCCACAGGTCTGTAGTGGTTAGACGCAAGGAAACAATGGGAAGGGAACTAAACACAGAGAAGGGCCAAGAAAGACACCGGAACACTAACCAGACAGAATACGGGAAACAAAACATAACACAGAAAAGTCAACAGAAAATAATAATAAACTATGATCATAATTCATAACACAACTCAAAGAACATGAGGGCTAACGGCCCAGGATCATGACAGAAACACAAAAACATTTCCGGGTAGTATGCACATTCACCGTTTTGAGGTTTCCAAAAACTCTTGCTTTGAATATGTGATGGTAGTTGATTTTTTTTTTTTTGCATTGTGAATGATGCAAACAGCTCTTTTTTTGGGGGGGGGGGAGGGTTATAAAGTTAACGTAATATACTTTTATAGTTATTGCCCCAGACCTCTGCACAATAGCTTTAATAAGGTCAAACCAGTGAACAGTAGTGAATATGGAGTGATGTGTGAGTTAATACCTGCTTTGCCTTAACAATGCTTCTTGATACTTGGGAACGAATATATTTTATGTGTGCTTTCCAACTAAGTCTACCCCAAGAAATCTGTTTCCACTGACTCTTTCAATTTCAACCCATTTATATGAATCTTTACATGTGTTCAATCTACCAACTAACATTACTTTACTTTACCTCCTCCACAATGTCTAGGATTCTTTTCTGTTGCAGCCAGATAGAAGAAGTCAAGACACTTTTTAATGTCCTTGATTTCCTCAGCCATCAAAGTCCTCTGTACTCCATGTTACCCGGTAAGCAAGTTCAGTCAGCTGTTAGCTCCACCAGCTGTTAGTTTAACAGCTAGCTGACTAGCCTGCAACTACAAAAACAACAAAGTACAAACGTGGCGTAGATGACACATACAGTAAGTATCAAGATTCTGCAGAACCAGGAAACTCACTCTCTAAGTGAGATGACGTGAAAAAGAACAGGACACAGACAGGGTTCGGTTTCTTGCCTAAGTATACTTTGGCACACAAGCTAGAGCAGTCAGGGATTGAACCACCAACCTTCAAATTAGTTGGTGAACTGCTCTACCTTCTGAGCACCCCCCCAAGTAAAGGGGGGGGCGCAGGGGGGGGGTGCAGGATGCTCAAGGGAGAGTGCCTGGTGGCCGTGCCTTAGCTCATGCGGCCAGGGCACAGCCCAAAGATTAGACATGGGCCTGCCCTATTAAGCCCGTTCACCCACAGGAGGCCTTGTAGAAGCTGGGTGCAATGTGTGTCAGACAGTGGCTAAGGGCCCTCGTGGACTAATCCCCCCATATAAAGGCTGGCTATTGGAACATGGAACTGCAATTCATTTGCTAAAAATTTATATTTTTCAGCGATTAAGAGATATATATTTAGTTTTATTTTCCCCAAATCTCTATAGATATCATAATGAAATTAAATCAGATTATCTTGATTAATTTGGTCACATGCAATTAACATGATATTGTAAGGTAATGTAAGAGTTCCAAACAGCAGGTAGTGTTAGTGTTAGTCACAAAATAAGCATTTTTTTTTCTGGTGTTTTGCATGAACAGAGCAGCCTGGGAAGATGTCCCTGCTTCTCCACATGTAACTGCCACAGACATGTCTAGGCTACGTGTGCGTGGACACACAAGATCATGTCCAGACTTAATAAGGATTTCTGTGTACAAACAACATCATCCATCCATGCTTCACTATAATCATCAATCACAGTTATCAAATGAGAGAAAACATGATATTTCTAACTGCTGACGTCAACATGTAAAAGTCTCTTTATGCTTGAATTGAGAAATAAACTCCTGTGTGTGTGTGTTCCTCTCTCACCCTTTTTTTAAAGCTTTTTTTTTTTTTTTTTAATTTGGGCTACATATTATACATTATGGAAGGTTGCTAGCACTAACCTAATTGATGCAAGTTAACCTCCTATCCTGACCCGGTGACAATGCTATTTATCATTCCAGTGGGGAGAATGGGATGATGGGATGATTCAACTACGGAGCACCACCAGTGCAACACAGGCTCCTCTGCGTATCATGGCCGACCAGGTCAGGGGTCAGCTGAGGAAGCTTCATCCCTGGAAAGCAATGTGCCCGGACAATGTGCGTCCCCGACTGCTAAAGACCTGTGCTGCTGAACTGAGTGAACCACTTCACCACATCACCGCATCTTCAACCTCAGTCTGCAACTGGGGAGAGTGCCCACCCTCTGGAAAGTGATTGATCCTGCATAGTTCCAGTTCCAAAGAATGACCGGCCTAGCAACCTGAATGACTTCCGACTGGTGGCACTCACCTCACATCTAAGGAAGACGCTGGAGTGGCTCTACCTCAGCCTCCTCAGACCCCAGGTGCAACACACCCAGGACCATCTGCAGTTTGCATACTGGGCAGGTGTGGAGGATGCCATCCTCTACCTGCTGCACCGAGCACACTCTCATTTGGATAAGGGAGGTGGCACGGTGAGGATCCTCTTCTTGGATTTCTCGAGTGCCTTTAACACCATCCAGCCCCTTATGCTTCAGGGTAAACTGAAGAGGATGAGAGTGGACCCCTGCCTGGTCACTTGGATCTCCAGCTACCTCACGACAGGCTGCAGTATATCAGAATGAAGGACACTACGTATGACACTGTGATCAGCCACACAGAGCACCTCAGGGGACGGTGCTGGCTCCTCATCTCTTCACCCTGTGCACTGCAGACTTTTGCTGTAACTCTGAGCTGTGCCACATCCAGAAGTTTGCTGACGACACAGCCATTGTGTAGTGTATCAGGGATGACAGAGAGGAGTATAGGAACCTGTTGAGAGACATTGCTGTCTGGTGCCACAGGAACCACCTGCAGCTCAACGCTTCAAAGACCAAGGAGCTGGTCATTGACTTTAGGAAGTCCAGATCAAGGTCATGACCAGTTCTAATTTAGGGAGTTAAGGTGGAGGCTGTAGACTCCTACAAGTACCTTGGACTGTGGTTAGACAGCGAGCCGCTTTGGACATGCAGCACCATCTATACAGGAAGCAGGCTGTACTTCCTACAGAGGCTGCAGTCTTTTAACATCTGCAGGAAGCTCCTGGAGATATTTAATCCGACTGTTACAGTGAGTGTCCTGTTTTACACCATGGTGTAAGACTAACAATCTGAAAAATTCCTTTGTCCCTCACGCCACCAGACTGCAGAACTCCTCTTCTGGGTGGGAGGGGTGGTAACAGGAAGTTGGGGGGGGGGCAGCCTGAGCCTGAGCCTGACCACAACACAAAGAAATACTGAAAAATGTGCTACAGTATAACAAGATGCAACACCATGTCTGCTAGACATTTTATACCTACTTTTATACCTTGTCTGTTTTATTTTTTTTATTTATTTATTGATGTTTGTTTATTTGTGACTTCTGCTGTGTTTGTGTCCCTTTTTATTTTTATCTGTAACAGGTGCTAATCTAATCTAGATTGCCCAGCCAGACTGTATACTGCTATAAAATCACAGAGATTACTGTGAAAAGCAAAAAAACAAAAAAAAACAAAAAAAACATATTTACAGCACCGTGACTGTCATAAAGGAGATTGGTTAACAAATGTGTAGCCTTATTGGAGCATCCCTGTCTGTTAGCTTATTGTCTTTCACATTGATAACAGTCAATTGCATTGTATGCACTGCCACCAGTTGCACTGTTGTTTACAGTCCATCACATGCAGGGAGCACACTTCACTGAACCTGTTCACTCTCTTGAGGATGAGTGATGCTCTCTTCACTTTCTGTTGTGGCAAACACTACTTCCTTATTTCACCGCTTACTGAATATGAATGTGTTTAATTTGTATTTCTTTTTTTTTATTAGCACTTTCTTGCACAAACCTGCCTCTGACCCACTTCTATCAAGCCTCAGGGCGTTTACTGTTATGGGCCTATTACAGCATTCTGCATGAAAGTTTGATGAGCACCTGATCAATAATGCTTTGAATCCAGAATCCAGTGCCTCTTGATTTTTAGCCACCCTTTGCAGGTAACATTCATTTTTCAACAGTTCATTCAAGGTTTGAGGAATTTATTTTAACCCAAAACAACAATCAGATCTCAGATTTGAGGCATACGATTGCTCAGTGGTGTCAGTTGTGTCTGTAACTGTAAAATGATTAGATATTCATCCTAAAGGAGATGGTGTCTTTCTTTTTCCAAAAGTGATGCCGCTGTCATGTGTCATGTCACCACCACCCCAAAATGTTAACGTGACATCAGTGACTCAATTATTTGAACTTAGACTCTCTCCTCTTTTCCATCTCGTTCACCTGGAGTGGTGGCCTAGGGGAGAAGAAGAGGGTTCATCACTGAGAGGACCCTGGTTCGAATCCTCGGGCTGGCATCACTGTGGGTCCCTGAGCAAGCCCGACCCCCCAGGTTGGTCCCCGGGCGCCCTTTGGCTGCCCCCTGCTCCATGCTGTGCTGTGTGTACTACATACTCCATGTGTGTGATGGGTTAAATGCAGAGAATGAATTTCACTGCATGTATATGTATGTGACAAATAAAGCGCTTTCTCTTCTTCTCTCTCTCTTCTCTTCTCTTTACATTGTCCACTTATTTCTTTTTTAGCTTTACCTCATCTATAGATCAACCTTGCCAGAACTCCCAAGTCTCTAACACATATCACTTTTGATTGGTGAATCAATAACTGAATTACTTTTATGAAACCACACCACTAGAAGTGATGAGGGTTGTTTGGCTGCCTCAAGCCAACCACTTAACATTTTTAATCTTGCAGGAGTTCAGTATGGATCAGCCAGTTGGGGGTGTGTGGAAGAAAATCACACACCCAGATGTTTTTTAATTAGAGGCAGGAGCCAAACAAGCAGTGTCAGCTGGACCACTTATCAACATTAGTCAGCAATAGTAAATGCGCTTTGAGAGTAGAGGGCAAAATGTGTGATTGTACACGTCACTAAAAGAGACAAAAAAACAAATTAGCACTTGGGGCTTTTGGCTGAAGCTGTTTGCACAGCAATTTATAGGAAGCCTGCTGACAGAGAGAATATAGAGGGAAAGTTGTACCACATGTCTTACAAGTTGACAGCAAAGTAAGATTTTATAATCACCAGGTCAAAAGACATGTAGACTGAAGCCAGGTTGAATTTAGTTACATTTTCTTAGCAAGTGGCACAAAGCTGTGCAGTTCCTCTAATGGTCTCGAACAAAGAGCTCATTTTCTCCTTCACAACAATATGCAGGGAGTGATTTTTTTTTTTTTTTTTTAAGACCTCACCTTTCAGTGATTTGTTTTGTTGAGGCTTAAAATTCAGTGTGTGGCCTCTGTATTTGACAGGTGTACTTCCACAATTGTGGGGCATCTTTTTCTGGCTCCAAAAGCTCTCGCAGCTCTTCAGTGGAATCTCAAATATCTGCACATAGTTTTTTGCCTTGCCTGCAGTTGTTAAGGAAGCCCTTGGCAATATCAGCAAAGCTGTACCAATCTGCCTTTTCCTTCCATTTAGCAGCTTGTAGGAAGTTATTTACACTCAGCCTTGGCTGATCTAGGCCTTGCATAGCCGTGGGAAAAAAGCCTTCCAGATATTTGTAACTTTTCCTTGTATGGCACTGAAAATATTAGGATATATCTGTGTTTAGAGGTCAGTGTGTAGTAGTAGGATGTACTACAGTGAAGCTTTATGCATGTTCTGCATTGGCCACAATAAAAAACTCATATTATTGGAGAGCAGGATTTAAACACAGTCTAGTTAATTAGCAACATGGCATGATTAAAAGTTATTTTGTGTCAAGTAACCTGAAAATTTAATTAAAGAAATTTAACTGCTGTGTCATCCCCCATTTCCAGTGAGCCAGTGGTGTATCCCTTAAAATTTAATTATGACAAAACCAACACAATGAGTATGCTCATCAGGCCATTTTATTTTATTCCTCGATCTAATGCAGGTGGGACCCTTTTTGTTTGCAGAACAGCCAGAGGTGAATTAGTGTTGATATTTGGATGTGATGCGAATGCTATCTGGAGGCGTAAAGTCCCCAGTTAAAAGTGGATTTTGCACTTGGACCTTTTTTAGATGGACCACACATTCATGCTGTGAACTAATTCTGTTTCACCTGAAAGCTGTTGTTTTGGGCTGTAATGTGAAGAGTATGTAAGGTAAACTGAAAGCACTGGAAGCCTGACTTTATCTTGCTGTGGGATTTGTGTTTTTAGATGAAAGTTAGTGTTTACTCAGTTTTTATCCATGAAGCCAAATGATACAATTCAACTACTACAAGAATGTCTTAAAGACATAAAGGCCAGAATGACCTCTAATTTCCTACTTCTAAATTCAGATTAAACTGAGGTCATTGTACCCACTCATAGAAATCGTAGAAACATGTCTAATCAAATACTTGCATTGCCTTGGCCTCCAGTAACACTGTGAGGAATCTTGGAATCATTTTTGATTAGAACATCAAAGTGTGGGTCAAAATTCCTCCACAATAATACGAGATACTGATAAAGTCAGTGTGCACATTAAACAAATATGTAGAACTGCCTCTATTCATCTCCACGTATCTCTAAAATTAGAAACATCCTGTTTCCAAGTGATGCTGAAAAAGTAGTTTATGTATTTATTACTTCTAGACCTTCAGTTGTTTCAGAACACTGCAGCAAGAGTACTAAGTGTGACTGGAAGGACAGATCATATTTCTCTCAGTCTTGAATTATCAGGTCTCATCATATCTTAAAGGCCTCATCGGACCTTATTACAGTCTGCAGAACTTTGTTCTTAGACTGCAGGTTTACTTGTTGTTCCTGAAATTTTTAAAAGTACAATGGGACGAAGAGCCTTCAGTTACCAGGCCCCTCTACCATGGAATTAGCTTCCAATATGAATTTGGGAGACAGACACCCTCTCTACTTTTAATCAGGCTTAAAACTTTCCTTTTAGCTAGGGCTAAAGTTGACCCAGAATCAGTCTTTAGTTATGCTTCAAAAGGCTTAAGCTGCTGGAGGGCTTCCCATGTTGCACTGAGCATTTCTTTTTCACTCATCTCTTTTCACTGTCTCTATGTTTATATATGACTACTGTATTAATCATTAGCAGTAATTAAACTTTCTTTCTCTGCCGTTTGTCTTTTGTCCTGTCTCTCTCTGCTCTTCTTTTTCTCCTCACCCCCAACTGGTTTCAGCAGACGGCTGCCCCTCCCTGAGCCTGGATCTGCCAGAGATTTCTTCCTCTTAAAAAGGAGTTTTTACTTCCCACTGTTGCCAAGTACTTGCTACTGTGGGGTTGTGTGATTGCTGGGATTTAATCTAATATTTTAGGGTCCTTATCTTATATAATGCACAAACTGTTGTTGTGAATTTACCTTATATAGATAAGGCTGAATTGAATGAGGTAATAGTAATAATAATCATAATAACAAGAAAAATAATTTGTCATTGATTGGTGTGTCAAAACTTTGCACTCTACTGTATATACTGAATTTATATCTTGTACACACTGATAATATAAGCATGAAAATTTGCATGTATGCTTAGAAGTAGTGGAGTATATCGCCAATGTTTTGATATCAGCAAGGGGGATATGTGAGAGTCAGAGAGTCAGAGTTCTTTGTAGTGAAGTAGAGCATAATATCAGTGGGCCAGCAGGTTTTAACAGTAACACATTACAACAGCTGTGAACATTTGGTAACACGTTGATGATATAGGGAGTTGTGGTTTAGTGTTAATGTCTGCTCTAGTCACCTTCCTCTGATTGTTACACCAAAACTGTCAAATTCAACTCAAGGTGACTCGAGAGGCCTCAGTAAACATTTTAATATAATTTGAAAAAGACTGAACAAGTATGACTTATTTGTAAGGATTGCCAAGCCATGCCATGTTTTATAAAGAACATGGCATGGCCTAGGCTGACAAAGTTCCTTCTGAACAAAAACAAGACTTATGGAAGAATGTCTTTTGGGCAAATGAGACCAAAGGGGAGATGTTTGGTCTTCATGTCACAGTGTCACATTTGGAGAAAACCAAATGCATCAGAACCAGCAGCTCACACCAACCGTCAAGTGCAGTGGTGGAAGGGTGATGATTTTGGGCATGTTTTGCAGCCATAGAGTCGCATGCTTGGCGAAAATTGAGTCATGCAATAGAATGGCTGAAAATGAAAAGAATAAAGGTGCTTCAGTGGCCTGGTCAAATCTAGGCCTCAACCCAACTGAAATGCTGTGGTGGGACCTTTAGAGAGCTATGGATGAATCCATGCCTGCAAACCTCAATAAACTGAAGCAACATTGTAAAGAAGAGAGGGCCATAATTCCTCCACAACAATATGAGAGACTCATAAATTATTACAGGAAACCATTAGTTGAAGTTACTGCTCTTAAAGGTGTTTGGACAAGCTACACGGGTGCACTTGCTTTGTCATACTGCTGAGTTTTTGTTAAATTATTATTGTGTTGTCACATGTTGTTGATCTGAGGTTTTATTTAAATAATTTTAGAAGCTAGTAAGGACCACGTGATTTTTCAATAACGTCTGGATATGTTAAACCTGAGAGCTGAAAAGGAGTGTACTTTCATTTTCTCATAACTGTTTTCCTCAGATAAACAGGAGTCGGGTAATCTAGAATTCACAATATTCAAACATTCAAAATACTTCCAAGAATTTTACAACAAAAGTCAGTTCAGTTTCATTAGGTCTTCTAATTTATATGTAGATGACAACTTATTCTCATCAGAGGCCCACCTCTAATAATAATAATGCATTAGTCTTATATAGCACTTTTCTAGACACTCAAAGACGCTTTGCAATTTCATGCACTATTCATTCACACCTGGTGGCAGCAAGCTACTAATGTAGCTGACAGAGGCGTGGCTGCCAATTTGCACCTACAGCCCCTCCGACCACCACCAAACACATTCACACTTTGGCAATGTGGGTTAAGTGTCTTGCCCAGGGACACAATGACAGCATGCGCTCAGACGGGGACTCGAACCAGCAACCTTCCAGTTGGGCACCTGCCCACTGCACCACTGCCACCCAACACAAGCATGTTTCTAAAAAAAGACAGTTACTTCTGTAGCTGAGGTAAGTAAAGGCTCTGCTCTCTAACTGAGGAAACAGTCCCAGGAACATGGCTTTTTTTTTCCTATCATGGAGTCTTTGTGTAAGGATATTTGCTACATACTGAGCTCACTTAGAATTCAGACATTCAACATGAATCTAAACTGATTCCACAACATGTAAATGAGGAGTGATTAATTTTGACACACTATGGGTAGACAGCATCAGCTGCACTTTCTCTTGATGCATTCATGGTATTTGAGATGCTAATGTTGGGGTGTTAACATCTGCATAGTAATGATGCTGACATGAGGATGTTAAACCACTATTTGTTTCCTGGTTGGTCAAAATCATTTTCATCATCATACTGCAGGCTGATTATAAATATAACATGTTTGGCCTGGGGGATATTCATTGGCCCAAATGAAACTCCATGTTAAATATTGATCCTGCGGTGGCAATGAAATAAACATATTGCCATTTTGAGATGACTTGGACTGTGTTCCAGCTCGTGTGGAGACTGAAAGAGGCTAGCATTTGTACTTCTCAGCTGGACATCCGCTGTATGCTGGGAGTTTCCCCACATGTGCTGTGAACTCTGCAGGGAACAGCATAGGCTTCTTGTGTAGGTGTTTGCTTATGGCAGAGTACAGGTCTTAGACCTTTCTGTACTGTATTGTCACTGTTGGAGGTTAGCCCAGAGAGCAGGGTGAGAGGAAGACTCTGAGCCAAATGGTAGAAGAGATTAAGTATGCCTTGGGGTGAAGGGACCTCTGGCCAACCAGGCTAAGATTTTAGGAGGCCTGACTTTTAAAAAGAGACAGAGAACTTGTTTTATCTAAACTGTATGCTGTTACCTCTGATTTCATTGCTCCAATGCTTTGTTTTGTAGAGACTCTCTTTCATCTGCTTCATAGTTGTTTGCCTGGTATATAATTGGCACCCATGTCAAGACACTCATCTGCCATTCAGTTTGGCGCTCAAGAGCCACTGCTGGATTCTTACTGAGTAACAATTCAAGAGTGGGAATACTGTGTGGATATTTGTGCTTACCTGCAACCCAGCCTCCCTGCCTACAGACCTTCTCCCAGCTATTCTCCGTCATCTCTGACGTAAGAACGCTCCTCAGCCACACTGTAAAACCTAACAGTATATCTTAATAAGAGAAGTAAGTTCATTTAACTTAATCTTCTGAAAAAGTTGGAGCAACTCATACCCATAAATTAAATAGAATTAAAAATGAATTGTTGAAGTTCAAACTCAGTTTGAGTACTTTAAGTATTTTAAGTTGTGGTAATATATTCCCAGTTAGCTCCACTGACTCATTTTCTTGGAGTTTACCTTAAATCATTACAAAAAATGTAAACACCACTTCATCTTTCATCTTTCAATTGTCATTTCTATTTGGGTTTGTAAATAGTCACATACCACATACGTATGCAGATAATTGTTAACTATATCCCAAAGTGTAAAGATTTGATGTTGGTCATATCAAAAAGATAGAATAATTAATTAAATCAGTAACTGTTAAATAAGTCGATTCACAGACAATTCACTATTTTGACAAATAATGTTTGTATAAGGACATTTGTAGATTTAAAAAAAAAAGCCATTCATGAGTGCCTGGGTGGCTCAGTGGATGAGCAGGTGACCCTGCATGCCACGTGGTGGTGCCG
The DNA here is from genome assembly GCF_007364275.1 of Archocentrus centrarchus. Classification (NCBI taxonomy): domain Eukaryota; kingdom Metazoa; phylum Chordata; class Actinopteri; order Cichliformes; family Cichlidae; genus Archocentrus; species Archocentrus centrarchus. The sequence continues at coordinate 7,755,690 of NC_044365.1, read as the reverse complement.
ATGGCGCAGGTTCGCATCCCGTCCTGCGTGACTTCCATGTTATGTTTCCTTTTAATCAAATCAGAGCATTTTTGACTTTATTCATCCAAGCTGCTTTAAATATCTGAGTTACTAATTTTTTAATGCTTTAAATGTTTGAGTTAATGAACATAATTGATTCAAGGTAATTGGTTTTCTCAAACACTTGAAACTAACTCATTGGGTTTTACAGTGCATACTGCAAGCCTTTGTATTTACTTTCTCCATACCAGTCATCACTACTACCTTCTCTCTCTTTTTTGTTTAGACCATATGAGACCGCCGCCTCAGTTTCCCTCCACCTTCTGTCATTAAACCAGTTTATAGTAGAAAGTTTCATTAATATAAATAAACCTTTTAAGCTTCATGCCAGCTGTTTAAATCTGCTGTCTGGATCCAGCCATAAACAAACCTTAACACTGTACATTAAATGACTTAGAGCTATTGGAATGATACTAGAAAGTGAGAACTGAGTTCAGTCTGGAGTGTTGGATAAAAGCTGTTCCTGACACTGGAAGTGCAGGTCTTTTGTCATGGTCCCGGGCCAGTGTTTTTTGTTATATTTTGCATTGGTCCTCAGTTTGTTTCCAGTTACTTGTGTTTCCATGTGTCAGGTCTGCATCCTCGTTCCCCTGTCTGGGTTCCTGTTTTATTTTGATAGTCATTTGGTCTCTGTCAAGCCATGGAGGAAGAGGAATTCCCGGGAGCAGTGGAGGGAGTTTTCTTTTTTTCTTTTTGCATTTTTGGCCACAGCAGCTTTTATTAGCAGTTGAGAGAGACAGGAAATGGGGGAAAAGATACAGGGGAAGACAAGCAGGGAAATAGGTGACGGGCCAGGACTCGAACCGCAACACAGCATATGTATGTGGTCACCGGCTTCACCACTAAGCCACCCGGGTGCCCCGGAAGGAGTTTTCTCCGGCGCCATGTGGTATAACACTGCAGATATCTCCACCGTCTGTACAGCCGTTTCTTCGAACACAGTGAGTCAGCCTGTTTTGGTTTCAAAAGGAACTTCAAGATCACGCCCTGTAATTAGCGAGGCTCATCTAGATACCCCGGGAACTATTTCTTATTGTGAAGCCATGGACTCCTCTCAGAGGAGCAGAGGAAAATGATTATCCGTATAGTGGACAGGTTATGTTTGGAACTTTTGTCCGACCTGGGTGAGGACAAGCAAAATGTTATTTCGGCCAAGCTGGTGCTGCCGCCTTTTGTTTTCTTGTTGTTTTGACTATGTGACCCTTTTTTGTGACATCTTTAAAGCCATATAGGGTTTTCCAGATGGCAACAGAGAGAATAGATGATGGGATGGATGGGTAATGTCCTTTACGATGTTGCAGGCCCTGGTGTAGCAGCTGGACATATAGATTTTTGTGATCAGCCTGCTAGGGATGATGTGTTAAATGCAGAACTTAAGTCCACAGAGAGCATCCTTACATAAGTCCCCGTCTGTTCCAGATGGTTCGATGCAGCGGGGAGGATAGTGTTTATGGTGTCTTCTGTTGATCTGTTTGTCCTGTATGCATGTTGATGTGGGTCTAAGGAGAATGCAAGTGTGAAGTCTTTCAAAGCACTTTGTTATAAAGGGTGTAAGCGCAACTGTTCTGTAGACATTCAGTGAGGTGATGTTGGTCTGCTTGGGTACTGGAATGATGGTAGCAGTTTTTAGGCAGGTTGAAGATGTCAGTGAAAACCTCTGCAAGCTGTTATGCACAGTCCCTGAACACCCTACCTGGGATGGCATCCGGACCTGCAGCCTTTCTGACATTAACTTTTTCTGGGGTTTGCTTAACCGCATGTGTCTACAGCATAAGTCGGCTGTCAACAGAATCCAGCTGGAGTGAGGTAACATTATCCTTTCTTCTCTCAAATCTGGTGACGAAACGTTTCAATTACTCAGCCAATGAGGCGTGGTTTGTTGTCAGTGGATTTCTGGAGATCCTGAAGTTAGTTATGTCTTGCATGCCTGCCACATGCGTACCGTGTCTCTGGAGGTGAAGTGGTCCTCAGTTTTCTTGTACAGAGTCTTACTTGACTTAATAACTTTCCTGTGGTTGTGTCTGGAAATGTTGTAACCTGTAAGCTGCATTATGATCTCTCAAGTCAAGCTGGACCTCTTTTGTAATCCATGACTTTCTATTAGGAAATACAAGAATGCGTTTATTGATGGTGACATTCTCCATACGGCATCTGATATAAAAAGAGTACAGTAGACGTGCACTCTTCTAGATCCTGAGATGAAAACAGTCTTCAATAAGTACAATGGAAGCAGTCCTGTAATTGCGAGGCTGCTTCTTCTGGCCATATTTTAAGTGCTTTTATAATAGTTTGTGCTTTCTTGATTATGGCGCAGTAGGCTGGAATTGGAAAGTGACAGGTGATCAGACTGTCCAAGATGAAGGAGGGGGTGATGCTCTGTAGCCTTTAGAGATAAGAATAAACACAGTGCAAAGTGGTTGGGCATCAATCATGTTCAGATCTTGGAAGCAGAGTCTTCATGTTAAAAAGTTTCTGCTGAGCCTTTTTTGATGGAATTTTGATGTCATGTAATGGCATCATTTTGTCACCAGCTAGTATAAAAACCCTGTCGGGATATTTGACTTGTTGTTTGGTTGTTGCTGTTAGCATGTAGCTAAGTGCTGTGTTAGCATTAGCATCTGGTGCAAATAGAAAGGCCTATATTTAACTCTTGGTAGCTCCAAGTCAGAGTCCTTGCATCTGTCGCTGTTCTGTGTAGTACAGTCCATTAGCTGTGTCTGGGACTCCTGTGTATAGCCAGGTCTCACTGATGATCATCACACAACTATCCTGAATGGCTGACCATGATGTTAGACAGAGTGTCAATTAATACATTTTGATGTTAAAAGACCTTAAGTTAGAGACAAACATACTTGGGAGTGGGGGCCTGCGAGGGTTCTCCTTTAGCTGAGTGAGTACACCGGCCCTACAGTCTCACTTTTTCTTTTGCCATCTACAGCACATCCATCGACTGCCACTGGGAAGGCTCCACTGAGATCCTAATGTTCTGAGGATCTCTGCTGGAATTTGATGTATGTGCTGAAAACTAACCATCTGTTGTTGGATGGTCTAACATGAAATAGTGATCATGTTTGATGCACACATGTTAATTATCCAAAATATGATCAACAACAATCTGAGCTCTCAACTGTTGCATCTTTGTGTCCTGCTGCCAATATAGTAAATATTTATTTAAGCAGTAATAATATTTCACAATTCTTCTGCCAGGAATGAGTGCAGAAATGTGAAGACCTCCAGGAAAAGTGCAGCAAGCTGCAGGAGGCTGTCAGCATATATAACAGAATAAAAGATAAAAAATGGTATGTTTTAGTTTAGTCCAATTTTTCTCCTTAAACAGTAGAGTAAGTGGGGGGTGAGGGGGTGTCATCGCTTGCCTTTCTGTAAAACTCATTGCACACAACTGTATTCACCCATGACCAAAACTAATCTATAATTCTGTTAATGGTTGAAAGAAACCATTCTTGACGAGTTTCTGCAAAATTTGAAAAAAATCATACTCAATCAGTTTAACGCTGCAAGGATTTCAGTAACAAATTTTTAAGCAGTTCTCTTTGGATTATTATCCTTTGGAGCTGAATAATTTTTGTTATTACCAGTTATTTTATATTTTGTTATATTGCTGTTCTAGTAACTTAATAAATGTATAATACATACAGAGTTACATACATGTCCTCATAGGAGTACTGCCAATAACATACCATGATAATCAAACACTTGATGGCAGTTAGTGGCAGTAGAAATAGAGTGAAGTGGCATAGTTTTAGTGTTAAAATCTTGTGGTTAATACTGGACTTTGTAAACATGTGGAATAACCAGAGATTTAATCATTTAAAAGTGATAAATAACAGCTAACGAAGATCCTGAATGAGTTAGTAAAACTATTTAAAAAAAAGAAAGATTAAACTATAACCCCTATTCTAAAAAAATGTGGAATGGGAAATGTAAATTAGAAAGAGAACATATGGCCTCATTGAACTCCTCCCATACCCGACTTTCTGCTTAGCCTGCCCGTACCCGTCAGCTGCCTCCGGAGTGCTTAAGAGTTAACTTCAGTTTCCAAGATGGCGCCACAGACGGCGACACTGGTTGGGAGCTCCGTCGTGTTTTGTTTGTTTTTTTTTTTTTTGTCCTGTTATATGTGATCCAGGCCCACTCACTTACAGCGCAAAGGACCTGCTGAACATCAGGCAGTCCATGCCAGAAGAAAATTTTCCTGACTTTTCTTTTTTGGACTGTTTTTTGGACATTCTGGCATGCAGAGAGGCTGCTTTCTACAGCAAGTGCAGATGCAGGCGGACGTGCAGATGCGGGAGGCGTGCTGGCGCGCTGGTTAAACTCTGGCAGCACGCACTCCGCTCCCCAGCATTCACATGGCGAATGTTCGCTCCTTAGGGAATAAACTGGACAAACTCTCCCTCCTAAACGGGGCCAACAAAGATTTTTCTCTCTCTGCTGTGCTGTGCTTCACTGAGTCCTGGCTCAATGAGTCGATCCCGGACAGCGCGTGCCAGTTCCCCAGCTTTAACCTGTACAGAGCGGACCGCTATTTGGAGCTCTCGGGCAAGAAAAAAGGTGGTGGAATCTGCTTGTACATCAATCAAGGCTGGTGTATGGATGTCACAGTGTTAATGAAAACATGCAGTCCTAATCTGGAAACACTTTTTATAAACTATAAGTCACTTTATACTCCCAAGGAGTTTACATCTATTGTACCTGCAGGAATCTATATTCCACCCCAGGCGTGCATGTCCGAGGCGCTGTGTGCTCTTTCGGACCAGATAACCAGCGCGGAGCTCAAGCACACGGACTCTGTTTTTATCATTTTAGGGGATTTTAACAGAGCGAAACTCACCAGCGAACTGCCTAAATACAGACAGCATGTTACCTGCCCCACCAGGGAGAGTAACATTTTAGATCACTGCTACACTGTGATAAAGGGGGCCTATCGCTCTGTTCCCCGCGCTGCTCTAGGCCTCTCCGATCACTCGCTGGTCCACGTCCTTCCTACCTATGTACAGAAGCTCAAGTGTGCCAAACCTGTAGTTAGCTTTGTGAAGAAGTGGACCAGCGAGGCTAAAAAGATGCTTCAGGACTGCATGGAACTAACAGATTGGACTGTGTTTGAGGATGCTACAACCAGCCTGGACGAATATGCAGATACTGTGACATCCTACATCAGCTTCTGTGAAGACACCTGTGTTCCCACCAGGACTCGCAAAAAATATAACAATGACAAGCCCTGGTTTAATGCCAGACTGAAACAGTTGCGCCGGTCTAAAGAAGCAGCGTACAGGAGTGGAGATCGGGCTCTGTACAATCACGCTAGGAACACACGCAATAAAGAAATCAGAGCTGCAAAAAAGAGCTACTCCAACAAGCTGAGTAGTATGGTGTCCGCAAATGATCCATCAACCGTCTGGAAGTGCCTGCAAAACATCACCAGCTACAAAAAGATACCCTCCCAAACAATGGGCAACCGTCAGCTGGTCGATGAGCTTAACACCTTCTACTGCAGGTTTGAAAAGCCCAGCTCTATTCATCCATCTAGTACAGATTCACACCTTCCTGTTTTTCAGCCATCCATTTAACCTGCCTTGAAGATCTGCGAAAAGGACGTGGAACGAGTCTTCAGGAGACAAAAAGTGAGGAAAGCACCAGGACCAGATGGTGTTTCACCCTCCTGTCTGAGGGTTTGCACTGACCAGCTCTCACCTGTCTTTAAAGACACTGGAGCAGTGTGTCGTTCCTTCCTGCTTCAAACGTTCCATCATAGTACCAGTTCCCAAGAAAGCAATCATCACAGGATTGAATGACTATAGGCCTGTTGCACTGACCTCTATAGTCATGAAATCCTTTGACAGACTGGTGCTCTCCCATCTGAAGAACATCACAGAACCTGCTAGGCCCCCTGCAATTTGCATATTGGGCAAACAGATCAGTGGATGACACGGTGAATATAGCACTTCAGTTTATTTTTTATCAGCTTGAGCGCTCAGGAACATATGTAAGAATTTTATTTTTAGATTTTATTTCAGCTTTTAATACCATCATCCCAGGACAACTACATAACAAATTACTCCAACTCGGTGTGCCAAGTCCCACCTGCCAGTGGATCACCAACTTCCTCACTGGCAGAGAGCAGCAGGTGAGGTTGGGAAAATTCAAACTCAAACACCCAGACTATCAGTACAGGCGCTCCACAGGGTTGTCTCCTCTCACGACTGCTCTTTTCTTGTATACAAACGACTGTACCTCCACGGACCCTTCGGTCAAGATCTTGAAGTTTGCAGATGACACTACAGTCATTGGTCTCATCCGTGATGGTGATGAGTCTGCCTACAGACGGGTGGTTGATGAGGTGGTCCTGTGGAGCAGCCACAATAACCTGGTGGTGAACACAGAAAAAAACAGTGGAGATGATAGTGGACTTTAGGAAGAGTCCTCCAGCCCTGTCAGCACTTACCATCCTGAATAGAACTGTGATAGCAGTGGAGTCCTGTAAGTTTATGGGTACAATAATTACCAGGGACCTGAAGTGGGACAGCAACATTAGCTCCATCATCAAGAGAGCCCAGCAGAGGATGCACTTCCTGCGTCAGCTGAGTAAGTTCAACCTACCCCAGGAGCTGATGGTGCAGTTCTCACAGCAATCATAGAGTCTGTCATCACCACATTCATCACAGTGTGGGGCAGCTCTGCTACCAAGCATGACCTCCAGCACATCATCAGGTCTGCAGAGAGGACAATTGGGGTTAAGTTGCCTTCACTGCTGGATCTGCACGCCTCTAGAACCAGGAAATGGGCAGAGAAGATCTTCACTGACCCGTCTCACCCTGGACATCATCTGCTCCAGCTCCTTCCCTCAGGCCAGCGTTTTAGCCAGATGAGGATCAGGACATCCAGGCTACAAAGGAGCTTCTTCCCACAAGCCATTATTCTCTTGAACAGTTAAATTCCTACACAAACAACATTTCAGTTTCAAACTGCACTTCTACAGATTCTTTTATATAGTATAGTATCAAGTCCAACTCCACCTTCTGAAATCCACTGCTCATACCAATGTTTGTTTTAAAATTGTATTTTTCCTGCCATATTATTCCACTGGATCTGACTGTTACCTCATGGACCCCTTCTGTGCCATTAGACACCTTTTAACTGCTGTTGCACTCAGTATTTTAACCTTAGACCCACACTTTACACAATATAAGGTATGACTGTGTGTTTGTGTGTGTGTGTGTCAGAGTGAGTGAAGAAGTAATTACAGGTTTTTAGTTTTGTTTATTTTTTATTCTGACACTGTGCACTGTGAGCTCCTGTAACCAAAACTAAATTCCTTGTATGCGTAGCATACTTGGCCAATAAAGCTCACCTCAGATGCCTGGTTCAGGGATTACCACCACAGCAGGCACCAACCACTTTGCAATTGCAGCTCTGAGCAGCAACCTCAATAATGGAGGTGCCGAGTGTGAAGCAGCTGGCATGAGAATTAGTACCTATAAGTTTGAGTCCATGGTCATCAGCCAGAAAAGGGTGGAGTGCCCACTCCGGTTCGCGGATGAGGAGTTTAAGTATCTCGGGGTCTTGTTCATGAGTGACGGGAGAAAGGAGTAGGAGATTGACAGACAGATTGGAGCTGCAGTAATGCGATGCAGCACTGGTCCATCATGGTGAAGAGGGAGATGACTGTGAAAACGGAGCTGTCAATTTATTGGTCAGTCTACGTCCCTACCCTCACCTATGGTCACGAGCTTTGAGGTTGTTTGGGCATCTGATTAGGATGCCTCCTGGGCGCCACTTGGGTGAGGTGTTCAGGGCATGTCCTACCAGGAATGGGCCCTGGGGCAGACCCAGGACAGGACAGAGAGATTATAATTCTCGGATGGCCTGGGAACACCTCGGTGCCCCCCCAGATGAGCTTCCATACTTAGGCTGCTTCCCCTGCGACCCAGCCCCGGTGAAGTGGAAGAAAATAGATGGATGGAAAAACAGAATACAATGATTTGAATTCTCATAAATCCATTTTTTTAATTCATAGTAGAGCAAAGAAAAAAGATGTTTAAATTGAGAAAATGTACAATTTTAAGAAGAAAATAAGGTTATTTTTAAATTTGATGGCATCAAATTCCAGTTGCTCAACAGTTCCAGGAGTGAATTTGTCTGAGCACATAACCATTTCCCACTTTGACTCATGCCTATTTTTAATGCAGTGCTGCCTGAGGGCCTAAAGATCACAGGCATCCAATATTGATATTTGGCCCGGCCTCTTGCACACAGATTTCTCCAGATTTGCTGAATCTTTTGATGACATTATGTACTGTAAATAAAATATTCAAAGACTTTCAATTTCACATTGAAAAAACTTTTCTGAAATTATTCTGAAAATGGACAGTTTTATTTATTTAATTTTTTTTTTGGAGAGTTGTGAACTTCTGCTCATCTTTACTGCAGAAAAACTGCCTCTCTAAAATACTCTTTTAATATCCAATCATGTTACAGAGCTGTTGCCAATTAATCTAATAAATTGTAAAATTATTGTCCAAGTGTTTCCTTTTAGTACTACTTATTTTTTACAGCTTTTTGTTGCCCTGGTTCTAACTTTCAAAATGAGCTAATATTTTTAGATGAAATCATAAAATGTATCAGTTTAAACATTTGATATATTTTTTTTAATCTTCTATTCTGAATAAAATATGGGGTTTTGAAATTTGCAAATCATTTTTTAAACATTATTTTTATTTGAAATTTCCATAGGAACCATTTATACACTGATCATATTCTTAATGGTAGTAGAAATAAAAGGCACGCTTATATAGTCTAAGTTTATATGGGTTCCAATTTCACATGTATATTCACATGAGTAAACATATGATCTGAACATTTAGGTCAGAAACAAATGACCTAACAGTTGAGTCAAACAAACCACAACGAGACAAAAAGCAGGAAAAAAAAACAAAACTCTCAGACAGGAACAATAGAAACCAAACATATTTTCAATCATCAACTTATTCATCAAGGTCACACATCTTATATTCAACTTTCCTCATCTACGAGTTTTGCATCTTTGACAAAGTGGCAGAATGGAGCCCTGCAAATCATTTTATTGTACTTAGATCCCAACTTTTCTGGAATTGGTGTTGTAAAAGAGCCAGCTAAATACTAGTGCTTAGTGATGTTAGGTCAGGTTACCAGCATGTTTACAGATAAAGACATGTGTCAGTCAAAAAATGCTCTACCATGGTGCACTACCAGATTATGTATGACCATCCATTTATTGCATGGACTGCACTAAAGAACATTAAAGAATTTGAACACTGACTTTTGAATGCCTTGTTCCATAGCATCACTGAATTCCTCCCATGTTTGAGTTTTGGCTTCAGCTACTGCCAGACCCACACTGCAGGTGCGTGCAGGTACCTGTCAGCTGCGTCCAGTGTTCCACAAGCTAACCAAGCCTGAAAGCACTACTTCTTCAGCTTGACGGCTCCTTTCATCTTCGGTGTCCACCATCAGGTTCAGGGATTACCACTACAACAGGTACCAACCATCTTACTGCTGCAACTCTGTGCAGCCACGTTGTGGAACATGGTCCATTTGGACTCAGTGTCCCCAGCCTCCTTTGGAATGTGGTTGAATTTCTGCTGGAGGTGGGTATTGCAGAGCTCACAGACCAGGGGCCTCTGCCAGCGAACCCTCACTCTACATTTGGGCACACCAAGTCTGTGCAGCATCCTCTCCTGCAACCTGATCCAACTTACTACTAAGTGGTGATCAGTTGACAGCTCAGCTCCTCTCTTTAAAAGAGTATCCAGAACATATAGTTCCAGATCTAATTATATAATTTCAAAATTAGTCATTGATCTGTGGCTTTCTGTCAACCTCAAAGCAATTCTAACTATCAAGCAACTCAACAGGGGAAAGCAGGGCTAAATTCAACTAAGGAATACTTTGAAGATCTCCTCAATCCCACTGACATGCGTTCGATAGAAGAAGCAGAGTTTGGGGACAAGGGGGTTGACACATCCATCACTGGGGGGTGAGGTTAATGAGGCAACTAAACAACTCTGGGATCTGGGGTGGCTGAGATTTACCCTGAGTGGATCAAGGATCTTGCATGCAGATCTGGGCCGTCTGGGCTTCTCTGCTTAGGCTACTGGCCCCACAACCTAGTCCTCACTTAGCTATAGGAAATGGCTGGATGGATGGATGGATGGATGGACTTTCTAATGCAATGTGTTCCATATGTCATTTGTTGTAGCACTGACATGCCAACTCTGTTTCATCGTGTTTGGAGTGTTCAGTCTGGTTCATCCACTTCAGCGTTCCATGACCTTTCTGTTCATCATTGAACCCTTAAAATATCTGCTGTACTGGGTGTTTCTTGCCCTTAATGTTTCCTTTTAAAAAGTCTGAGCAGTATGCTCTGATCTCCTGGTGACAAAGAGTTTTAAACAGCTGCTTACTGCATTATTTATTTATTTTTGTTCACCACACAATTTCATGCATAGAGTTTCAGTATTTTTATAACATTAGAAACCCCTCAGTTTGACACTAGCAATCACACCCCATTCAAAGTCCAATAGATTAGACATCTGGCTCTTTTGAGGATTAGTAAAACAGTAAATGAACCTATTCACTGTGTGTGGATGCTGGTTGTGTTGAGCCATATAATGTGATGTTTGGAGATGCAGACTGTTTGCTTTTCTAGACAGGTGCTACTAATGAAGTGGTCACAGAGTGGATATTGCACTGAGAAAATACAACAGCCAACTGAATTGAAATATAATCACGGTGATTAGCTTGCAACACATGGCTTTGTTCTGTTGAATGACATCTCTGGATTTCTTTAAAATGATATCTAACGAACTAGGATATCATACCTTAAAAACAGATACAAAATATATACACTCAATAATGCAAAATTATTAAAAAAAAAATCTGAAAAAATAAGAGGGATTGATTTTTGAAGGGGTTTAAAAATGCTCAGATGGGTTTGGTGTCACCATTACTTGGGGCGGGGCTCAGCTTGTTGTTGATAAAAGGAGTGTTCCTTCTAACATGTAGTTAAAATTGTGAAAGGGTATATTTAAACCCCCTCTTAAACCCAGAGTAACAGAGCAATTTTGTTGTCTGAACCTGACCAAAGAGTAGCTCAGTGTAAAAGTTGAAATAAAAATTTAAAGCATTCATGTTGGATGAATGCTTAAATTTTTAAGCTATTACCCTATGAACAGATCATAAGTGGACTTTTAGCATGTATAAATCACCAGTCACCAAACATGAGCACAGAGAATATAGAGGACTTATTTCCATTCTTTGTTAACCATCTGGGATGAGGAACCTATTGTTACCCCAGCTTTCCCACCCTACCCTGCCACCAAGACTTTAGGATGGCATTCTTGTAGGTCACCAGGTCCTGTTTCTACTCTACCGCCATCATGTTTGACTCTTGGTACGATGTCCTTTTGATGAAGTGCTGTGTTAGTTTTATGATGGATATAATGGGATACAATCCTTTCCAAAAACCATTGCCTCATCAGTCTACAGAATTTTTTTCCTAAAATTCTTGACCATCATCAAGATGTTTTTTTGGCAAATATGAGATGAGCTATTGTGTTCTTTTTGGACAGCAGTGGTTTCACCTTGGAACCCTTCAATGGAAGCCATTCTTACTCGGTGTCTTTCTTATCGTTGAATCATGAATACTGACCCTAACTGAGGCAAGTGAGGCCCGTAGTTCTTTAGACAATTTTCTGGTGGGGGGGGGCTCCTAGATGAGTCGCTGGATTCTGGGAAGAACTGTTCTTAGTTTTCTCCATTTGTAGATAATGACTCTCGCTGACGTCTCAAAGCATTAGAAATGGCTTCATATCCCTTGTCAGACTGATTGATGTCTGTGACATTGTTTCTCATGTGTTGTTTGTTGAGATCTTTTAGTTTAATTCAGTTCTAAAAAATGTGATTAATTACAGTTAATTCATGATTTAACAAGGGGGGCAATTACTTTTTTTAACACAGGACCAGTAAGGTTTGGATAGCTTTCTTTCCTTAATAAACGAAATAATCACATAAAAACTGCATTTTGTATTTACTGGAATTATTTCTGTCTAATATTAAAATTAGTTTGATGATCTGAAACATGCAAGTGTGATGAATATGCAAAAATAAAAAAAAAAAAAGTAGAAATCACGAAGGGGGTAAATACTTTTTCACAGCACTGTACAACTGAGCCTGCATACTTTGGCATCTGTGTGCAATATACTGCCGCTGCAGTACTCACTGTGCACATGTACCAGCCCTATTTTAAAGATAGGAGGGTGGCAATGGCACAAGTTTAAGATTTATCAGTCAGGATCCAGTCGTTAGCATCCTGTTTGGACTTCTCTCTTCATTGAATTAATTAATTTGTCAGAGATTGACAAATTAATTAGTGCATGGAGCTGTACTTGTCTGTGATGGTGAAAAGAGAGCTGATCATGACAGCAGAGCTGCTCTAATTGTTAAGCTTCATTCCTTCTATGATCTATGGGTACTGACTAAAAGAATGAGATATTGAATACAAGAGAGGAAACAAGCTTCCTTTTGAAGGGTGTCTGGGCTCAAAGAGTTAAAGTAAGGAACTCGGACATTCAGAAGGGGCTCAGAGTAGGGGTTGGGGAGGAGAACATGGGGTAGACCCAGGACATGCTGAAAGAATTATGTCTCCTGGGAACATCTTTGCTGGAGAAGGATGGCAGGGAGAGGGAGGTCTGTTTAATTTGGAGAACACAGAAAAATGTTTTTGCCAGGTTTAGGAAAAGGAGATAACATTTATAGATTTGGATTTATATGTAACAAATGGAAGTGACAGGCCCAGCGAGAGGCAATAATAATAATTGTTTTCACTCACACTGACAAATCATAAAGCTCTTCACCAAATACACGATGAAGGACAAAATCTGGAAGAGAACTAAAACATAGATAGTCTGTAATGAGGAGGGATTCTGTTTCGTGGTTGATCTGTTCCATGGAAGGAAGACAACACAGCAGGTTTTAACTGGCTGTTATGATCTATGGTCATCATGAATATCAGTTTACACTGATGGCTTTTCCCGTTAGAGTGTGTGTGTGTGTGTGTGTGTGTGTGTGTGTGTGTGTGTGTGTGTGTGTGTGTGTGTGTGTGTGTGTCTGTGTGTGTGTGTGTGGTATGTGTGTGTGCAGCTCTTTCTCCTCTCCCCAAGGTGTTGGTGTGGGCTGTATGTGTGTGTGTTTGTGTTCGTGACAGGAAAGGTGAAGACTGCAGGTGGTCCTGATCTGAAGCAGTTGCTGTGTGCTGATTGGATCATTGGCTGGACAGTAGCCTCTTAAACTCCAGTTAACAGGCTTCTTACCCCTCTCCTTCCAGCAGTTAGTTTGTCATATGTATTGAGAGTGTCAGCAGCCTTACTAGAACTGTAAATTACATCTTTGGATCTGAGTTTGTATATTCTGACATCTGAACCCTGTGTTCAACATATCCATTCAATCGCCTGTACTGTATTGACTTACCCTAGCATGATACGGTGGCTTGCAAAAGTATTCATACCCCTTGAACTTTTCCATATTTTGTCACATTACAACCACAGACATAAATGTATTTTATTGGAATTTAATGTGAAAGACCAACACAAAGTGGTATACAGTTGTGAAGTGGAAAGAAAATTATACATGATCCAAATCATTTTTTACAAATGAAAAACTGAAAAGTGCGGTGTGCAAAAGTATTGAGCCCCCCTGAGTCAATACTTTGTGGAACCACCTTTTGCTGCAATTACAGCTGCAAGTCTTTTAGGGTATGTCTCCACCAGCGTTGCACATCTAGTGACTGAAATCTTTGCCCATTCTTTGCAAAACTGCTCAAGCTCAGTCAGAGTAGATGGAGAGCATTTGTGAACAGGAGTTTTCAGATCTTGCTACAAATTCTCAATTGGATTTAGGTCTGGACTTTGATTTTATATTTGGTTTCATGCTTAGTTTTAGTTTAGTTTTCATCAGTTTTAGTTTTTCATACTTTGTCAGGTGCAAGAGTGACTATTATGCAATAATAACTCAAGATACAGTTTAAAAAATTGCATTCAACAACCAACTGTTCACAAAATAGCAGCATTACGTGGTTAATGTGTGTAATATTAAGGAAACACATGAACATCAACAGGGAGAAACATAAATAAAAACATGAACTCCAAAACTGAATAAACTCTACAACAAACTTCAGCGTTTGTGCAGGACACGTGGTGTAAAACATCAGAACAGCGAATGTTGGAAAAAAACAAACTGAACTCTTTGACGGAATCAAAGCTCAAATCCAGCTGCATCCTGATGTTCTCACCACATGAAGCTGCTTCTGTTTTGGAGCTGCTCGGAGAGCTAGCTTTGCGGCCTCTGTAGACAACCTACTTAAGTGGCCAACCACTTATGCTTGTGTAGCTGGATAGTGTGTGTTAATTACCTTGTGGTCGTGCTGGTGTTTTATATGTGGTGCTGGCTGGGACTTTAGTGGTCCTCGCTGTTTGTGCTCAGTTTTTTGGCTGCAAACATATTTGTCCCTGTTTTTCCACTTTCTTCATTTCTTCACATCCATTCCGATAGTTCCAGCAGTCTCCCTCCAGGAATTTGCTGACATTTGTGAGTCCTTATATTGATGCTTTGATTATTATTCCTGATGGTTATTCTCTCACTGATGAATTCAAACACTGCAGCAAAAAGTAGCCAGAAACGAACAAGGATTGAACAGGTTAATCACAACCTTGTGGGCTGTGTGGACCCGACATGTAGTTCGATTTCTCCGGAGGCGCAGGTCAGGTTACGTTGAAGGATCAGTGCGGTTTCTCGGCAGACCGCTGCCATTACTTTGTGGATCGATGCGGTGAGCACGCACACGCATGCAAACAGTTGCCTGATGGCGCTCCCAGCTTAAACTGTTAGAGCGGAAAAAAATGATTTCATATGAATCCACAAGGGTTTTTTAATAAAATTACGAAAACAAAGGTCATTTTATCTGTAATTTCTCTTAGTTTTAGTTAGTTTTGTAAACTCGCAACACTGTTTTTTGCTTTTAATTATAAATCTATTTATTTCAGTTAATGAAAATGTTTTTTTCAGTTTCAGTTTTCATTATTTAGTTTGTTTTCGTTAATTATAGTAACCCTGTTTGTTACAAAGTTTACCAGCCGGCAGGAACCAGTTGGTGGTATCACGTGGTATAGCCAAACTCGCATGCAATTGGTCAGTCGGTTCCCTTGGACGCTTCACTACTACTAAGGACTGTAAAAACTGCACCGGTAAACCAGAAAGCGCTCAACAAGATTTTAATTAAGTGGTTATTTCTGTTTTGGTATTAGGTTCGGGTCCGCTTGAGACATCATTTCGGTCCGCCTACTGGTGATGGCTGTTTTATGATTTTCATTTAACAATGGCTTTCTTCTTGCCACTCTTCCATAAAGACCACATTTGTACAGTGCATGACTAATAGTTGTCCTGTGGACAGATTCTCCCACCTGAGCTGTGGATCTCTGCATTTTGTCCAGAGTCACCATGGGCCTCTTGTCTGCATCTCTGATCAGTGCTCTTCTTGTTCGGCCTGTAAGTTTAGGTGGATGGCCTTGTCTTGGTGGGTTTACAGTTGTGCCATACTCTTTCCATTTCCGGATAATGGAAATGGAGATCTTTTTATAGCCTAAGCCTGCTTTAAACTTCTCCACAACCTTATTCCTGACCTGTCTGCTGTGTTCTTTGGACTTCATGATGCTGTTTACTCCCCAATATTCTCTTAACCAACCTCTGAGGCCTTCATGGAGCAGCTGTATTTGTACTGAGATTAGATTACACACAGGTGGACTCTTTTTAGTCATTAGCAGTCATCAGGCAACTTCTGAATGCAATTGGTTGCACTTAGAGAAAAGGGGGCTCAATACTTTTGCACACCACACTTTTCAGTTTTTTATTTGTAAAAAATATTTTGAATTGTGTATAATTTTCTTTCCACTTCACAATTGTATACCACTTTGTGTTGGTCTTTCACATTAAATTCCAGTGACAAATATTTATGTTTGTGGTTGTAATGTGACAAAATATGGAAAAGTTCAAGGAGTATGAATACTTTTGCAAGCCACCGTATGCAGTCACATGAAGCTGGCCATCAAGGGGTGGAGTTGGGAGCATCTGACCAGTCATAGTTATTGATAAGTGTACCAGCAGCAGATTGGCTGATTTTACAAAGAAATATAAAAACCATAATAATGGACAAATATTAAGAGGTTAAACACTTAATACTGATAGCAACACAGCTGCTGCAGACAAAGTAGTGATATGAGAGGAAAAGCACTATACAGTAGTCTAGCATTAAAAGTGCTGAATGAATGTGTATAAAGAGCTATTATATCAATATAATTTAGCCTATCAGGAAACCAGGAAAGAAAACTGGTAAAAATGCTGATCGTTTAAGTTAACAGACTAATATGGCCAGTTTCCCATTCATGGATTAAGCATAGTCCTAGACTAAAAGGAAAAAGTCAATGAAGACCACAATAGGAAAAAATATTTAGTCCAGGATTAGACTTAATCCCTGTACGGGAAACTGGCCCATAGAGTTTAGTATCGGAAGTCTATTATTAAGCCACAGGAGAAGCTGATGGATTATAATTGATTGTTTCATTAAATTAATGTTTAAAAGTCAGTTTTACTGTTGTTTCAAATGCAGGTTAAGTCTATATGTAAATTTGAAATAAGCTCTGCAAGTACAACTAGGTGGTTTGTTTTAGGATTGTATTTTAACACTTATAGAACAATAAGGTTGTTGTAAAATTGTTTGCAGCCAGCAGGAAAAAAAAATCAAGGAATGAAGCTGCATCTAAGGACATGGACAGAAATGCAAAGACTTCAGAAACACAAAAAAAATAAAAATAATAATAAAAACCTCCTATACAATCTGTGCACATAAATCTGAGGGATCTTCCATGAATGGTGACACTATTTTCCAGAGAATTGATTAGGCAGTAGGCAGTGATTTCATATCTCTAATTAAGGACATAACCTGTGCTGGAGCAGGTTACGCTTACATCATAAGTTAACATGGCATGGCTTACCCTGATAAGACATGGTAAATAGTCTTTGTAAATAGTAAATTATAAATTCTTATCCACTGTACACTTTGTGGCAGCTAGGAGGAGTGAGAAGCCATTTTTGTTTAAATTGTTTTCCTCCTGTTCATTGGTTAGGAGTTTAGGTTAAAAGGTTGTGTCCTGTTTGCCTTTGAATTTATGATAGAGAAAAGCAGGGATCATTAGAAACTTCTGCTCATTGTTTTAGACATTGCTCATCTGTGAAGTGAATAAACTACTGTTCAGTACCTTCAATTGCTCTGTGCTGCTTGCCCTTTCTTGGGAGTGGGAAGAGAGGGGAGTTGCACACAGTGTTGTCTAGGTTATCCCTATCCCAGTGATGTAACCAACCATGGTTTCATCACTGGCAAATGCATCATAAATATATCTCACAAATATCATAAATAATAAATAAACCTTGTAGATATCTACTTCACCTCCTAAAAACTTTTTTTTTTCAAAGGTGTTAAAGTGTTCTTCATGTGTTCTCTGTTACAGTTAAAAGTTAACATTTTTTTTCTATTCTTTTAATGTCAAGGGACCCAAAACTGTTGTTCTATTTTGTGAAAGGCAAAAGGCAAACTGCACATTTCTTAATGGAGCCTTCTGTTGAATCATATATTATGTTTTGGAGTCAACAGTGGGTGAAAAACATAATCATTTTCAATCATGACACAGTCTACAGGCATGGATTGACTAACAATACTATTCCTATAGTAAGCTAAACTGGGACCTAAATAACCTACAAACTAATTTAGATAGAATTTATCTTGTGAAAGCTCAGAGTATATTAGATTCAATGAGAAGTGGATAGAAGATGGAGAAAAAATCATCATGCTTCACTAATTCATAAGAAAAATAATTTCTGGATTTTTTTTTAGTGCTCTTTACAGATCACAACACACACACACACACACACACACACACACACACACACACACACACACACACACACACACACACACACACACACACACACACACACACACACAGACAAGTAGATAATAATAATGCATTAGTCTTATATAGCTCTTTTCTAGACACCCAAAGATGCTTTACAATTTCATGCACTATTCATTCACAGCTCAATCATACGTGGTGGTGGTAAGCTACTAATGTAGCCACAGCTGCCCTGGGACAGTCTGACAGAGGCGTGGCTGCCAATTTGCACACTTAGGCAATGTGGGTTAAGTGGCTTGCCCAGGGACACAATGACAGCATGCGCTCAGACGGGGACGCAAACCAGCAACCCTCTGCTTGCAAGGTGAGCACCTGCCCACTGTGCCACTGCCACCCAACAGATAGATACATAGATCTATGAAGAAGAGAAGAATTGGCTGTATGTGCTGCCCTGCTTACTCTTTAGCTTTACCTCTCAAACAATCAAAGAAATAAAATACATTTAAATTTTATTTGGAAAAATAAACATCTTTACATCAGGAAAAGACACTTATTCAAAAACTGAAGAAAGTGTCATAAAAGCAAAAGGATTTTGACATAATAAATGGGGTTCTGATCTTTTTTCAAGAAAGATGAAGTGCAGTTTCCTCTGTGTTCACTTGTCTTTGATAAATTGCAACATATTGATTTTTTGCAGAAATGTGACTTTTTTTTTTATATCTAAACTTCATGTAAAATATGCCTTCCTCCATAACATTCTGTCATTCTGGAAAAATGATCTATGAGCAGAATTTCAGACCCCCTAATGTCACATTGTGGAATAATGTGGTTATATTAAATAAAAGAAAATCATCATTTATGGAAGACTTGATAGAAAAACAAATATGGCTGCTAATGCATTGAATTGCAATGTGGCATGGAGAGCAATGCAGAGGTAACAAAAAAGACATACCAATTATACTTATTCATTTAATTAAATACTACTTATATAATGTGCCAAAATTGTCACATACCAAATTTAAAAAATTTGAAGGTAGAAAATGTGGATTTGTTGGATATAAAAATGTAATATATGGCAACTGCAGTTTAATCAGGTCTATTAAGCAGGACAAAATTAAAAATATATATACATGAAACATTTTTGCTATCAGGACATAAGTCCTTAAATTTTGCTGTGATACTAAAGAACAGTTTGAATTATTTGTTAACATACATAAATACCTTCTTTGCCAGATCTTAAAATATAAAATTCTCCATCACTTAAGTGCAGCAGCAGTGTCAGTTAAGGTCTGCAGTAACTCAGCAGCAATTTGTTGGCAATGATTACAGAATTCCCTACAAACATGTTCTACAGAGGGTAATTTACATTTAGGAAAGCTGTTTATCAAGACTTAAGACTTTGGTCAGTAGATGGGAAAACTGTTGAATAATAACTGCACTGACTAAATAGATATTGAATAAGCCTTACTGAACAGGCTACTTATAAAAGCATCATTCACTGCAGGTCCCTGAAATGTTTGTTTGTTCCCTATTTCATGTTGAGGAACAGATAATTGTTGTTCCATGTTTTTCACAGCAGAGCTCACTCAAAGCATCGACTGGCCAATTATGACCTGCCGTCTTTCACCAGCTGTGTTATATGTAAACTGTTTTTCAACAGAAGAAGGTGCCACTCTGTTTCACCCAAAAGCATAACAAACATAATTCCTCCTTTGCTTCAACTTCAAACAGAAGCCATGAAATAAATATATAAAAACAATGTTTAAAAAGGGAAAGATGGGGTGAAAATGGTTACACTGGTCTTGGAAGCTGGTTTTCATCCCTGGCACTCCACATCTGTGAACATACTGGTCTGCTTTTAGACTCTTTGTGTCACTCTGTGTTTTGTCAGATTGAACCCTTTTTTTTTTTCTTTTTCTGGGCAACCAGTATTCATGTCTGACTTCAGCAGACATTGCTGCAGCAGCCACCAATGGTTGGATTATAGTTTTTTTGTTTGTTTCTTTTATGCATGCTCAGAAACTTGTTTTCGCTTGTCATTATCTTAGAGCAACATTTAATATATCTTGTTGAATTCAACTGGCTGAATCCAGTAGATTTCAAAATCATTTTTTTCCCATGCTGCACTGCAACACCTGATGTTAGGGTTCCCCCGCCTGCCAAATCCCACTTAAACCCCAAAATACTTTAATTCTTTACTGTCTTGGACCCTCAATAAATGGAAGCATTTTGTGATTAAATACACGAGTGAGCATGAAGTAATTATTCACAAAAAGGAAGGTAGAAAGACATTAACTTGAGTGCATAGGTCAAAATGAAAACAGTGGGGCTTTTTAAGAAGCTGCTGGGCTGAGCAAGTGGCTGTTCAAGTGCACAAATTAGTGGCCTTTTGTTCCTGGTAATTACACACCAGCATGCACACACACAAGCGTGTAGCCCTGCTTCATCACCCAGACAAACACACATGGAAACAAACGTGCTGTCACAGGGGCAGAGAAACTAGAGAGCCATGATGCATTTGAGGGCATGCGGCAACATCCAGCCTCTCTGTGATCCTCAAGTGGTTAGAAGAGCAATCTTGAGCCAAGAGGGGGGCCTGACAAACCAGATTGACCTTGTCTGTGTTAACAGGTCGAGTAGAATAAATGAGTAAAAGGTGAACATCGGTCTTTAAGAACATGGCAGATTTTGGAGTGATGATTCCCCCCTACCTGAGCCTACAGAGTGCAGCAAGGGGCCTGGCACTGTCTGTTCTGAGGCCTACAATCCGTTAGATTCTCTTTTAGCTAAGTCAGAGTTTTCTTGGCTGCGCTCTCTCCAGCAGGATTATACATCAGATACTGCTCATCTGTCTTGCCAAGGCATAGACCCAGTGGAAATGAGGTGGAAGGACCACAGGGATACTTTTAAAAAATTGGAGACTTGGACAAAGACAGAGGATGGGACAAGTGGCAACACAAAGCCAAAAGATTAAAAAAGTCAAAGCTTTGAGAAGCAGATTTGTACTTTTCCATGGTTCAAAATTACTTTAATACATCAGCAGAAAATCAATGGCCTGAGCTTAGCGATCACTTCCTGATTCATGACTTTGAAAATGTCATTTCTGTAATAAAACTAGTGTCATTTTCTAACTTGCACCAACAAGGTCAACCAAGTAAATGTACAGATGACTAAGGTCTTTTTTTAATTTCACCTACTGAGAAAAAAATCGCTCAGTCTTTGTTCATTTGCTAGATTCTAGCGGGTAGGTAATGTATCGTGAGTGGTGAGAAGAGCTGTGAGACTGAATCAGAAAAGTAAAACCAAAACAAAATGCTAAAAGAACTGAAACAGTCCATTGAGTTGACGGGGACTGCAAACGTTATATGCCCCTCCCCCGTGTATTATCAGAGGAATAGTAGCAAATGAATCAACCTTGTATTCTGTTGCTTGGAAAACATCAAATTGACTTAACATTGTTTTCTGTACTCAGTAGTCTGAGTAAGCTATATTTATTGCTCAAACCTATCAACTTTTCGTCTGACTATAGCTTAGGCATGAGCTGCTTCTCATTCATCCACACACTAAATTGATTTATAGATATTCCATTGTATTGAGGAAAAAGTCAGTGAAAGTAAGGAAGTGCAATAATGTCACAAGGAGCTGATATACTCTAATCCATATTCTTAACACTCATAAAACTGAGTGGAGGAAGCCTTTTATTGCTCTCTGGAAACTCAGACTTTAAAAAACTCAATGAATTTGCATTATAGAGACACAATTAAGCTCAGTAAGAGTGGATAGTGATGTATTATCCACCAGCCTGTGGGGGAGCTGGTTGTGGTAAAGACATAAAAATATAACAGTAATTACAAATGAAGGAAACAGCACGGAAATTAATCAGGCAAGCCGCCCTTGTAAGATCCAGTGGCGTGTGTCGATGTGTTGACTGTTTGCAAGGATGAGATTCCTGCAGGACACATCCATCAACTTCAACAGCAGCAAACCTGTTAGGACAGTAAACAAAGCCCAGCACAGGAACTGCACAGTGCAAAGTGTCAGGGGTACTGAGAAACACAATGAAATTCAAACCAGTAAGACACAAAAAGCAAACATCCAGGGAACAAGCTTCATGTACGGGAAGAAATTTATGAAACGCTACAGCTGAGTAAAATGTTTGGGTCAGAGAGGACATCTGGTTATGTTTTTATTCCAGTTGGAAATAATAATAAAAAACTAGCTGAGGGCTCAGTGTTAGGACATCAAGACTTTTAGACTATACTAGAACAGTGCCATACCATGAGAACGAACAAGGCTTGCCTCATCAAATTTAAAAATTGACATCAATTAAAATTTACGAAGGTGAACGTGATCTCTCTCCTTTCATCTAAAACAGCTTTCTGTCATAAAATGTTTTCATCCAGCCTTTTATTACTGCCATCTTGTGGCTATAATTGACTGTTGTTGCTGGAAGCATGCTTGCCTTGGATCCCACTGATAATTGTAGCATCTCCATTTCACAGGTGTTTCTCTCTGCCGTTAACAATGAGTGAAGTTTGGCAAGCTAAGAGGCCCACAGCGTTTTTGCATTGTAGATAAACCTCTGGTATTTGACAGGAGACCGATGGGAGATTAGCATGCTAACCAAGCTGCTACTTGCTCTTGTTTCACTGCCCTGAGATCAGTTTTGAGCCACGCTTTGACCACCTTGCCCAAGTGTGATATAGATAAAATGGAGAATAGCGTGAAAAAGTTTTTAATAACTCCTTTAGCATGTTTGCAAGGTAAACCTTGATGATGGAGAGGAGACATCAAATCCAGTTTAATAAAACAGGCAAGCAGAACAGATTACTGTGTCTGAGAAATCACGTGGTTAACCAAATGTTCAACCATCTGTTTTGCTAATACACCAAAACTATGCTTTTAAATTTTGCAATAAAGTCTGGCTCCTTGGAATCAAAATATAAAGAAAAGAGTGATGGCTTAATTTCTTGCAGAGTACTGTATTTTTTTTTTTAAATAGTTATCTGTGGGCGGCTAATACTACACCTGGGGTACATTGCACACAGTTGCCAAAGTACGTGACAAGTACAGTGCTGTGAAAAGTATTTGCCCCATCCTGATTTTGCTTCTGTTTTGTTTGTTTTTTAGGGTTTTTTTTGCATATGTGTTATACTCATGTTTCAGATCATCAAACAAATTTTAATGTCAGATAACCTGAATAAATACAAAATACAGTTTTTAAGTGATGATTTCATTTAATACAAAAGAACTTGCCTCACATTTGCCAAAAAAAAATATCTTGATGACTCAACAGTTTGAGGAAAATATTCTGTGGACTGAGGAGACCAAAGAAGAACTTTGTGCAAAGAAGGTTTGCATCCTGTTACATCTGATATGATCTGAAACATGTAACTGTGGGAAATACTTTTTCACAGCATTTACGGCCTTAGTCCTGGAAATTATGGCCATAGTCTAAGAATTTGAGGCCTTAGTCCTGTAAATTACACAGAACTTAAATGTGCTTACAGCTTACATCCCTGTAAAATACATGAATTTACAGCCTTAGTCCTGGAAATTATGGCCTTAGTCCTGGAAATTATGGCCTTAGTCCTGGAAATTATGGCCTTAGTGCTGGAAATTATGACTTTAGTCCTGGAAATCATGCAGAACTTCAATGTACTTACAGGCTACAAACCCAGGTGAAATGACCACATATTCTAATGAAAAACAAATATATAAATGGGGGGGGAAAGTTGGTAGGTGACACAGAGCAGTTGTTTTGGACCATGAAGCCGTCCTTGCAAGGACATCTTTCTCTGCAGAAACCAACCAATGCTTCAGTTGCACATCACCTAAAGCAGATGAAGGCAGCTGGCAGGTTCATGATTCGTCCACAGATTTTACTTTTTTAGGTAGATCTTATTGACCAAAGGCTTTCTTTCTGCCATCTTGGCCCCAGTTAAACTAAACTGTGAGTGAGTGACTGTAGATTTTTAGGGAGTAGCAAAAGGACACAGGTGTCAAGGAAAAGGGTGCACTTGATTTACAACACTAGACAACTTGATTCAATTTGAAATAATTTTATATTTATAAAACCCCACTTCACAACAACATTCATCTGAGTCCGATTTTTATTACAAAGTAAAGACCCAAATAATAATGAATTTAATTCATTAAATAAATAAAATATTACAGAGAGAACCTAATCAATCAGACAATCCCCCGTGAGCAACAGTAGGAAAGAAAAACTCCATTTAACAGTGAGCTCCAGCAGAATCAGGCTCAGGAGGAGCAGCTATCTGACCAGCTGGAGGCTGAGGGGTGAAAGAGGAAACAGGCTAGAGAACCATAAACAAGTTTTGCAGCGAAATGCCAAAAAGTAATTACTTTATCCTAATCATCTTACTTTCATAATCATTGCAGGCTAAAGTCATAAATTAAATTAAAATCTGAATAATTGCTCGGAATTACCCATACAAATACTTTATGTTGAATTTTCCTTTCATTTATCAAAATAAGCTACTTTTCAAGGTCAAGTTTGTACACACAAAAAAAAATGAGTGCTGACATCATTTTCTAGTTTGAAAAGATTCTAATTTTCAGTTTAAAAAAAGGCAGTTTATTTGTAATTTATTATTAGAAACAGCTTAGCAGCTTACTTTTCATGTGCCTCAGTCTGCCTTCAAAAATTACCCTCGAATGTTTTTACTAAAGTATTTAAAATGCTTTGCAGAATGGCCCGATGTGTATCACAAAATTGAATTTGCAACTGGCTCTTTGATGGAATATGTTTTGAAAGCAGCAAACCTGCAGTGCAATGTGGGCATTTCCTTAGGCAGCAGGAAAAAAAAGTGAGGCTTTGAAAGGCACTACTTTGTCTCTCTGTGTTTGCAGCTTGAAACGTTCCCTTTTCTGCTGAGAGTATCAGCTTTTTCATTTGCCTTTGCAGTTGGCATTCACATATTTCTCACAATGTGCTCACTTTGCATTCTTCTTTCTTTCTACGTGCCATGCCATTAAGCCTACGTTAGATAGTGCCGTAAAATGCTCCCATGCTTTAATCCCAGGGGAAAAAAAGAGCAAGAATGTAAAAGGCATTTACAGTAGCAATCTGCAACTCGCTGCACCTCACGGTGCCATTATTGAATTCAGTGTCTATTCACTTCACCAGCTTCATCAGCAGCTGTGGAATATCTGGGCAGAGGTCAAAATGAATGGAGAGGAGGGAAATGTACATATTACGCTAGCTCAGAAATGACCAGTGTTTAGATTTAAAGACACGGAGACTTCCAACTTGAGATATTAGCTACAAAATGGTTGTTCTGTATCTCTGTGAGGGGGTTTCAGTATCTCTGCAAATGCATTTGAACTGGTTCTCTAACACTTGCCTAACCCAATTTGTTGTGTGGAGAAGAGCAAGCGGTGGGGGTGGGGGGGCATTTACATGCAAGAGATGATAATTTGTTTGCCCCCACATGTATAGACTATGCGACTTCTCTCACTCACTTTCACACCACAGCTCCCTCCTTTCACACTCTCTTTTTTGTTCACTTTTTTCCCTCCTCTCAGTCGCTCTCGCTTTCTCTCTCTCCCCACTCTGTCTTTTCCTCTGGTTGTTACATTAGCATAATGCAGCCTTTGCCTGCCAGTGAAGAGGAGCGTATCCGGCCCACACTTCCCTCACTTGCCAGCCGTGGCTGTATATACTGTTGAGGCTCACATCGAAGGCAGCAACCCTTGCTCCCCGCGTATGGAATGCCATTGACAGGATTATAATTAATGGAAAAAAGGGACCCACAGTGAACTCACAACAAGTTAACTTTGTAAAACTGCATTTGGAAACAAATCCCACACAGTCCAGCAATGCTTGGTTGAAGTGCCCGTAACACAAAAATTGCCTCATTTGCATCAGCTCCAGGAGTGTGTTAGTGTTGTGATACCAAGACAGACTGCGAGGCATAACACTGTCATTCTTGTCAGCTTTAAATTACAAGAGATTGTCTCAGTCAAGTGCAGTTCAGAGATATCAGGTGTGAAATATTTCCTTTTCAAGCTTCTAATTCGAATATTTTACCCAAAATGGTTTCTTTTAAATCACTTTAACCAAGCACTTAGGCAAATATGGATACCTTAAATTTGAAAAGCACATTCATTTCCCACCAACCTTCATATCTTATAATAAGTGATCGACAATGTACTGTATGATAATGTCATGTATGAAGTTTATTCTGTTTGAACTTTTGTTTGAAGCTATATGATGCTTAGACTGAGTGAAATATTCCAACCTAAGTTAACTTGTTATTTTATGGCTGCACCATTACTTCAAAAGGAAATATTAATATCTAGATGATGTGTGCATCATTTTAAACACTTGGCCCAAATTCAGCCTGACATATTTGGTGTCTGTGGATATTGTAGGATTTCACCTACAATTTTAAATTTCTGTTTCTTTTTTTTTGTTTTCTTTTTTATCCCCCCCTCCACCATTTAAAAGATATGCAGTTTGAATTAGTCACAAGGGCTTTGTAATTATAGGCTTTGTTCTGTGTGAGCAAATATGTGAAAATTATACATTTTATCAATTGATTGATATTTGCAAGAGAAGCTGTTTTTTTTGTTTGTTTGTCAGTTTAACATAATACTGCCTAATGCTGATATATGTTAATGTTGAGGGCTTGGAGCCATAGGGGTGTAAGTAAGATTTAGGTCAGCACTGATATGATGTGCTCTCTCTACTGATAAAATATAACTATATATATATATATATATATATATATATATATATATATATATATATATATATATAGTTATTCAACAATAACCAAAAGATTTAACTCTGACTGCACAGAAGTTGGTAAGGTGTATGTGTACTTATGCCCTTATGGTAATGGAAAATGTATTGCGGGTGGAGCCATACTGTAACACAGCACTTGAGGCAAAATGGCTGATAACAGACATAAATCTAGAAGGGCAGCATGCCCTAAACAACAAGTTTTTTAATATAGAACAGGTGTTCTTCCAGTTATTTTAAAATGAAACTCAGGTGGATGAAGACATTTGAATGTTAATAAGCTGTACAATCTATGTACACTGAAATGCAATGACAAATGGAAAGTCAGTGCAGAGAAGTGTAGTTTCTACAGGCATATATTTGTCACAGAATTCACCTTGGGCTTTCACCAACCCCAAAAGATGCATGAAAGTATTGAGAATGGTACAACCGTTTAAGTAGCAGTGAACAAATACCCACGATGAAGAAGAATAATAAGAAGCTCACCAGAACAGAAAGACACAAGCCCAAGAGCACAAAGAACAAGATAAAAAAGCGCAACAGCATCCTTTATTTAATGTGATGTCTTTCGATCTTAACCAAGTTATTACCACACATGGAATAATGTGAGCAGCCTCTAATACTCAAGAAAGTTGAGCAGCATGGTGACAAACTGCTATATGTAGCACAAAGCTGAAGGGGGATGGGGTCATCTGAAATCAGTATGTATGTTCAAGTATCTGTCCTCACTTTCAGATACTGTACTCTCACACATGTGGAGGACAGAACTGGAATAGCAGTTTTACTGCCATGTGCCTCCATAGAGTAAAGAACTTGCCCATTTCCACGACTGACCATAAATTCATGGCGTCTCAACACAGCCAAATGGAATGTGACAGCGTCCAGACTGCCACAAGAAATGTGCCTACGGTCCACAGGGGTACTACACACTTCCCTTGCAGTCATTTAAGACTCAATAAAAACACCTTCTAACATCCATTCTTCATATTTCACTTAAATTTAAATGCTACTGATCTGCAAATCATGCCAAGAGATGTACAAACAGAAACATGCACAGTGGCACCACAATGAAAACAAAACTAACAAACACAAACAATAACATATTTAAAAGCAGAGAAGGGTTTACCTGAATCTCTCATGCTGTTTAATCAACACACCAAGTCATATGTATTGTAGAGGAAAGAGGCTTTTTTGTCTGGCTAAGGTAGAAATGTCCTGAGAATTAACATGTTTTAAAGTCCTCAGAGGGACTGCAGTCATTTGGTCAGTGAGGCTAACACGATTATCATGCTTGACTTGAGTAGCAGCTGAGCAGTAATACTGTTGCAACATCCTGCATAAAAGATCTGGTCACTTTTCACACAAAAACAAGGTGACTATCCTGAGAAAGCTCAAACAGGAGCTTTAGGAGCCTGTGTGAACCACTCTGAACATGACAGCGAAATATATCCTGTATGCATGAGTTTTATGCAAGTCTGGAGAACTGATCAACAAAAATCTATTTTATATGATATTGTACGGAACCCTTTATGGGCATACAAATATGATTTAATTAGTTGCTGGTGTTATAAATCATGCACTGTGAAAGCAAAACAACATTTCAAAGAGTGTTTTGAGAGACAAACAAAAGGAAAATAGTAAATTCAAACAGAACCAGATATTAGGGCCAAAAACAAAAGACAAAAAACCTTTTAGCTAATTTGAACATTCTCTCACAAACAAGTCACTCTGAATCACAGAGACAACACATAGATCCTATTGTCCATACCCATAATTTTTCTTTGACCTTTACCTGGAGGTCAAGGTCACGAAGATTCAAACTCATCCGAGATTTTTTGTAGAAGCATCTATAGTGTGAATCTGATCATCCTACCTCACATTGTTCTCGAGTTATTGTGTTTGCAAGATTTTCAGAAAACTTGACCTCTGACCTTGACCCAATTATGGCAAAAATTTAATCAGGTGATCTAAGGGTCACTGGCCATCTTTCATGTAAATTTGGTATGAATCGGAGTAGCTTTGCTGTAATATTGTTAACAAACAGACAGACCAAAAACAAAACCCTGTTCCCCCCTCGGGGCGTAGAAAAAAATTTACACAAAAATACAAAAAAAACAAAAAAAAAACAGCAACAACAACTTGCCAATATAAATAATACTTTAAAAATGTGCGTACGTGAGGTAGGGGTATATATATATTACTATTAATATCTGTTGTAACGCACTGACCACATACATAATATATGTAACACACATACATTCATACATAAAATAAGTGAGTAAGGATTACATAAAGGATGTTGAATACGGAGCTACCAGGCAGAGGCAAAAGGGCAGACCAATGAGAATGGATGCAGTGAATGAGGAGTTGAAGTGACACAGGATGTGATATCACAGCGGTGTAACAGGCAGGATTTGGAAACAAATGCAGGATTGCTGAGATGGAATGGAACTCAAGGGCAGATTTATTAAGGAACTTCTTCATCAAAAATACAAAAAAAGGCATCAGCCAAACTGGAGCTAATAATCAAACTGGGAATCACAAGACAACATGGAAAGACTGCCATGAGGGAGACCACGACAAAGAACAAGGGGAGACTGAGACAGTATATACAAACACAGGATAATGAGAGGATGGGAACACAGCTGGGGATAATTACTAAAGATGAGATGAGGGAAGTGGAACTAAATACAAAACACAAGGGATAAGAGTCCAACAAAATAAAACAGGAAATAATGACATGGGAGCAGAAACTTGGTTACAGAGCACAGGAAGGCAGGAATGCTGAGGGAAACTAAACTACACAGACACGTGAATGAACTTAACACACAAGACAAGACACAAGAGGAAGATAGCACAGAGGGAGAACCAAACTCTAAAGCCACTGAGATAGAATCCAAACCTAACAGTAGAAATACACAAAAAGAAAAAGAGGAAGAAGAAATGTAGTTTGTATGATGTGATTGAAAATATGATTTTTGAAGTCTTCTAGATAAATAGCACTTGAGGTGTGTATGATAAACCTGTGTGACATCTAGTTGTAAATGTCAGCTTTATAGCCTGAGAAAGTTCATAATCTACAGAAGTTTCTAACTGCAAACATCAGAGCAAGTTCTAGCCTCTACATTTTTAATGATTGCCTGGATTACTGCAGGCAAAAAATATCACTTGCACATTCTCTAATGTGAAATGTTCATTTCTTCTGTGTATTGTGCCCTTTATCATCAGATAAAAGCAAATCATTAGCTTGTGTAACATGTTTTGTGATCACAGGGGCTTGTAATGAATTTGGGAAAGGAAGAAGAACTCAAAAGTAATGTCAAGCTTTTGCCTTAAAGGCACACCAACTGGGAACCAGTGAGCTTAGCTAATTGAAGTTGGGTTTTGTTCTGCAGGATGCCCACTGAAAAACAAACGTCTTGACTTGAAAATAGTTGCTTAAGTTGACTGGGGATGAGAGTAGTAGTGAGCCAAACATGTTCACAAACACTGCTGTTAGTGCTGCCCTGAAAAAGGCGGGGAATCAGAGGAATCATTGTCAGTTCTTAGGGGAGTTCATTCAGGGCTGAGCTTGATAGGAGAGCTGTAGCTGCATCTCCAGTGACATCAGAAAGACTAACAGATCAACCACAAAGCCAAACAAAAAAATAATTGTCATTCCTGTCCTTGCAAACTCATTCCCAAATCTTTCACAAAAGGAATGCTGCTTGACAATGGCCATGATGATTTTGAAAACCAACACTTGGAAAACACTCACTGTTTACCATGTGTTTACTGTGATGAATTCTGCTTCAATAATCCCCAGTCTAGAATCGCCAATTAGCCAAGCTTAGCTTGGCAGCGAACTGTGCTTGTGTACAGTGTACAGTGCCAGAGAAGTGAAACTTTGACAGAAAAAAAGACAACATGTTATTTACTCTGTGGACAGACCCAGGATGCTCACAAAACACACAGCGAGCAGAAGGCTCCGTCTGGCTGACAGCTGGCCTCCAAAACCCTTTTTCTCTTTGCCTTCCAAAACTTTCCAGGAGCAAGCAGATCTGTCATTTGGCATGATGGCACAAGGATGGGGTATAGTAAAATTTAGCTTTGAATTTTAAAAAATTTATATATATGTATAGTATCCCAAAAAAGATATTAAGGTTTCAATCAAAACTGAATCACAAATTAGACCACAACTTAGATTCCTTAAATGCAAAGTGGCTTTATCTTCTATGAGCATGAAGCTCAAAACTGCTCTGGCATTGCTATGGCATCAAATGCCACCATCCAATGCCAAACTTATCCAGCAGATCCTTTCAACTGGCAATTTCATCCTCAGTCTCTATCTGTTGTGCAGGCTCCCAAGTTTGTATACTTGGCATACAAACTTGGTATATTACTTAGTATTGCCACAGTCCCGGGCCTGTGATCCACTGTTTTCAGTTCTTTGGACTTTCATCTTTTGTTGTTTAATGTCTCCCAGTGTTTCTTCTTATTATGGGTTGTTGCAGTTTTGAGTTTTGTACATTTTCTTAAAGCTTTTGGTTGGTTTCCCTGTTCGTATCCTCAGGCCTTAGTTTCATTTTTCTGAGTGTTCTTGGTTATAGTTATTGATATTAATTCCTGGTTTCCCTGTGCTCTATATTTCAAGTTTGTATTTTTGTCATGTTAGTCATTTCCTGTTTTATTTTGCCAGCTCTTGTACTGTGTGCATTCTGTTTGATTTTGCTTACTTATTTAATGAGTCATATTCTGTTCACCTGTGCCCTGTCTTCCCCAGCTGTTTCCTTTCTCCCTAATCAGCTCCTGTGTTTGTTTAAGCCCTCAGTTTCTTGTCCTCCCTCATGGAAGTGTGCCTTTTGTTTGAGTTTTCCTGTCTTTTGTCTCCTTGCTGCTGCTGTTGCCCTGTGTGTGTGTGTGTGTGTGTGTGTGTGTGTGTGTGTGTGTGTGTGTGTGTGTGTGTGTGTGTGTGTGTGTGTGTGTGTGTGTTTTGGAGAATCAGCAGTAAAGGTGTATTTCTGAGTTCGGTTTGCATTCGGTGTGCTGCATTTGGGTCCACTTTTGGCCTGCCACACTGCTCATCATTACAAGCATATAGGTGTTTTCCCCTAACCTATGATTAAGAGATAAATCAGTAGATACATTATTATGAAGTGGCAATGACGTGGCAAAGGTTTGGTTAGATGTATGTGTAAAAACAATGATTCTTTAAGGGGGGATCATGGTTTTCTGTGAAAATACATACTTTATTGAGGTTAGTGGACACCTCTTGGTTACAATGATTAACATTGTACATCCTGTATAATGACAATAAAGGCATTCTATTCTATTCTATTCTAATATTAGGTATAGCCCTGCAACTTGCTGGTAACTTGTTCAGGATGTACTCTGCCTCTCACCTGTGACTGCTGGGATAGGCTCCAGACCCGCTGTGACCCTGAAAAGGATAAGCGGCAGAGAGGTGGATGAATAGTTCTAATAAACTCTGTATGGTAAGGCAGTCTCTCCCATTCCTCTGTTCACATTCTCCCCCAAGGTCACATTATTCAACTAACATAATCTACTGAATAATCTGAAATAACCTCATAACAAACTGCTCTCTAGCTTCTCTATCTTCTAAACATTACATCTTGAATGGATACAAATGTTCTGCAATGATTTGGACCCCAGCATTTAACCAACATGATTTCTGCCACAGATTTTTTTTTTCTTTCTTATACATCTTATTTATTTTTGCAACAATGACAGAAGTGTGTGTATGTATGTATCCCCCCTTTCCTTTTTCTTTTTTTTTCTTTTATTGATGTGTATGTATGTTTGTGTGTGAAAGTTTTCCTAATGTCCATTAAAATGAGGTGACTGGTAACCTACCCATCATGCTGGTCCATCATGTATGTATGTATGTGTCTGTATGTAATGTATACCTGTTGGATTCATTTAATGCATTAAAAGAAGCCTGAGGGGACGCTAGCCACCACCAAGCCTACCCTGTGTATGTTTGCATGGTTGTTTGCAGATGTATGTAAGATACCCTAGAAATACTCATTTCTTTACATTTTCTTCTACATTTCCTTTCAGTGCCATGGATAAAGAAGAATGACTCACAGTGCTGCTACGAAATGTTGGTGTTTCAGTAATATGTAATGAGCCCTATGTATTTATTTTTACTTTCCTTGAGTTCATGAAACACAGAACATTTTTAGAGTTCAAAATCAAGACTTTATCAAACTTCACCATCTTCACTGAATAGATTGTGCTGTCACAGTGTGGAGAAGCCCCCCTTGGTGGAGCAATTGTACCTTTGAACTCAGTGCTTTATAAAATGGTTCTGTGAAATACTAAAAAACCCAGGTCAGACTTCTCATTGTCTCTGTTTGAAGCTCGGACTGAGATCTATCTCCTGCAAAGTATGACAAATTGCTTCTGCTTCGGCAAGATGAGCAAACAGAGTGCAGTGGTTCTGTGATTAAATATGGGTGTCTGGTATCCTCTGTCTGAGCAAATATGGGCATGTCCCTATCCTTGCCCTTTATTAATATAAAAAAATATCATGCTGCAGCCAATGTTGAAGAGCAAAGAGTAAAAGAAAAGAAAACAAAAACAGCAGACTGTTCAGTATACACATCTCATTATTTAGAAGTTAATTTATTGAAAGCTTTGCCAGTTCTTGTAAAATGTCATTGTGCATTGGCATAGAAGCAGATATAAAACATAGTTAAAGTCAAATGAAGGCTTACTCATTCAGTGCAGTGCAGCTTTCTCATAAGTTTGTCCAGGCTTTATTTTGTATATTCGATTGTCACAATGCACATTGATCAGTGTTCTCTTGCATGGACTGAATAAACATCAGAAGGAATGATTGATTCCTTCCTAGAAAAATTCTAAATATTGTTAGAGTGGTGTTTTAGATTGGAGTAAAAAAATGAGTTTGGATGTTTTCTGTTGTTACTGGTTAAAAAGTTTTAGTTTTACTTGTCACCCAGTTTAAAAGAAATACATGGCACACAGTATTTGTATAATGTTAAGTACAAGATGGTTGGATTAAGACAAAGGCCTGTATGAGTACTGGGTATACAGGTAAGATTTGTGACAAGTGTATGATTGGAAAAAAAATGGCAAAGAACACTATACATTTAGTGTTAGCTAACAATGAAAATACATATTTCAATTCAACTTGCTTTGCATAAAGGGGACTGTTTTAAAATGGCAGGACTCCAGTGGCCAGTAAATAAGCTAACAATTTTATTTATTAAATTTCATTAATTGTATTTAAAAATGCATAACTCACAAGTGTTTGAAATGGTTTATTTTCTAATCAATTAGGTATTAACTGTAAATACCTGAGGAATTAGCATTAGAGCTATGTTACAGTTGATGAACACATTTTATTCTCATTTAAAAGCTGTGGCTCCAAAACACACCAGCAAGTCCATCTCCGAATGGCTAAAACATAGATTTAAACAAAAAGGTTTTGCAGTGGCCTAGTCAAAGTCCAGATATAAATCTAATCAAAATCCTTTGGCGTGACCTTAAAGAGGCTGTTCATACTTTCAAACTGTCTAATGTGGCTGAATTAAAACAATTCTTGAAAGAATAGTGGGCCAAAATTCCTCCACAGCAATGTGAAAGACTCATTGGCAGTTATCAAAATGCTTGATGGCAGTTCTTGCTAACCAGTTATTGGATTTAGGGGACAATTACTTTTTACATAGGGCCACATATGTTTGAATAGCTTTTTCCCTTAATAAAATCATCATTTAAAAACTGCATTTTGTATTTAACCTTATTTTTTATATATTTACCAAAAACTTAAGGGTTACAGTTGAGAGCCTGTATTTGCTCTTCTCCTTTCACATGTACATGAACTCAAGTCACATCACATTCTAAATCCACAGGGTTTAATATGATATCAGCCCAGTTTCCATTCTTCTGGGAAGGCTTTCCACAAGGTTTAAAAGTGTGTGTTTGGGAATTTTGATGTTGAATGTTGAATGAGAAGGCCTGGCTCACAGTCCCCACTGTAATTCATGCCAATGGGCCAGTGTTGATTTTGACAGCAAATTTTGATTTAGTTTTAGTCGTAGTCTTTTGACAAAAATGTAATTTAGTTCTAGTCATAATTTAGTCATCTGAATAGTTTTAGTTTTAGCCTAGTTTTAGTCAACGAAATTATCCTAAGAATATAGTCGACTAAATCTACATGTACAGTCGATTTAGTCAACTAAAATATAAAGGGTGTAAAATGTAAATGCTTTTTCTTCAATTCCCTTGAATTAGTCATTATACACACTTACACAAAATGAAACACTTATTTATTGCAATATTATTAATAATATTAACATTAGCTTTTCACCTGCTTCCCACACGCCTGCTCATTAACACCACCTTACTGAGATAATAGGAGCGTTTTACAGCAGGACGCTCTGAAAGGTACAGGGCAGTGTTCAGGACTAAGATTAGGAAAGGCTAATCCACCGTGGTGTGGAGATTTTCTCTAAACACAAAAACACTTTACCCTGCATGACATTAAAATGCTTACCTTTGCATGGAGATCTGGGTGACTCGTTTGCAGATGTTGTTTAAGATTTGTCGTGTTTTTACCCAAGATAGTCGCCCCACATGGTTTACACATCGTTTTGTTTGTCACAACGTCAAAGGACAAATGTGTCCATACATCGGCTCTTCTCTTTCTCCCTGCTGACATTGTTTACATAACTTAGTTCTATCGGAAGGAACGACAAATCGCAGGCTAGTTTGTCTTTCCCGGGTTTAGAGCAAATTTGTGCAACTGTGCATTTGATTGGATGTTTCCTAACTTGTCCCACCGCTGTCACAAAATTAAATCAGTTCTGATTGGATGTCGTCCCCGCCAAGCATTTTCGTCTCGTTTTCATTCATTGACGAAAGTGTCAATTAATTTCGTTATCATTTTTATCATTTTAGGTAGTTTTTATTTAGTTATTGTCTCGTTATCGTCATGAAAAAAAGGTTCGGCGATGAAAACTATGACCAAAACATTTCGTCAACGAAATTAACACTGCAATGGTGTTCTGTTGGGTTGAAGTCAGGATTCAGATGCAGAAGCACGCTTTGTGCCTCCAACACATCTTGACTGTTCCAGTGGTGGTATGCTTTACATGGAGCTGCTCAGTCATGGAAATCCATCCCATGGAGCTCTCTGGACAATGCTTTTGAAGTAATCTGAAGGTCACATGAAGTTTAGAGGTCTGTAGCAATTGTCTTTGCAGAAAGTTGGCAACCTCTGTGCACTATGCACCTCAGCATCCGATAACCTCACCACTTCATGGCTTAATTTGTTGGCTGCCACTATGTTCTTACTTTGACTCCAGTGGTACCTATTTAGTTGAAAGGGTAGAGTGTTGGATATCAGCTAGTGCTGCCTATTTTGGTTGACAAGCTGCATTCATAAACTGTAAGGTGCAACACACAAATGCATATATTTGACCTTTAAGTTAAATATTTCTTATCAGGTCAAACATAGAGACCTTGTCTAACAGGAAATACAGTCTGACTGAATTATTTCATTCAGTCCAGTCTGTTTAACAGTTTGCAGCCGTAAATCTCCGTGTTTCACTAAAAGGTTAATTATGATGACAGTATTCTGTAAAAGTTAATGCAGTTTTCACTTACTCTGGGAATCTCATTAGTTTTCTTTAATCTGTTTGTGATGTATCTATGATGTCCACTCCATGATGGTCTATATTTGCAAAAAAAAAAAAAGAAATTTTTTTTGGTCTAGAAGCTGTTTTATGTGTTTAGATCCATTCACTCGTGTTCATTGTAGACTACCTTGCAAGCACCCTCTAACTGACGTATGGTCTTTTTTCTTTTTTTTTCTTTTTTTTTTGGACCATTAGGATTAAAAGGAAGTGGAATGGCTCTATGCAGATGTCTCTAGTAAAACAAACAAACAAAAACAAAAAAAACTAGAGTTTAGATTGCCTTCCTTAAAGTCACAGAAGTCAACAAAATACTGTCCTCACAATTAATAAATACAAATTCATGTCAAGAATTTGTGAAATAAACAATTAAGGTACAGAAACTGTCAATATTGAAATGAACAACAAAAGACAACAAGTTTTACCAATATTTAGTATCTTAAATGGCAAGTTGGAATTATTTGAATCCAAGCAAATAAGTTTACAAACAGACTTAAATCCGAATGAGTTTGATATCAAAACTAGAATAATTTGTTAGGTTCTGCTGGCCGCTTTTAGTCCATACTGCTGGCACAGCTACTACAGTTGTCAAAAAAATGTTTTTCTTTCTACTTCTACGGTATATTCTTTGGTGGTAGAACTGAGGATAGAGAGCACTTATTGATACCTTATTGAAATTTAAAGATGAGATATCTGAGAGTGGTAGCAAGCATTAATGGAAAACAGTAAGTTGTGAAGTCGAAACAAACTGATACTCACATAAATTTTGTAGCAGGTTTTTTCATTAACACTTAAACTGTCATCGAGCTATTGGGACATGGAATGTCACCTCTCTGGTGGGGAAGGAGCCTGAGCTAGTGAATGAGGTTGAGAGATACCAGCTAGATATAGTCGGGCTCACCTCAATGCATGGCCTGGGCTCTGGAACCAGTCTCCTGGAGAGGGGCTGGACTCTGTTCTAGTCTGGAGTTGCCCTCTGTGAGAGGTGGCTAACTGGGATGGGTATTCTTGTATCCCTTCAGCTTGCTGCTTGTACATCAAAGTTTTCACCGGTAGACGAGAGGGTTGCTTCCCTGTGCCTTCAGGCCGGGGAACAGGTCCTACTGTTGTTTGCACTTATGTGCCATGTGACAGTTCAGAGTGCCCACCCTTCTTGGAGTTGCTGGGCAGAGTGGCTGAGGGTGCTCCATCCAGTGACTCCATCGTCCTGCTCAGAGACTTCAATGCTCACGTGGGCAATGATAGTGAAATGTGGAGGGAAGTGACTGGGAGGAATAGCCTGTCCGGTTTTATTATTGGACACCTGTGCAAACCAGTTTACCCATAACAAAAAACCATGTTCAAACATAAGGATGTCCATAAGTGCATGTGGCATCAGGACACCCTAGGTCAAAGGTCAATGATGGATTTTGTAATTGTATCATCAGATCTGAGGCCGTATGTTCTGGACACTCGGGTGAAGAGAGGAGCTGAGCTGTCAACTGATCACCACCTGGCTGTGAGTTGTATCAGTTGGCAGGGAGGATGGGGGACAGACCCAGCGCACCTAAACATATTAATAAGGGGCACGCTGGGAGCACCTGGCAGAGGCCCCAGTCCACGAGATCGTCAACTCCCACCTTCGACAGTACTTCGACAGCATTCAGAGGGAGGCTGAGGACACTGAGTCCGAATGGACCATGTTCCACACTTCCATTGTTGAGGCTGCTGCCCAGAGCTGTGGCTGCAAGGTGGTTGGTGCCTGTTGTAGTGGTAATCCCTGAACCAGATGGTGTTCACCGGAGGTAAAGGGAGCCATCAAGCTGAAGAAGGAGTTCTTGGTTAACCTGTGGGACTCCCGAGGCAGCTGATGAGTACCGGCAGGCCAAGTGGAAAGCAGATCGGGCGGTGACCGAAGCAACAACTCGGGCGTTGGAGGAGTTCGGTGAGCCCATGGAAAAAGACTTTTGAACAGCCTCAAAGCGATTCTGGCAAACTGTCAGGTGACTCAGTAGGGGAAAGCGGTGCTCTACTCACACGGTCTATAGTGCAAGTGGGGCGCTGCTGACTTCAACTGAGGCTATAGTCAGGCAGTGGAAGGAATACATCGAAGACCTCCTTAATCCCACTGACACGCCTTCTGTAGCAGAAACAGAGTCTGTGGATGAGAGGGACGACTCGCCCATCACTGCGGATGAGGTCACTGAGGCAGTTAAATCAAGAATCAAGAATCAAGAATCAAGAATGCCTTTATTAGTCCCACAAATGGGGAAATTGCAGTTAACAGAACATCCATCCAAGACAAAAACATAACACAGACAGGGGGGGGGGACAGATGTCTGAGGTCATGCAACCGTTTCTCAACGGCGCTACCTTTAGCAGAGAGACAGAAAGAGATACATTGGGATAGTTAGGTTCAAAAAATCATCTCATACTGTGTTCATAAAGAACACCTTACGAGGTTCCAAAAAACACCTCAGCAAAAAGCATATTGCACATATAAAGCCGGGATAGCAGTATGGTGGGTAGGGTCAGGGTCAGGAGGGGACGCAGACGGAGACGAGAGGGTGGGGGCATTGTGGAGCCCAGATGCCAGCTCCCAGGCAAACAGTTTGCTGATAGTGATGGAAGTTCATCAGCAGCCTTGGTACACCAGATCCAGCTTCACAAATCACAGAGAGGGCTGAGGGGGATAGCGGCCTTCACACATAGTTCTGGAGAGATATGATTGCCAGCCAAGGCCGGCTAGGGAGCCGAATTCTGATAATGCAGATGTTGTTTTGGAACAGGCTGCTTGTTTTTTCAACAGCCTTCAGTCTCACTGGGAAACCATTCAATAAATCCAATAATCCAAATTCATTAGTTACCGTCCTCACTGAGCAGAACCGTACCTTATCTCCAGATCGAACCCCTCTCACCTGCTACTCCCCAAGTCTACGGCTCAGGTTCATCAGGCTTTGAGTCTGAGTCTGTACCATTCTGGTCAGCCCATCCACCTGGGTCGGCAGCCTCTGCAGATGTCGAACTGCCGTCCAGGTTTTCTTGATTTCACGGTAAATCAGGTATCCTCCAAGCCCAAACAGAAAAGATACCGCTACCAGATAGCCAAATATGTAAGCGTCTTCCACGTCTTCCACCTCTAGGGCCGAGAAGCACACAGGTCTCCACGAGCTCCAAGAGTCGATGACGTATCCAACCGGGTCTGTTCCACTCGGACACGCAGGCTCCCCTTTCCCAGATCTCATAGTGGAAAAAATTCGATCCATGGTCTTGAAGGCCCAGTTTGCCAAATCCATATTGCTCTCAATCTTATTCTTATTCGAACAGTGTGCAAGAGACGCTCTCACAGCAAGCAGCAAGCAGGAAAGATAGGGAGGGCAGGGAGAGAGATAGAATGCGACCGTCCCCGTCAGAGGCTGGAGCAAGAATGCCTCAACTCCTTGGTGGCAGGGCACCTGGAGTGGATGAAATTCGCCCTGATTTCCTGAAGTCTCTGGATGTGGCATGCCCACTCCAGCTCAGGGATGAGTTGCTGCCCCAGCTGGAGGACTTCAAGTATCTCGGGGTCTTATTCAGGAGTGACGGGAGAAGGGAACAGGAGATCGACAGATGTCTGTCATGCACCAGTCTGTCATGCTGAAGAGGGAGCTGAACGTAAAAGCGAAGCTATGAATTTAATGGTTGATCTACATCCCTACTCTCACCTATGCTCATGAGCTCTGGGTAGTGACCGAAAGAATAAGATTGCGAATACAAGCGGCAGAAAAGAGCTTTCGCCGAAGGGTGGCTGGCCTCTCCCTTAGCGATAGGGTGAGGAGCGCAGCCATTCAGGAGGAGTTCAAAGTAGAGCCACTACTCCTCCACATTGAAAGGAGCCAGTTGAGGTGGTTTGGGCATCTGACTAGGATGCCTCCTGGGTGCCTCTTGGGTGAGGTGTTCCTCCTACCAGGAGGAGGCCCGGGGCAGACCCAGGACACACTGGAGAGATTATATCTCTCGGCTGGCCTGGGAACGCCTTGGGGTCCACCCAGATCAGCTGGTGGAGGTGGCTGGGGAGAGGGAGGCCTGGGCTTCTCTCCTTATGCTGCTGCCCCCGTGACCCGGTCCCGGATAAGCGGAAGAAAATGGATAGATGGAATATCAGTGAGTTAGGGTTAGGTCTAAAGCCAACTGTAAAATATTCTTTTTTGGAAAGGAATATAAATACCTTTTGATGTGTGCCAATTACAATTATATTTGTTGTCCTGTGATTGCAAAACTTGGGAAAACAATGTGCAAAAGACAGAAATCATATCTTGTGATAGTATAGGGTTTAGGAATAGGTATCTAAATATAGTGTAAGCTTTGGTTGACAGTGATTTAATTCTCATGGGGTTAATGCAAACAAATCATGATGTGCAGGTTAATACAGAATATCATATTCTAAAGCTAGAGATTAACTTGGTGTGAAGTTCTCTGGAAATGTGGTAGAATTATGGCATGGTTCTGGTTTTAGATTTTTTTTAAATTATATGTAAATAATAATTTTTGCTAGTTTGCCATTGTCAAGGTAATGTAATGTAATGAATGGACTTGAACAGGTTCAACATGCACATCTGCTTCCCTAAACCAAAGACACAAGAAGAGACCAATCACTAACTGGTGCATAAAAATGAGAAGCATGCAAAAATGAAATGTCTGATCCTCAAAATTTCCTGGGGAACAACTCCATTCTTTCAGTTGTGATGAAAGGAGCTCAGCTCCATATTTTATTCTATTCTACTCAAAGAGCTTTGCATCATTAATAGTTCAAAATAATCCTTATTTATTTGGAATTCAGTCCATTAGTTCATTCTTCGTCCAAAACAAGTTACTTTAGCTCCCCATTTCTTAAAGCCATCCTCTCTCCTCTGATTGGCTGCCTCGTTTTAAGCAGCAGGTGAGTGAGGCTTCTGTGCTTACAGCCAGAGCTGTGGGCCCAGATGACCATATTAGAGATCTGTCTCACATTATACAGAAGAAAAACTATTTGAAATAATGTGTTTAAAGTAGTCTGAAGCCTGCAATTTTGTCTCTTGTGCATACACTGACCTTATTATTTGAAACATTGGCCATGTTTAATAAGAGCATCACCCACTGCAGTACTATCTACTAGTATACTGTAGATATCGGTGTGCCATCTTCGCCAGTTCTCCCTTGAAAATGAGATTTTAATTCCAAGGGATCTCTTGGTAAAACAAAAGTTAAAAAAATGAATAAAAAAGACAAAGTATAGACAAGCTTAATAGGTCTTCTTTAACACTGCAAGTCATTTGCACATGATGCTTATGCTCATTTTTAATTACTTGTGTATCATGGACTTCCATCCTTTCTCTTAACACCCCAACATATTACAGGTACAGACATTTTAGACCTATATGTTGCAAAAAGGTCTTTTGAAAATCAGAGCAATGTTTTTCAATATATTCATGTATGGTTAGAAAAACTACTAAACTATTTATCAATATGTTTCAAAATTTATTTAGGAACCCAAATAACTGTGATACTTTATCTACATAAATGTCTGCCTGTTGATGGCTTAATTGAAATAAGCCCTGCAGGAATATCTAGAAGATCCGCTTGGTACAGGGAGCAGTAGGCACTTAATATATCTTAATTACATCTTGCCTGCTTTAGTGTATGTGTGCATACATGTGGGTTGACACAAATGATATTCAGCCTGATTTACATTCTGTGGATGCAGTCTAGAAGCAGTCAATATTTAGATATCAAACACTGTTTCTGAAAGAGACTGGAAACACATTTAAGCACTCCTGTAGGTCCTAGAGGAGTGCTTAAAAAAATTCTGGAAATTGCCTATTGAAGAAAAAAGAAAAGAACAAAAAAGACAAGCAAACAGAAAAAACTTTACCTGATTTCAATTTGGCTGATCACTTGTTCACAATCATTTTGTCCAGCAAGTCCAGATGTTCACAGTGATACTGGCATTTTTACATTGCTCCGATTACGTCCCTTTGTGACTCTGTGATGTATGCCAAACATCCTTGTTTGTGACAAATTGGTGATATTTCTACTAGATTTTTCATTTTCTGCAAATGGGTGAAGGTGCAGGAAAGCAAACTTTCCTTTCCACAATCTTTTCCTTTCAAAAGATTGTGTTTTTGTGGCCAAAAAACTGCATGTTTAATGCACTCTGTACAGGAACATAATGGCACTCTGGCATACTGGAAAAAAGGATGACTATGCTTGGTGCACTACTTTCAGATTAGAAATTATAGAGCCTTCAATTCAAAACTAATGAAAACTGCTCTTTCATAGCTGGGGACACGAGTCTCATCACCACTGATCATCCTTAAACCAGAGTGTGTGGTCAGAATGGAGCTTCCAGGAACAATCATCAGCCACTCTGTAAGCTGCGTAGATATTCCTGAAATGATGATAAGGAGGTTGGGATTGGCTTTTTTTTTCTTAACCTTTAATGGGCTTTGTACAACTTTTTGATCCCACTGATTATAACACATATTTATGCCTAAATTAGGCATATTCTATCAAGTACTTCTATACACTAGTTGTAGCTGATGTGCGCTAGCACACAGAAAACGAGACACATTCTATATCTGAATTTTCTAGTAATGCATGAACCCAGCAGCGAACGCACACAATCCTCTCTCCAGCAGTTCATTTAGCTATGAGATCAATTTTAACAATAGTTCCACTAATTCATTGTCACTAACAATTTATTGATCAATGGAAAATGCATTGCATTTAAAATACATTACATTTCATAAAGTATTGTTTTCATGACACAAGGTATGCACTTTGGTCCAGATTCACTTGCTGTCTGGACTCTGATAAATGGAATAGATTGTTTGTGCCAAAAATTCTGTAAAAGTTTTACACTAAGAGCCAGATTTCCCAAGAAGGGCATGTTAGCATGAGGGTGTTATCACAACAATTTCCCAGTGGAAATTTCTTTGATACATTTTTAGTAGAACTTCCAATTTGTTAATACAGATGCAGCTAGTTCAGAAATGATGACCACATTCCCCCAAGAGCAACACAAATTGATACAGTTTTCTATCAGATCCACAGTATGATCTGCAAGGGGAAGCTGAAAAATGAATTGAATGCAAAATACACAAGTCTTTACTTCACAAGGGTGCTTCTCCCTGTCTCAGACCATGGCTGACTCCATTCCCTAGGCATGGAGTCAGACAGAACTGAGTTCATAGAAATGTCTCCAAATGTAGTACTATTTGGAAGCTTGTTGGTCCAATCCCAGGCTTCTACTGTCTGCAAGTAAAGTAGTAAAGACACTGAATTCCAAGTTGCATGTGTCTGAATGTGTGTGAGATAGGAAAAGGTGCTTAATGTACATAGAAATAATACTGTGTGAACCAATAAATGTGGCTTGAAGTATAAAGTGAATTTTGAGTAAGAGCAGAAAAGTGCTATATAAATGTCAATTTATAAAACTACTGGGAGAAATTGTATTGTGGAAGTAAATGAAAAACATGATATGTGTTGTTGACCTGTGATGTTGCTGAGCTCCTTGTTTGTGCTGACTGAAGACATGCAGAGATTTTTGTGCTCTCTGCAGTTGTCATTATGGAGCAATCTCGGTGCAGAAATGTGACTTAAAACCTGAGTGAGAGTTAGAACTTATGTGCAACTTCTACAGTGTTTTGATGTGTGTTGATGAAGTTGCCTGTCAATATGCCAGCTCCTATAATCCTTTAAAAAGATTAAGAGGATTAATGGCCCTTGGGCCCAACTGAATGCGCCAACTGGAAAGATGAATACTTAAGATCAATATACATTAAAGATACGAGTTAGTAATTGCTTTTGTCTTATGTTTCAGGAGAGGGATCACAGTTAAGTTCACTCGAAGCCAAAGGCACTCTTTACTGGGAGATTTTCATTTTAAGTCAACTTTATTGATTTGGGAATAATTAATAGAAATATTTGGCATATCTCATTATTGAAGAATCATTTAAGATTCTGGCCTGTGAAGTTGGAAGAAAATGTCTGCTATCAGACATTATCTCTTTCATCAAATCATTGGGCATTCTATCAAGCTACAGAGCCTTCTGATGTAGACTTATC
Organism: Archocentrus centrarchus; assembly: GCF_007364275.1. Taxonomy (NCBI): domain Eukaryota; kingdom Metazoa; phylum Chordata; class Actinopteri; order Cichliformes; family Cichlidae; genus Archocentrus; species Archocentrus centrarchus. The sequence continues at coordinate 7,711,117 of NC_044365.1, read as the reverse complement.
ATTCTGGTCAGATATGAGGATACTACATACTGACTATGTTTACATGGCTCACTTTGACTTTGAACTTTAGACTTTTAAAGAGTTAGTGTATTTTTCAGCAGGCTATCATTCTCAAGCAAAATATATGTACAAAAAGTAGTGATGAGTAATAATTGAAAACACCTTGATGCCTACACTGAGGGGATCCATCGGCTTTGTTATGTTGTGGGGGAATATTTTTTGGCTCCACATTGAAAATCCAAACTAAGTTGTTCTGTGTGATCACCTTTATCATATGTTGAAATAGTTTTATCTTGATAATCTGATAATATGAATCAAAACAGCCCGACCTGTCGAGGCATGCACTCCACTAGACCCCTGAAGGTGTGCTGAGGCATCAATATGTTAGCAAGGGATCCTTTAAGTCCTGTAAGTTCCGAGGTCGGGCCTCCATGGATCGGACTTGTTTATCCAGCACATCCCACAGATCCTTGATTGGATCGACATCTGGGGAATTTGGAGGCCACTGTAGATTTTGAACTGACTTCTTGGATAATGTTCTCTATCAGTATCTTCGAACTGAATGCAAACTACACAAGTCTGTACTTCATAAATGGTGCTTCTCTCTGTCTGAGACCATACAGTAGGGGAAATAATTATTTGATCCCCTGCTGAATTTGTAACTTTGCACACTTATAAAGAACTGAACATTCTTTAATTATTATGGTAGTTTCATTTTAATGGAGGGAGACTATCAACCAAAAATACAGAAAAAAAACCCACATTACATAAAAGTTAGGAATTTATTCGCATGTCATTGAGTGAAATAAGAAATCGATACCCTACAACTCAGCCAGAATTCTGACTTCCACAGATTGGCCACATCAATCAATCAATTACAGATACTCCTGACCTCAAATGTGTGTATAAAGCACACCTTTCCTGGGCTACAAGACAATCAGCAAGAAACTTGTTAAGAAGGTGCCAACTGTTGGTGCGATTATTTGGAAATGGAAGAAATGTAAAATGACCATTAATGGCCTGTGGTCATGAGCTCCATACAAGATCTCGCCTCGTGGGGTGGGGATGAGAAAGGTGATGGATCAACCCAAAACTGCACAGGAGGAGCTTGTTAATGAAATGAAGGCACTTGGGACCAGTCACCAAGAACACCAGTGTTAACACACTATGCCATAATGGAGTGAAATCTTGTAGCACCTGCAAAGTCCCCTTGCTGAAGGGTCCATCTTAAGTTTGCCAGTGAACATCTAAATGATTCATAGAAGGCTTGGGAGAAAGTGCTGTGGTCAGATGAAACCAAACTCAAGCTCTTTGACATCAACTTAACCCACCATGTTTGGGGGAAGAGAAATGCTGAGTATGACCCAAAGAACACTATGCCCACAGTCAGGTATGGAGGTGGAAACATTATGCTTTGGGGTTGTTTTTCTGCCAAGGGAACAAGATGATATCACCACAGTTAAAGGCCGATGAACAAGGCTATGTACCGTAAAATTTTTGAAGAGAGCCTCCTTCCCTCAGCCAGAACACTGAACATGGGTCATGGATGGGTCTTCCAGTATGACAATGACCCAAAACATACCACAGAGACAACAAAGGAGTGACTAAAGAGGAAGCACATCAAGGTCATAGAGTGGTCTAGCCAGTCTCCATTCCTCAGTCCTATAGAAAATCTGTGAAGGGAGATGAAGCTTCAAGTTGCCAACCGGCAGCCAAGAAACCTAAAGGATTAAAAGTTTCTGTCAACAGCAGTGGGCCAAAAGCTCTCCTGAGATATGTGCAAACCTGGTGACCAACTACAAAAAATGTCGTACAGTTGCCAACAAGGGTTTCTCCACCAAGTACTAAGTCATGATTTGCTTCAGGATCAAATACTTAATTCACTCAGTGACGATTAATGTATACTTTTATGTAATGTGTTTTTTTCCCTGAACTGCAGATAGGTTCCTTAGGCATGCAGTCCACCATATATATATATATTTTTTGCCCAGAAGTGAGTTCATAGAAAGGAATGTCTCCAGAGGTAGTACTACTGTATCTGTAAGCTTGTTGGTCCAATCCCAGGCTTCTCCTTTCTGCAAGTAAAGTAGTAAAGACATTGAATTCCAAGTTGCATGTGACTGAGCATGTGTGAGATAGAAAAAGGTGTTTAATGTGCATAGAAAAGACTGTGTGAAAAAAGGTGATTAATGTGCAGATGTACGTGACCCGATGAAGGAGACTTAAAGTGTAAAAGCCTTTTGAGTGAAAGTAAAGGCAGAAAAGTCTTACCTAATTGTCAACTTATAAAACTACAGCAAAATCTGGGAGAAACTGTATTATAGAAGTAAATGAAAAACATGAAAGTTGTTGTGTGATGTTGCAGAGCTCTGTGTGCTGAGTGTAGACATGCGCGGGTTTTTGTGGTCTCTGCAGTTGTCATCATGGAGCAAGCTCTGCAGAAATGTGACTACAAACCTGAAACACTCTAAACCTATTGGCTCAATGTAAAAAGGAACTTTGCTCCTGTTTTTATATATCCACAGCCTTGATGTACTGGGCAGTAATTCTCCTTTTCTCTGATGCGCCACATTAAGTTATGCTCATTCACACTAAAATATCAGTATTATTTTAGACTAGAAAAGTGTGTGGGTTGACTCTAAATGCTTAAAGTGAGGAGTCGGTGACAGAGCCAAAGCCTTTTCAGTATGCTCACAGCTTTGAACTATCCATCTACACCAATTATGTGCTCTTTCTGATAACATCTTCCCGCAGCATTTCAAATAAATTAACACTCCTAGCAGCAACTATCACAACCTGTGCAAAATAAGACCTGATGTGCAAAGTAAGTCAGAGCTAAAAGTGGCAGTCTGTAGTAAATTGTGTGCCACAACCATGTTTGCATGATTCATGTAAATATTTTCCTCCCGGAATTTTGTGCACTGAAAGGAAACTCTTACAAAAACATATGCTTAAGGCAAGCTGCAAGAATATGGGTTCACACTGTTGCATCACAAGAATGACACTGTGCCTCTTTAGTAAATCCTGACAGTAGCTTTTTAAAGCCAAAAGAGGGTTTAGCACTGGTGCAGATTGTTAGTAAACCTGACCCTTTTCTTGGTCCTCAATGAATGAGAAATGAAAAAAATTGAAGAACAGTATTTTTGTTATTCTTACTGACAGTAACAGTGTTAGCTTCTGTCCTCCTGAAAATCTCCCTTTCTCTCTCTCTCTCTCTCTCTCTGGTTTATTTATATATTTTTTTTATTTACATTTTGTAATATCCATGTACCCTCACAAATTTCAACTACTTGAAACCCGACTCCAGACTTTAAATCCTCATTTTATTTTGCTGTTGAAATCAGTCCATGGTACAAAGGAGAGTCCTTTGTGGCTTCCTCTCACATCTAATGTAATTCAAAAACAATTCAAAGACTACCACCAGTGCTTGAATTAATGGTTTCCCTTCAGCTTAAAATTAAATCAGGCTTCTTCACACACTCTTCACAGCCAGGGAACAGCTGCAAATGGAGTCAGATGTTCACACTGTTTCCAAAATGTTTGAAATTTAATGCTTGCATGCATATGAGATGGCATCAGACAGTCAGCCACTACCCTGCTCAGTATGCCCTCTATCACAGTAGTATTTATATTGGGATTTCATAGTTTCAGCTCTAATACTGCCTTCCAGAGTAAACCTGATCAAAGAATTTCCATGTTTCCATTTTCATTTTAAGAAACTGAAAAGTACCCAGGTGATATAGGTAAGTGTCAACAAAATTAGAAAATTACATACCAGTTTGCTAAAAATTAAAAGGAACCAAAGACTGGAAAATAATTTTTGTATAAGTAGTGAGATAGTATGAAAGCAAACATGATTTCCTTGTAACCATGAATCAGCCACTTGAAGAATAATTTAACCGAATGCCTCACTAGAACTGAAAAAACAAAAAACAAAACAGAAAGACTCTTTTGTGGAACATTAGGGTCATTAAATAAGTCTGTCTGAACTAAGACAATTTGTGATTGACAAGTTATTGGCCAATGAGCAGATCCTGATTTTAATACAAATAGGGATCATAATTTACATCTGCCTTATCAAATAGTCTCCATACAGTATTCGCTACGATCCGAAATTCGTAATTAAGCCTGCCTTACATTAGTATTTTTTTTAGTCTTTATTTAACCAGGATAACGTGATTCTTCAGTGTCTTGGCCAAGACTGACAGAGGGTCACTCAGTGGTGTTTGAATAGAATAGTAACACAAATACCTTTAGCAAAAATATAGAAATTAAGTATACAATACAAAATAACCCAAACCTATGAATTTCAAAGGCAAAGAAACCTAAAACATCAGTCCCTTTGTCTTGGCCCGTAAAACGGGTAGTAATAGTCACAGTGTTTCCCACAAATACATCTTTTTGCAAGCACAGGGTTCACATCACCTACTTGTTATTACAAAGGATTCAAGGCTTCTGTACTGACTTCACTTTTCAGGGTTGGGAAATCTGTCCAACTCTGTGATTGTATTTCTGTTGCATAAAGGAGAAAAAGAAAGAAAACTAAAATCAAATAAAGACTATGAGGTTTCCCCTTGGTGTGTGTCATCCAACATTAAGTGTTGCTTTCAAGTGCCACAAACTGTTTGGAACACTAAATGTCAGCAGAATGGGTTTTAAGTGGCTTTAATTAATGTAACAGTGTTTCAAGTACTCCATATACAGTAGCTTACTACTGCAGTTATAGTTTTTGCCAGTGCCATTGTGCTCATAGTTGTGTTTATTGCTCTGTTCTTAAATTACTGTTTTGATTGTCTTCTAATTACAGGCAAGGCAGTACTGCACTAAAGTGTAGCTGATAAGACTGCTGTATATTTAGCCACATTTACAGTGAGGTTGTATGGGTGGCACTGTTTGGTAAAAAGCTGTCAATTCTCTGTTGCACACAATGAGGTAACATGTTTGGTTTAACGTGAAAGATTAACTGTGATCTCTCTGTATTCGTCATCAAGTCAAACTTTGACCACAAATTGTGGTATAGGGTATGTAGCCATTGAGATTCTTTCAGCCTCAGCTGGACTTTGTTTAGTTCTTACTGTAAGTGTAAGTATGCTAAATGTCCTACTATAAAGATGGAGAAGATCATAAACTTAAACCCTGGAACGTGAGTACATGTCTTCACCCACGCCAAAGCATGCCTACATGTTTTCGTCGTGGGCACATTGGCATACTAAAGATACATACATGCTTATTTTAGCACTAATACACTTAAGTGGCAGCTTTGAGCTTTCCTCCAGCAAATTATGTCTTAGCAATTGAAATTCTGATATGACTTTCCTTTTTTTAACAAATAAACAACATTTCCTCTTTTTTTTTTTTTTAATTTTTTAAATTTTTTATTATTTTTTATTTATTTATTTTATTATTTTTCTTTTCCTCTTTTCTAACAGCCATGTAATGTGTGGCACCTGTGATTGACCTCAGGTTACCTTGTTTAAGTGGAAAACCAATTATATATTCATGGGTAATTGAAAAGTAGAAGTCTTGTAGGATATTGTCAACACTAATAGCGCTAGGGAATCACAATGCATTCTGGGTAGTCACTGCCACATTTTTCACACAAAGCCAAAACAAAGACAGAGGCCAACTGGTAATAAGGAGGAAAACAATTCCATTCAGTTTTATTTATATAGCACCAAATCATAACAGTCACCTCAAGGTAGTTTATTGTGTAAGGTAAAGACATGACAGTAATAGAGAGAAAACCCCAACAGTCAAATGACCCCTATTGGCAAGCACTTGGCAACAGTGTGTATAACATCAGTATAATCATAATGCAGCTATGTCCAAAACATAAGGCAACCATGCTGTTTACATTTGAGCATTATTGCTGAGCAGTAGCGATGGCTTCAATATTGCTCCATGATGAGTCAGGGTCTGTACACTTTATGGTCATCTGTTAGACAATGCTCAGCCAATCAGAATTTGGCATCACAGGCCAATCAATGAGGCTGCAGCCTAGAACTGATGTTACTGTAAATAGACTGGCTCTTTACCTAGAATTATTTTGCGTGGGAAGATAAAAAGGGAAGTTTTAAGCTTAATCTTAAAAGTAGAGAGGGTGACTGTCTCACAAATCCAAACTGGGAGCTGGTTCCACAGAAGAGAGCCTGGAGAGCTGAAGGCTCTGCCTCCCATTCTACTTTTACATACCGGAGGAACCACGAGTAAGCCTGCAGTCTGAGAGCCAAGTGCTCTATTGGCTTCAAGCTCACATTCAGACACTCAGTCAAACACTCTCAGCCACTGAGCCACAGCTCTGTGATATACATAAACATTTCTGGATCTCTTGCTCTGCAAAGACACTTTGTCTATAGTTTATTTTACTTAATATTTAATGCTGTATATTTTTACATCTCATAGCACTGCATACACACTTATAAAGCATTTACTCAGTATTAATAGTGTTTAGTAATGATATACTTACATATTCTACCTTGTAGTTGCACTAAACTATGCTGTGAATCTTAAAAATAAAAGTAATTCAGACATGAGGTAGTTTTATCTTTTATTATGGCACAGTGTTTAATTACAACACTTTGTGTTCTAGTGTGGCAGCAGGTGCAGGAGCTTGTAGTCTCTTTGTTCTCCACTGATACCAGCCAGAGGATGCCACAACAACCTCTGATAATCTGAAGTGTAATGAATGTACCCAGTCACAATCACACTGTCACATTTCAAAAATTGTGTAGAAGTCATGAACAAGGCCAAAGATCCATTCATTTGTTTGCTATAAACACCACCTCGTTCCCCTAGGTGGTGAAAGGCCACCTCCTGTATCTGTAATGCGACACCTTTCACCAGGTAGACAAAGCTTCAGCTGGCCATTCTTCTCTGGCTTTTTCCCATTCTCATCTCTGATGTGAGGAGGCTGCTTTTCACTGCTCTGACTTGAGCGACAGAGGCCTGCTCTGACCTCTCCCCTCCATGCCCTCTAGAGTGTGATCTGCAACCAGACATACCAAAAACTGCCTTCTGACTGCAGAAACGCAACATCCTGCCGAAGACTCCTGGTCAGATGGGGATCACCAAGAACCAAAATAAAAGGTTCAATTTAGCCACAGCAGCTAACTTCACTAGAAGCAACAACAGCAGAGCATGTTAGTGCAGAGTGCTAACTCGGCTTAGAATGAGAAAAAAAGGAACCCCACTTTTCTGTCGGGCTGGACCTTAAAGGACAGCAGCTGAAGTGGAACACAACACTTCCGTGTTTGGACCCAATCTATGGAGCCCTTCTCTGATCAATGACTGAATGATCAATGACTGAACCAATGAGTTATAAACCTCCTGGTTTAACTAAGATTATGGACTTTTAGAAGAACTCAGCGTACATGCAATGAGGTATTTCAATACTTAAGTGTGATCTTTGTAATGGTTTTGTTCCTGAGTTTTTATCTTAGTTATATTGCACACATGCAGGGTCTTGCATGCTATCTAGAAACTTTCATTATTAACCTGGCACCATTATTGTACAGGATCACTTTTTATTTGGCTTAGATGTCCATGGATATGGTGAGGAAATTCAAGGATCCCACCACGCCCTCTGTCTCTCACATAAACACACACTCTTCTTCTTTTAGTCTTTAGTTTGATCTTTTTGTGTTTTTGCTCATTACTTTTGTAGGTAATTTATTTTTAATATGTATGCTGGTGTAACTAATGTTTTATAGGAGTGAATGCTGCCAATCTCTGCTATACAAAATTCTCAAATCCTTAAAGCTCACTGACTATTGAGATGTAACTTTGATGTAATTATTAACTTAATTATTAACCAATTTCAAATCAATAGACCAGTTATTGTATGAGGCTGATTAAATTAATACCTTATCTCAATTTCCCACTGATTTTAATCACTTTAGTTATGAATTTGAATCCCCAAATTAATTGTTAATCATTTGAGATCAGGTTAATTGTTTCATCAGTTTTCCAAGGCGGTTCCCCGATAAAGTTAATTCTTATTCACAAGGTTGATGAATACAGTGGAAGCCCCAACATTAATGTTGGTTCTGCCCTTATAATGCACAGTGATAACAATGGAAGGTAAAAACCCTTACAACTGGTTTGCTTAAGACAAAAACATGCAGATTTTTTTTGTATTAGCCATGTTGCTGCAACTTGTAACCATGTAACAGTTAGATGTGTCTCTTCTCTTTTCTTCTCTTCATGTTGTAGTAACACCAGGGTGAGACAAATACCTGGACTGAGATTTTGATGAAACCCACAGTTTGGGTGTTAGCACCATAGTTCCCAAATAATTCCAAGAGCTAATTTTGAATATGCCACATCCCACTGTGCAGCTGTGTGGTCTAACAATGAAGCAGTGATGACTGGAACAACATGTGAACGTCTGCTGCATGACATGTTATTGTAGGGCACAGTGGACATCTTAGCGGCTACCTCTAATTACCAGCTCCAATGTCATACTCTGAACTAGAATGAACTGTAGTGACAGCCTGCTTCTGCTTTTGCAGAAGATGCAAAAACTAATTCTGCATTGTGTAACAAATCATTTCTGTATAGAATTTGTTGCTGGCACCAACATTAAATATGTGTGACATCATTGTTCTCCAAAAAACAGGAAAACTCATGGAATAATTAGTATACCTGATGTCCTCTTTTCTTTGCTTTCTATTGCAAAAACTTATATAAAATAAAGCACTCCATGTTTTCTGATTAACTCAGGTCATTTCTTTTTGTTGTCTTGAGTTTTATGGAAATCTTGAGTGACCTTATTTACCATTTGATTTGCCCTCTCTAAAGATGTTTGCATTTATAGATGTTTCTTCTTTGAATTCTTGCCATGGCACTGATACTTAAAAATCTCTTTAGCACTGCGTTGCCATGGAAATTCAGCTCCACTGAGCTGTTGAAGGATATATATGTGTGTGAATGTCTGTGCAGCAGCACCAAAAGAAAAGGACAAAAGCATGATTACTGAAATCACTGAAGAGATAATCTGTAAAATGTTGACAGTTTTTACATAAGTTCCTGGCACAGTGTTTTCCTCACTTTGTAGATGGTTATTTGTGGATATTGTACATGTGAGTCATGATAGGGGATTATTGGAGACCCTGAGATTTCTTGCAGCCCTACAGCAGTGGGGAGAGTGCATTAATCTCTCAGCATTTAAACTGCTTTTAAGTGTTGGTAATATACAGGTTTCAGTTAATGTACGTAGGAGAGAGAGAGGGAAATTTTGAGCCAAGCTAAATTTTAAAAACAAGTTTTGTGCCAAAAAAGGCTGCATCTGCAGTCGGGTTCATTCCTGTCACATAATATACCTTTTTGTCACAGCTACTTTGAATTGTTTTTGTTTGCAAAATATATGTGTTCACTGGAGTTTTGAGTAGTCAAAATGGCATGCAACACTTACTGGCTGATAAACCTGCAACTTATGCTATTGTCACAAACTTTGTAGCTCTGAAACAGGCCATTTTCCTTGCAAACACACACTAAAATATGAAGCTCAATGCAATCAGGAACACGGTAATCAAAAGAAGATTGCTATTTCCATCTGCAGCAATTTATATTTGGAGGAATGGTTCTGTTCTGGGGCCTCCCCACCCTTCCATGTGCATACATGGAAAGCTGAAGAAAAGCAGCACAAGACTCTAGCACAGAAAAGAACAGGCATAAGTGACATGTATTTTGACAGCGACAGTTTTTGGAATTTTGTCTGTTGTATACATCACAGTAGATTTGAAATAAAATAATCATCATGTGTGATTTTAAAGCAGATGAAAAAATAAAATAATTAATTTCAACTTATATTTGTTTGCTGTCCCCTGGACCTCTCAATATGAGACCCAAAGAGATGTTGATGAAATAAAGGAAGCCAAACTAAAATAAATCAGAGAGACACCAAAAACATTACGTGTCACAAAATCCATACATTCTTACAAACAAAGAATGCATTCACCATTTCAGCAACACCATAATACCTGATAGATCATGGAAGAGGACTAATGTTGATAACTGAATGATTCAATTCAATTTTATTTATATAGCGCCAAATCACAACAAGTAGTCACCTCAAGGTGCTTCATAGTGTAAGATAAAGACCCTACAATAATTACAGAGAAAACCCAACAATCACAATAACCCCCTATGAGCAAGCACTTGGCGACAGTGGGAAGGAAAAACTACTTTTTAACAGGAAGAAATCTGAGGGGCTGAGGGGAGAGAGACAGGAAAATAGACACACTGTGGAAGAGAGCCAGAGATTAATAATAACTAATGATTAAACGCAGAGTTGGCTATAAACAGAGTAAAAAGAGATGAATGAAAAGAAACTTTCAGTGCATCAGGGAAACCTGAATGGCCCACACAAACAGGCCAGACACCCAATGCTTCCACAGCGCCTCCCACAGGATACCCCGAGGGACACAGTTGAATGCCTCTCCAAATCCACAAAACACATGTACAAGTACAAGTGATATCCATTCATCCATCCATCCATCCATCCATCCATTCATTTTCTTCTGCTTATCCAGGGCTGGATCGCAGGGGCAGCAGCCTAAGCAGAGAAACCCAGATCTCCCTCTCCCCTCTCCCCTCTCTCCACACACCCCATACTCCCATAACGATCATCCACAGAATATCCTGAGGGATGTGGTCAAAAGCCTTCCCACAAAACACATGTAGACTGAATGGGCACCCTCCCACGCACACTCGAATATCCTCGAGAGGATAAAGAGCTGATCCAGCGTTCTGTGACAGGACAAAAACTGCATTGTTCCTCCTGAATCCGAGGTTCAACTAACAGACGGACCCTCCTTTCCAGCACCCTGGTATAGACTGGGAGGCTGAGATATGATGGAGGAATATGAGGAGTGTGATCCCCCAAAATAGTTGGAGTCTTCTTAAGGCCGGGGATCACCACCTTGGTCCACCAATCCATTGGCACTGTCCCAGATTTCCACGCAATGTTGCAGAGGCATGTCAACCAAGACAGCCCTACAACATCCAGAGCCTTCAAGAACTCAGGGCGAATCTCGTCTACCCCAGGGGCCCTGTCACAAAGGAGTTGTTTAACCACCTCAGTGACCTCACCCCCAGTGATGGTTGAGTCATCCCCCTTGTCCTCGGGCGCTGCTTCCACTACAGAAGGCATGCAAGTGGGATTAAGGAGGTCCTCAAAGAATTTGTTCCACCGCCTGACTATAGCCTCAGTTGACGTCAGCAGCACCCTTGAGTGGGGCACCGCTTTCCCGTCCTAAGTCGCCTGGCAATTTGCAAGAATTGCTTCGAGGCCATCCAAAAGTCTTTTTCCATGTCCTCCTGAACTCCTCACACACCGGATTTTTTGCTTCGGCCACTGCCCGAGCTGCATTCCGCCTGGCCTGCCGGTACCTATCAGCTGCCTCTGGAGTCCCACAGGCTAACCAAGCCCAATAGGACTCCTTCTTCAGCTTGATGGCTCGCTTCACCTCCGGTGACCATCATCTGGTTTGGGGATTACCATCACGACAGGCACCAACCACCTTGCAGCCACAGTTCTGAGCAGCATCCTCAACAATGGATGTGCGAAACATGGTCCACTCTGACTCAGTGTTCTCAGCCTCCCTTGGAATGCAGTTGACGTTCTGTTGGATTTGGGAGTTGACGATCTCGTGGACTGGGGCCTCTGCCAGGTGCTCCCAGCGCACCCTCATAATACGTTTAGGTGCGCTGGGTCTGTCCCCCATCCTCTCCTATCACCTGATCCAACTCAGGTGGTGATCAGTTGACAACTCAGCTCCTCTCTTCACCTGAGTGTTCACAATGTACAGCCATGGATCTGATGATACAATTACAAAATCAATCATCAACCTGCAACCTAGGGTGTCCTGATGCCACGTGTGCTTATGGACATCCTTATGATCAAATATGGTGTTCATTATGGACAAACTGTGGTTTGTACAGGTGTGCAATAGCAAAACACCCTTTGGTTTCAGATCAGGAAGGCCATTCCTCCAGGTCTTACTGTCATTGCCCACGTGAGCATTGAGGTCTCCCAGCAGGACGATGGAGTCACTGGATGGAGTACCCTCGAGCACCCTGCCCAGCAACCCCAAGAAGGGTGGGTACTCTGAACTGTGATTCGGTGCATAAGCACAAACAACAGTCAGGACCCATTCCCCGGCCCGAAGGCGCAGGGAAGCAACCCTCTCATCTACTGGTGAAAACTCCAACATACAGGCAGGCAAGTCGAGGGGATACAAGAATACCCACCTTGGCTTACCTCCTCTCACTGGGGGCAACTCCAGACTGTCCAGCCCCAATCCAGGAGACTAGTTCCAGAGCCCAGGCCATACATGCTACTTTCCCACCGCCGAGGAGCCGGTTCACGTGCCAGTGCTCGTGCTGTTCCCAATGAACCGGCGAAACGCTTAAGAATGGGCCCGCGTTTCCACCGCGTTTCTGTGAACTGCTCCTTTACCTGTGAGTGTGGGCGGGTCCTCGTCTGGACATGGAAGCCGAAGCGCACAAACGTGGGAGAACACGCTCCCCTTTCTTATGCTGCAAATACGTTTTACGGTCCAAACCAAACTACTGCAGAATCTGTGTGCAGCACAGAGGTAAACACAGACAGCGATTAGAGCAAGATGACAAGTACGCACTTTGCATCTTTTTATCTGTGATTTGAACTGATACAAATCAGCAAGTTCAGCCTTACAGCCAAACCGAATTCATAGCCGTGAAAAATCGCTTCGCTTTTCTCATGTAATACACATGTAATATGGTAGATAACTTGATGTTGAGATGGCAGAGTCACGCACTTCTGCCGCTTTCGTCACGCATTCTTGGTTCGAGACCACCTAGTTTGCAGGGCCGGAGTTGAACCCACTTTTCGGCTGAGCACCGAGTGCTTCCGCGGTGGAAAACCCGCCTAACGGTTCAAATTAAGGCACCAGCTCCAGAACCCTGTTGGTGGGAAAGAGGCCACATTGAGGTGAATCTGACTATATCTAGCCAGTATCTCTCAGCCTCACGCACTAGCTCAGGCTCCTTCCCCACAAAAGAGGTGACATTCCATGATCCGGTAGCCAGTCTGGATAGCCAGGGATTTGTCCACCAGGGCCTCCACCCTTGGCCACTGCCCGACACACACTGCACGTGACCCCCTACGACACCTCCTGTGGGTGGTGGGCCTACAAGAGGGTGGGACCATGTCGTTTCTTCAGGCTGCGCCCGGCTCGGCACCATGGGCTAGTGCCCAGCCATTAGATGCTTTCTCTCGACCTCCCTCCATTGGCCTGGCTCCAGGCCTCAGTAACCCTATCCCAGGCAGGGTAAACAGTTCCCTTGTTGAAACTTCCATAAGGGTGTTCTGAATCGCTCTTTGTCTGGCCCCTTATGTTCCATATCATTGTAAATGGATATTACTACTGCAGATGTTTATGGTTGAGCTCATTTTAAATACTTCATATTCTGTTTCATGTCTAGCATAATATTCTATCAATCATATGTCTGTAAGGACCACGTATCTCTGAAATAAATTACTTGATTAAACTGAATAAAACAGTGGTTCGTGTGCTTAGAAACAGGCCTACAAGGTGTGTCAGAAAAGTTCCATGACTGAGTGTGCTGCATAATATCCAGGGATCATACACTTGTCATCTCAACTCACTGTTGCCATTGATTTTTTTTTAAACATGCTTTTGAATAGATGCCCCCTGTTTCAGATCATTCAGCAATGAGCAGATGAACAAACCACTCACACACATTCATACTCCAACGCTTGCGTCGGAGAGCAACTTGGGGTTCGGTACCTTGCCCAAGGATACAACATACTTCAAAAGTGCCACCGTTGGTGGACTTCCAGCAACAAATACTGTAATACCCCTATATGGCTGTGACGTGCAATTTCTGGGCTTTCAGGAACCGTTTGCATTTTTTCGATAGGACAAACAGTTGCAGAGTTACAGTAATAAGCCAGCTGATCAACGTTCCTTTGATCCGCCGACTCCGCGCTGATATGCCACATCTCAATCAGCTGTTCGCCGTTATTGAGGGCAAGTAACGGGCGCTTCAATAGCGATCACCCGGCGTTAAAGGGTTAATAGGTGACCTGCTCTACCTCCTGAGCCACAGCCATTCCTCGATGAAAAATAAAGGTGGAGTTTTGGCAAAAGAGCTGGTTAAGCCTATTCCATTCATTCAACCAAAAAATTTCTCATAGATCTGAAAGTTCTGGCTGGTCAACTTGCCTGTTTTATTATCCACAATGTGCCTGTGCAAACCACCAGAAAAAAGCTGCTGGCCTCTCAGCTTGCCCAGATCAAGTCATTGCTAATGGAAGATGGACATGTTCATAAAATGGAGAAAGATATAGTTTTCTCTGTGAACATAAAACAAGCAGAGCTTTCAGTGACAATTGCAGTCACAAAATGGTAGTAATGTAAAGAATGGATACAAACAGGGAAAGAGCTTTATGACAGTGTTGTCTTTTTAGCTTGCCTATTTTCCATTCCTACAGCTGTACTTCTACAAAGAATAACACAAACAACAATTCAGCAGATGTAAAATGACCAAGAGAAGTTTTTGCTTTCTTGTAAAAAACTTCTTCCATTATTTTTTTTTTTGGCGTATTCTGCTGTCGCAGACAGTCATCACACCCCCTTAACTACACAAGAAAATGTTGTCAGTTGCTTGCTGAATGTGATCTGATCATAAAGAAAGTTCAGAAAGTATGAGTTGTGTAATCCACCTACACAGAACTGCCTGCTTTGAGCACAGACAATTTTCATTTCCAAAAATGTTACCGGAGAGTTAAAAAAGGGTTAGGTCACATTGCTGAACAAGTTCTGCTGTGAGAAGTCAGCAGACAAAAAGGAACCCATAGCAGAGCAAGGGGTATTAGAGGAGTACATGGTATAGTTGTCAGTGTAATCAAAGGAGAGTTGAACTGTGACAGAAAGTGGTACATAACTTTATGAAAAAGGGTCAAAGGGATGTGACAGTCTAAGATATGAGACTGGATAATATTAGATTAGGACAGTGATGTTACAGTGCAGGTGGACGTTCTTACTGTGCAAGGATACCAATAGATATATTAAACAAAACAAAATACAGTAAACTGCCGAGTCATAATTACAATTACTCTAATGAGAGTGCTAAATCTGCATATGTCTTACATACAGACTTAATTAGGTAAACTTGCATAATTTGCCTTTTTAATGTGTTTCTGTCCAGTGCACACCTCCAGTCACTTTGGCCTCAACAATAAATATGAAGTGCTATTATCACTCCATTGAAAAGTAGAATTTGTGGCAGAGCTGTTGGAGGGTTTCGGATTTCACAGGTGTACTTAAGGAACTGACCAATTTTAATTATCTTAACTATACTTAATGTTGGTTTCATGTTAAATAAAACATTTATTTTAAGGTAAGGACCCAAAATTACTATATTTGGAGGACAGAGGGGAGTGTGACATTATGATCTAATGTCAGAGGTGGAAAGAGTACTAAAGTATTCTACTCAAGTATAAGAACTGTTACTTTGATAAAATTTGCAAAAGTGCAATTAATATCTATCCATCCATCTTCTTCTGCTTATCCAGGGCTGGATTGCAGGGGCAGCAGCCAAAGCAGAGAAACCCAAATCCCCCTCTCCCCTCTCTCCACACACCCCATACTCCCGTAAAGATCCTCCACAGGATACCCTGAGGGATGTGGTCAAATGCCTTCCTACAAAACACATATAGACTGAATGGGCAAACTCCCACAAACTCAAATATCCTTGAGAGGATAAAGAGCTGGTTCAGCGTTCAGGAACCAGGACGAAAGCTGCATTGTTTCTCTTGTTTCTGAGGTTCAACTAACAGACAAACTATCCTTTCCAGCACCCTAGCATCGACGTTCTTGGGGAGGCTGAGAAGTGTGATTCCCCAATAGTTGGAGCACACTCTATGGTCCCCCTTCTTGAAGATGGGAACCACCACGCCAGTCTGCCAATCCAGAGGCACTATCCCTGATCTCCATGTGATATTGCAGAGGCGTGTCAACCCAGACAGCCCTACAATATCCAGAGCCTTCAGGAACTCGGCGTAAATCTCATCCCCATGGGCCATGCCATCAAGGAGTTGTTGGACTGAGGCCTCTGCCAGGTATTCATAGTGCACCCTTACAATACGTTTGGGTACACCAGATCTGTCCAGCATCCTCACCTGCCACCTGATTCAACTCACAATCAGGAGAATTCTTCAAGAAGCACGTTTACGAGATCAGAAACTGATTACGCATAAGAAGGCCTGGCTCACAATCTCCACTCTAATTTATCTTGAAGGTGTTCTATTGGGTTGAGGTCAGGATTCTGGGAAGGTCAGTCAAGTTCTTCCGCATGAAACTTGCTCATTCATGTCTTTATGGATCTTGTTTTGTGCACTGGAGTGCAGTCATGTTGGAATAGGATAAGGCCATCCCCAAACTGTTGCTACAAGTTTGGGGGCATGAAATTGTCCAAACTGTTGTGGTATGCTGAAGGAAATAAGGGGCACTGAAAAACAGCCCCACACCACAGTCCCCTCTCCACCAAACTTTACATTTGGCACAGTGCAGTCAGACAAGTATGATAGTTCTCCTGGCAACTGCCAAGCCCATATTCGTCCATCAGATTACCAGATGGAAAACACATCCCCACCACTCTAGAGTCCAGTGGCAGTGTGCTTCGCAACACTGCATCCAACAGTTTGCATTGCGCTTGGTGATGTAAGGCTTGGCTGCAGCTGCTCGACCATGGAAACCCATTCCACGAAGCTCTCTATGCTTTGTTCTTGAGCTAATCTGAAGACCACATGAAGTTTGGAGGGCTGTAGCAACTGACTCTGCAGAAAGTTGGTGACCTCTGTTTACTATGCGCCTCAGCATCCACTGACCCTGCACTGTGAATTTACATGGCCTACCACTTCATGGCTTAGGTTGCTGTTTTTCCCAATCACTTCCACTTTGTTGTAATACCACTAACAGTTGACTTTGGAATATTTACTAGCGAGAAAATTTCATGACTGGACTTGTTGCACAGATGGCATCCTATCATAGTATCATGCTAGCTCCTGAGAATTACCCTTTTTTTTTTTTTTTTATAAATGCTTGTAGAAGCAGTCTGCATGACTTAGGTGTTTGATTTTATAAAAATCCTATTCCTATAACAGGGATACATCCATTTTTAAAGTGGTTTTGTGTGAGGTATTTATGCCTAGTATATTACCTGCAGCAGACAGTGCTCAGCACTCTACATGTTTGGAGGAGCAGAGAGATACACTCCTGAGCATGGGGATAGCAGTCGAGCAACAAAAACATATTCTAACCTAAGAGAACTCTCACTTGTTCCTGTGTTGCTGTCCCTGTGCTCATTGCTGGAAGAGTGCTGAGCACTGCCTGCTATGGGTAATACACTGACTAGGCTAGACTAAGAACATCAGACAACTTAAGATAACTGAACTATCACTTTAACATTCACACAGTTGTTAAGTTTGACAATATATGAAGTCATATCCATTGACATTTAAACAGGTGGTAATTTTAATAACATATTTTTCATAGACCAATTATAGACTACACAGAGCTAAGCACCTGTCAGTTGATGTGTGAATTTAGCTGTCCTTCAGACCTTAAGAAGCAAGAACTGCAGGCATCAGTTCCAATTAATAATATTTCTGTTTATCCCCAATAAATTATTGTTTATCATTATATATATATATATATATATATATATATATATATAAAACAAATTCACATGCTAGGCAACATTTATGGGGAGGGAGGGTTACTTACTTTTCAGGCTATATGCAGTAAGTTTGATACACCAGTTACCTCCTTTTTTTAATTTGCAATTAAGATCTTCTTTAAAAGATAGTGGTGCCACTTTACAGGGCCCTCTCAGAATACACCCATTTATAAACTGTTCTATTCTGTTAAAGGTACAACTGGTTTTGTTTCAAGACTATCGTTTTTGGTTGCAGCTCGCTTTTATCGATTCTCAGTGAACTTCAGGTATAATATGTAAAGGTGTTCTGAAGTTTGCGGATCGGGTGGGTTTTATTTAGGGTTTTGATTACGTTGTTGTTGTTTTTTTTGTTTTTAGCTCTGTTTATTTGTATGTAATTATTTAAAAATACATTTCTTGGACACACAGAAACTATATTATTTGTTAGATAATTCCATTAAAATGCTCCAAAATTAAAAACAGTATCTGGTTCAGTGACTCAATGACAATGGCAATTTTATTTATATAGCATATTTCATACTGTAATGTAAATATCTATGTCAATTTATAATATCTTAAGGCAGTGAACACAGTTAACACACATACACAGCTACTGAGTGTAGATCTGTGAGAGCCAACAGGTTTTGAGTCTGTTTTTGAGTGTATGCACACATGTAATTGACCTCAGGTCAGCAGGCAGCTTGTTCCAAAGAACAGGACCACAGTAACTGAAAGTGCCCTTAGCACACTTAGATCTAATTCGGAGAATAGTTTAAAGATCTGCACCTAATGACCTGAGAGGTCTGACTGGGTTACAGACACTGAGCAAGTCAGAGATATACTGGGGGGGGGGCACTGAGAGCTTTATGAACTAATAAAATGATCCATCCATCCATCCATTCGCTTCCGCTTATCCTGTTCAGGGTCGCGGGGGGGCTGGAGCCTATCCCAGCTGTCATAGGGCGAGAGGCAGGGTACACCCTGAACAGGTCGCCAGCCTGTCACAGGGCCAACACAGAGAGACGAACAACCTTTCACACACACATTCACACCTATGGGCAATTTAGAATAGCTAATTATTACTGGCTAATAAAATGATTTTAAAGGTAATTCTGTACTGAAATGGGAGCCAATGAAATGATTTCAGTGCTGGGGTAATATGGTAAAATTTCCCTGTATGTGAAAGTATTATGGCTGCTGCATTCTGAATGAGTTGAAGTCATCCCACAAGTACAACACAGTGAGAATCAGTTGTTTCTGTTGTGGATGCACTTTGTGCATAGCATCGCTCCTCAAAAGCTATAGACCACTCTACTACCCCCCCACCCCCCTTAGCACATGACCTGAAACAAGCTGATTGTAGGATGTACACAGGAAGGTAAAAGCATGTTTGCTTGACCCCCCCCCAGCCAGATTTCAGTAAGAAGCATAAAATCCAGTTTACTGCTAGTAATGATGTTGTAACTCTGTGTCTCACGCTGCCAACATGCTTTTTAATGCTCTAACGTTAGGTATTTCAACATGCAGGATTGAGTTGCTTTTAGAGCCAGCCTCAAGTGGTGATTAGAGGAATTGCAGCTTTTGGCACCTCTTTGGGTCTTTTCAAATGGTAATACAAAGCCCTTTTTGTGTTAGTGATGAGTTGAGGCCAGAACATTGTGTTTGTATTCCAATAAAAGTGAAAATTGGCATAACAGTCCTGTACTTTGCAGCAGGATCATCTTTCCAGTATTGTTTTAAACTTTGCAAATTGCTCCTATATTGAGACTATGAGTCTGTCAATGATGACCTAGAGTCAAGACACAAAATGTCACAAAATATTACCTTAGAAATTGTTTAAAAAATAAATAGAAAATCAAAAAAATAAAATAAAAATCCTAAATTATCATTATTGTCTCAGTAGATCCCGGTGCTCAGCATGCTCCTTTCTTGCAGCACAGAGGCTACAGTAAGATGAGGTGATTGCTCAGCACATAGAACTAGAAAAGAAACATCACTCCATTATTTGACTTGTTTTACAGTGAATTTAAAATCCTTCTTCTCACATACAAGGTCTTGAATAATCAGGCCCCATGTTATCTCAGACTTCATAGTGCCGTATCACCCCAATAGAGCACCTCACTCTCAGACTGTTGGCTTAGTTGTGGTTCCTCGGATACTTAAGAGTAGAATGGGAGGCAGAGCCTTCAGCTTTCAGGCGCCTCTTCTCTGTAATTATTGTATTGTCTTTACCTTACAATATGAAGCACCTTGAGGCGACTGTTTGTTGTGATTTGGTGCTATATAAATAAAATCGAAATTGAATTGAATAATTTACATTTGTGGACCAAATACTAATGCCTATTTAAAAGAAGAAGAAAAAAAAACCTCACTGGAAAGATGATCCTACTGCAAAATACAGAGAGTGCAAGTGTTTTTTTTTTCAGTGCAGACCCAACTAGGAACCTATAGATAGACAGATGAATGTATGTTACCCTACAAGGGGTACCAAATTGTAGAAATTATTCCGACAGATCTCCCATCCATTCCACAGCCTGCTCTTTTGCTCTACAGTGTTGTTATTATCTTGGAACTGTTATTACAGAGAAGATTGGATATCAGAGGGCATGTGTACAGTAGTTAGATGTCAGAGAAAGACTAGTGCAATACTCAGACATTCCTTTTCTAACACAGCTCTGGGTTGTGTTCTTGTGTGGCTCTTTCATCTGATAACAAGTCACCTTCTTATCAGATGAAATCAGCACACGGATGCAGGAAAAAAATACTCATAAAACCTGTTTCTGCCTCATCAGCCTAAAGAAAAACGAGACATCATTCCATTGCTCTGTGTTATTCTTTAGTAATGAAAATATTAATGTCTCTAAGAAATGACAGATGACTCTTGTTTTTGACTTTGAAAGTAAACTGTAACAAAATGGGAATGCCATTTCCTGGACACTTTTATAAAAATGCCTTTATTTCATACGGAATGAGGTTTAAAAAGTTCACAGACTCATTCCTGCTCAATTAGATCCTCAACAGGATAGAGCAAAGACAGGAAACAAGCTACTTTAACATCTCCACCATTGGCCGCTCTTAGCCATTACACAGAGAAATTAAAGAAAATTTAAATGTAAATGAGAAAAAGGTCACATTGGAACCATGAAAAGAGAAAAGAAAAAAGAAGTAGTTCCTATTGTGAGGACATGGTGTTCCACAGTTACACAGGTCAATAATCACATTATCTGCATATTCACAATGAAAAAGAATCACTTGATATTTTCTATCTTGTTCTACACAGTTGTGATAAAAATGCAAGATGCTACTTTTTAAACGTCACATGCCAATAAAAATCTTTGTTTATGTGATTAAAAAAATGTATCTTTTACAATTAGGCTTACACAGTGCTATATGTAAGTATATTCCACTTCTCTCACTGTAATTTAACAATAAAACCTTGACTCAATGTACATATCCTAACTTCTTCATGCATAGAGGATTAAGGTTTTTATTACTGTAATAGTTGTAAATCATAGAGCCCTTTGGAATACACTTTCACTCACCAACCTTATGACCAAACATGAAGTTAACATGGAGGATTATGGATATACACCTATGTCACACAGAAAACAGATTTATAAACCTCTAATTCAAAATGGCACATGCAATTTGTTATAGAGAAAAAAAAAGACTATCTATACCTGTTTATAGGCTGTGGCTCAGGAGGTAGAGCAGGTCATCTACTAGTCAGAAAGTTGGTGGTTTGATTCCTGGCTGCTCCAGCATGCCAAAGTATTGTTGAGCAAGATATTGAACCCAGAGTCTCTCCCCTCAGCCCCAACCGGTCATTGCCCCTGACTGCCCCTCCCTGAGCCTGGTTCTGCTGGAGGTTTCTTCCTATTAGAACGGAGTTTTTCCTTCCCACTGTCACCAAGTTCTTGCTCACAGGGGGTCGTTTTGACTGTTGGGTTTTCTCTGTATTATTGTAGAGTCTTTACCTTACAATCTAAAGTGCCTTGAAGCGACTGTTTGTTGTGATTTGGTGCTATAAAAATAAAACTGAATTGAATGTTAGATAGAAAGCACCTAGATGTTTTAAAAAAAAGTGCTTGTGTGAATGTGTGAATGCAAAAATGTTCCATAAAGCTCTTTGAGTACTCGAGTAGACAAGCACTGTTTTAGAACTAGTCCATTTACTACCCATAGGTCATTTATGTATATTGAGGGAATGCACATTAAACAGTAGTAAAGCCAGTTTAAGTGAAGAGGGGGCACTGAATGATATCAGACAGTGCTCTCCACCACATCATCAGTACATGAAGGAATATCTTTTGGAACAATTAAAGTGTATTGAAAAGCTCAAACACTAGAGTCTTGGAGAATGCACGCCAAAGCACATTTAAGTTGGTCTGACAGCATGTAATGACATAGTACTCTGGACCAAAATATTTAACATCCACTTTATCTGGAAACCAACTGCTGTTAGATCCCAAAATAATTACATTGTAATATTTTAAAGGCTTCTTGTGAACTGAATGCTTCTCAACAACTCTGGAAGAAATTTAAGGTTCCTCCAGCTGAAGCTATGGGTCATACAACCAACTGACACATTAAACCTGGAGAGTCAGGATAATCTTGAAAAACATACAGCACTTTTTTTTTTTTTTAAATCAAACACAAACTTAAATTTCTTGTAGTTGTCTGTGAACATTTATCTTAAATTAGTTTGTCAAATAGTTAAAATGTGATGAACTTTCTAATATGTATCAATATCAGGATTCTGCACAAATGCTTCCACTAACCGCATTAAAAAAATGTCTAAAATAAACATTCAAAAAATATTTTTAAAATAATCAATGAGACACCCTCTCTCTTTTCTCTGATGAAACATTTCAGTATGTTTTCCATGCATCCACTGTCTCTTCCAACTGTAATGTTCTTATCTAAACAGCATAGGACACATTTTCCAGATGTGGGCTGTTAGCTTTTGTTCTCCTGCCTGCTTTGACTTCATGTCACTAGCTGTGTTCATGTGTGGGTGATGAGTCATACACCTGCTCAATGCAGATTATTGGGCTTTTGTCTTGTTAGTGGCCTCATTTTTCTGCCCTTGGCAACTTTTATTAAAACACACAGTCTATTTTTTTTTTTGCCTCACAGGAGCCCCAGGCAGCCAGCTAACTGGAGACCTGAAACAGAGCCTGTTTCATTTATAATAACAAAGTGTATTGTTTTAGTCATATATTATACTTAGAACATTTTCAGAGCATATTATTAAAAATTAGAAATATACAAATATATGTTAATATGTTATAGATGGCAGAAATTGATAATTAGTTTTCTGTGCAGACTGATATGATTTTTCTTTCTACTCTGCTCATTTATCAGCTTTTAAAAGGCATGCGATTGTTTTACTTGGAGTGTGAATGTGTGAATGTTAGATTGAAATCACTTTATTTGAGTGAGGGGACCTCAACGTTGTCAGGTTATTACATTTCTTGAAGAAAGTGATGCTGACCAGGACTTGCTTTACCACTCTAATGTCTGCTGGTTAAGTTTGGGAAAAGTATGTCAATGATTGTTGGAGCTCAAACAGGAGATTATCTAATTTTTGGAGCTACTTGAGAAAGTTGATGATTTTCCTGAGCTGAGTGACGCTGATTGGCTTTGCGATTTAGCTTTTGCTGCGGACATACTGACACATATGAATGAGCTGAAAGTAAAGCTACAAGGGAAAGACCAGTTTGTGCATGAAATGTACTCAAACATCAGACCCTTCAAAACCAAGCTAGCTTTGTTCTCCAAAAGTCATTCACTCATTTCCCCACACTGGCTACACTGGAAGAGGTCCCTCAATCTGAAAAAATACAGGACATCACTGGACAACCTGCATGGAGAATTCTGCTGTCGGTTCTCTGATTTTGGAAAAATTGACAATTCACTAAGCTGGTGTTGTCCCTTCACACAAGACCCTGAAACAGGCTGGAGTTGCAGTTGGAACTGATTGATCACCAGTGTGACACCGTCTTAAAGGAGAGGTTCAACTCTCTTAAACTGGATGAGTTTTATGCTTCATTGCCAAATTTCCAAACATCCAAAAGATGGCACAGAGGATGCTGGTGTTGTTTGGCTCTAAGTATGTGTGTGAACAGACTGAGAATTACCACAACAAAACTAACACCAAACTTCAATGCACTGGCAAAAGAAAAGGTGATCAACAACACTGTTCCCACTAAAAGTGAAAGTAAGTAAAGATGGAGTTGCAGCCTGGGAAACACTGAGAATGGCATCTCGTAAAATCAGTGCAGTTTGGCAGTTTTTTGATCTAGAATATGAAAATAGGGTTGTATGTAGGCTTTGTTAGAATAAACTGCCATATATAACCACTCAACATCAGCAATGCAGAACCATATTCAGTACAGGCATGTAGATGTTAACTTGTATGGAAAGAAGACTTCTGATGCTAACATTAAGTATGAAATAATTTACCAGGAGGTGCTATGATTTCACTCGAAAAGAAATAACACAACTCATCACAACGACTGCAGAAACATGCTTCCACTCAGTTTTGATGAAGGCAGAGGCTTTCAAAAGTTAATGAAATACACTGAGCCTGAATACATGGTTCCAGGGCACAAAATGATCACATCAAGACTGGAACACAACCATCAAAAAATGACGGAGATTAAACTAAATATGGAGAAAGTAGAATATGTGGCCATAACAACAGACTTTTGGACTTCTAGGACAACTGAATCATAATGACAATAACCTGTCATTTTATCATAGAAGGAATCCTTGTTAGCAATGTGCTCCAGACATGTAGCATAGAGGAAAGGCATACTGTAGAAAACCTGGCAACATACCTGCAAGGTACTGTTGACAAGTGGGGATTGGAAAACAAGGTTATTGCTGATGTCCATAACCATGCAAGCAACATGGTAGTGGCAAACAATGACCTGTTAGAAGGGGAACTGGTTTCTTGTTTTGCCCATACTCTGCAATTGGCAATAGGCTACATAATGGATTTGACGGTGGATGCCACAAGCTAAATGATTGGTGCATGTACGAGACTGGTGATCCATTTTCACCACAGTACTGTGGCCACTGTCTCACTAAAGAAAAAACAGGAACACAACCATGTGAATTAATCAATTAATGAATCGCTGTCCCTCAAAATAATTAACAATAGTAGGCCTATAAAAAAGATCAGATTTAGATTAACACTTTGTTCTGCAACTATCAGCTACAGGTCAAACACTGCGTGACTATTGCATCATAAGTCTATTTAACTCAGCTGAAGAAATATTTTAGTTCAGTAAAATCAACATGTTCGGGTGAAAGATGAGATCTCAGTTTATTAATAATTCTAGAAGGAGAAAAAGCTTTCTAAGCTGGAACAGATGTAGCAGGGACACAGAGATAGCGACGTGCTGGCCAACATAGTCGTGGGATGGGGCAACTGTTCACGAACCACCATTGAAGTGGGTCTTCATTAGGTGGAAGCCAGTTTTCATTTTTATCTGTGGACCCTCAATAGCCGTCCCCCAAAAAAGGAAATTAAGCAAATTCTGTCCCACTTTGGTTGGGTGTAGTTCTCAGCTGGGTTGGTGTCTGTAGGCCTGTCAGAGTTTTCCCCCTTCTCAGAATCATTCTCATTATTTGCTTGATACTGAGCTGCAAGACTTTCTTTTCTTGTCTGTTTCACGTCCATCTGTAGAAAACTCAGGTGCCTGTGGCGGGGATCAAGAGCAGATGTACGGAGAGCCACACAGCGCCACAACTCTCCCTGTGTCTATTGGACACGTCTGTCTTTCTAGAGATGTTGTGGGGCTGTGTGGCCAGTGCAGGTACTGGGAATCTTGTTAACTTCAACAAGACAACGACCCTAAACACTGCTCAAAATCTACTAAGGCTTTCATGCAGAGGAACAAGTACAACGTTCTGGCACAGCCATCTCAGTTCCCAGACCTGAATATTATTGAAAATCTGTGTTGTGATTTAAAACAGGCTGTCCATGCTCAGAAACCATCAAACCTGACTGAACTGGAGATGTTTTGCAAAGAAGAATGGTCCAAAATACCTTCATCCAAAATACCTTCAACCAGAAGCCAGACTCTCATTGCACCTGCCTAATTTTGTTTAAATAATTATTGCACATTTTCTGTAAATCCTATAAACTTCATTTCACTTCTCAAATATCACTGTGTTTGTCTGCTATATGATATATTTAACTGAAACTACTGATCTGAACAACCAATGATGTGAACAACCAATGATCTATAAAGGAAAATCATGAAAATTATCAGGGGTGCCGAAACTTTTTCATACCACTGTATCATGTGACTGTATAGAGACTGACGCTATCGGCACGCGTTGTCAGTGTATGTAGTTGTGCATGAATGAGCCGATGCATGGAGTTTACATAGATCGTAGATATTGGAATTGGCCATGGCGGGAGCTGAGGCGGGCTTTAGCACTAAATTCATCCGACTTATGCAATCAGATTTAATTGGGACCAGATTTTTCATTCAAAGAAGGCAAAAATCGGACTTTTATGATTGAATTTAGGTGATGATTTTTATTGGACTTAATGTTAGGAAAAATCCGGACCTGCAGAAGCCTTTCGACCACAGCAAAAATCCCATTTGTGCAACTTTGAGTTTGACGATTTCAACTGTATTTTAATAGTACATGAACATTTTTTTTAGTAAGGCGTTTTCATAAAGCACAAAAAAGTTTTATATTTTTTTCCCCTTGTCTTAGTTGTCTTTTTGTGCAATATTCATAATGCTTGATGTGATGTGCCACGCAGTTAAGCGGCTTTTAAAGCATGACATGAAGAATGTGATTATTGTATCAAATGATGTTATTCAGGCAGATTTGTTGAAATTTTCCATTAAACTGGCTTCAAATTTAACTTGATAGCCGTCTTCATTAGTTTTAGACTAGTTGGTCAGTCTAATTTTTATGTCCCTGGTTTAGCCAAAATCAGTCACCAGGAACTTCCCCAGTAATCAGTTGAGTGAATCTAGAACTGATTCCAAATAAATTAAAGTGCAGTATGCTTATGGTGAAGGAACATATGATCCTGATGAACAGTGTGGCTTACCAATTCATATGTTGTTGTTTTTTTAAGGAAAACAATGCAGCAACATTGTTGGTGATTCGAGAAGAGGGACAACATAATTGTTGATGTAGTTTTTCGTAGCCTACATTAACTGCTGGCTTTGATCATGTAATGGGATTGGTGGATGATAAGAAAAAAATAAAATTATTTGCAACGAAATGCAAACTCTAACTTTAACCATAAAATCAAGTCTCAAACAGGGCTTTGAAAAATATAAAGTAATGATGGTCTAAACCTCCAAACCTTTTTTTTAATAATTATTTTATATTGTAATAATCTTTTCAAAATAATAATTTTATGATTGCCTTCGTGTGATGCATTTAGTACATATTCCCTTTTAATATATTTGGAATATTTATAAATTACAAATAAATCTCATTTGCATCATAAAATAGTTTCAGAATTTTTGTCAGAATTTGTCTACAAAATGAGTCTCTAACACAGTAAATATCCAAAAAAAGAGATAACCCTGGTATAAAAGAGGATTTATCCTGAACCAGGAGACAAATAAAATCTGTATATTTTAAATCTGATTTTGCAATTAAATTATAGGAAAAGACTTTGAAAAGCCACAGAATGACTGAATAATAGTCTGTAATAATACACCACAAGTTTCTCCTTTCTCATTGTCTTCTGGTTTCTATTAAATAATTCTAATAATTACTCAATAATGTTTTAACAATCAGCATGTGATTTAACTGGATTGTGCTACCACAGTACAGGGCATGAAGAAAGGAAATATTAGACCTAATAATGCAGCTCCTAAAATAAGATTCTAGACAGTTTAACACCACCAAAGGTGCTGAAAGAATGCACTGAAATATGTCTTTCACACCATAAAAAAATCTATGCAGTTCATGAATTTAATGTAATACAACACCATAATTCTAATCAGATCTCCCTGTTTCCTAATGATAGAGCTGTGATAGTGATAAGTCTATTAACGTACATAGCCAGTATTTTGACGAGCTTAATTTCCCGACGTTAACTAGAGCTTTTGCAGCAAAGCACTTAAATAGTCATACAGCATATTTAATATTGGAATATATCCTCCTGTCACATCCACTCACCCGTGGTTATGCATAGTTTTCTCCTCCTTTGTAAAAAATGCAACTGTCATGGTCCCTGGCTCTGGGACCCAGAGTTTTGAGTTTTATGTTTAATTATAGTGTTTCCTGGTTTGTTTCTTTATATTTATATTTCTAGGTTTTTGGATTCTTATCTAGTTCTGTTCATGGGTTCAGTTTATATTGTTTTTCCTGAGTCCCTATATATCCCTGCCTCCCTTTTGTTTCTGTGCCTGGATTAGTCTTATGTGTTTAGAATTTATATTCTCGGGTCCTTTTAGTTTTGGTATCTGTGTTGTTTTTGGTTATAGGTTGTTGTGTTCTATCCCTCATTTAGTTATCATGCTTCCCTGTGTTCCCTGTGCCTGTTCAAGTTTTTTGTCTCTTAGTCGTTCTGTGTGTATTTACATGTGAAAATTCAACACACCCAGGACATCTTTTCCTGATCTTCCTTCACTCACCCTATCGGCAATCAGGCTGGTCAGGCTTCAGATGTTAAATGTCTTAAATAAACAAAAAATATGCAGTACATATATCAGTCAGTATGTATACTGAAATTGTAAACATAAAGTGTGGCTTTCATTTAAGCTTTCCTTAATTTTCTTCATTTAAGGTAAAAAAGTAAATTACAGAATGTGAGCATACTATGCAGATGCCAGGTAAATGGTAAATGGACAGGTCCTTATTTAGTGCTTTTCTACTCTACTTGCCTTCACTCACACATTCATATAAGCATTTTTTTTCCATATCTAATTGCTTGCTATCTAAGATTTGCACACATATTCACACTCCAGTGAACGCACTGGGAGCAACTTGGGGTTTAGTATCTTGCCTGTGGATACTTTGGCATGCAGACTGAAGCAGCCAGGCATCAAACCACCAACCTTCCAATTAGTAGATGACCTGCTATACCTCATGAGCCACAGCCACCCCAGTAACAGGTAACAACAGTACAGTGAATTTAATTCAACACTGGTAACCCCCCCCCGCCCCCCCCCCCAAAAAAAACAAAAAAACAAAAAAAAAAACAATTTTTATATAACAGTGATGGAAGTACATAAAGTACCAGTCAAAGGTTTGGACACACTTACCCAAACTTTTGACTGTACTGTATATTTTTGCACATGCAGGGAACAAGTCTGGTTTCCAGCAAGGATCCAACTGCTACAAGGACAACAGCTACTTGGCAAAATGAGGATGTCCTTATTTCTGTAGAGGAAAACACAAGCTGAGGAATAATGCGTAAAGCTAAGGTACTGCTTTCAGATAGTGTCCTATACATTCAGTTCTCTCACATACACATTCTGTCCTCTGTTATCATATGTTTGGAGAAATAACCTCTTTAAATGTGAATGTGTCATCTATATGATGAATTACTCTATTTGAATTCATTTATCGGCGCCCGGACTTTAATAGCTCAGATGTACTTCAGCAGGATTTCTGCTTATGTTTGAAACATTCTGAACAGTCACAGCATTTCATACATATGTTGCTATCATTTTTGGGATTTATGAATAATTAATTTCAGTTAAATTATTGAGGCTGACAGAAACAAAAAGAGCAGGCAACATTATTGTAGGATTAGTTAGAAAACTAGCAACATTTACCAGCATTACTCATAATGATTTGGTTTTGAGACTTTAAAATAAAATACTCTAATAATGGATGAAAAATAATCTCTAATAATCTGATTATCAAATGATCTGTGTGTGCACTGATGTGGAGGTGCTTCTGTGATTGTATAAAATGCTAAACTCACAGCCTAGCTATGCCTGAAATACTAAAATGCCAAACTTAAATTTCAGAGCCATAAAAATGATATCATGATCTTAGGGTTTCTGCTGGTTTTAGTTTTCAATTCTTTCAGTTTTGGTTTCTTTTGTGGTTTTATTGAGATTCTGGTGCTTGAAGTGTTCACTTTTTTGAGTTTGTTAAATTTAATGATTCATGTTTTGATTCCTTTATAATAATGAGTTTTTTTTATTTAATTTCAGTTTTAAATGCAGTTCAGTTTGATGTTTTTACTTTATGGCTAGTCTTGGAATGAGTTTCATTTTTGCAACGTTGGCCCCTGTTTAATTTTCTTTGAATGATGGCTTTCATTTTTGTGTGTTTTTGGTTTCTGCCTTTACTTTATTACTCTCCTCTGTGTTTTCTTGTTTTCTTCTCGGTTTTTGCAGGTCTGTATAATGCTTCACTTCTGTGTTTACCCCTGAATTAGTACATTCTTGTTTAGTATAATTTTTCATGTTTCAGTGCCTCCTCGTTTCAGTTTTGGTTGTTTATTCATTTCTTGTTTTAATTTGATTTGTGTTGTGCTTTGAGTTTTGCTTCCTCGCTCCCTCCCTGTCTGATCGTCCTCACCTGAGGTGATTACAGGCAACCTGTGCCTCATTCCTCACCTTTGTCTAATCCTTAATGAGCACTCTTTGTATTTATAGTGTTCCTCTTTGTTGAGTCATGTTCCCTTGTATTTATCCTAGAGATATTGCCTTGTCAGCTTCTTTTTTCTCCAGACACCTTGTGTTGTTTGATTTTTGTGGGTTTTAGACTTTATGTTGACAATTAAAAGCTCATCTTTAGTCCTGCATTCTGTATTTGAGGTATCGACCTCTACATTTCACACACCAGAGGGCTGTACTACATAGCGAGATTAATGGGTAGTGAGCTGTCTTGAGCTTATATTCTGAGTTTTCTGTGCCACAAAAGTGCCTCTTTTTTTTCCCCTAACTGTGGTAACTTGTGTTGAGCATATAATGTGGTTGGGAGCAGGTTATTCAGAGTTTTGGTTTAAAATTGGCTGAAAAGTTTAAAGTCTCTTTTACACTGTTGGAATGATGGCTACTAGCTCAAAAAACACATACTAAGAATACGTATTCATCAATAAAATAAATTTCACTTTGATCTGCTGACAAACTAAAGCCTTACGCACACGTCCTTTATTAGGCTATGGGATGTAACCTTTAATGTTTAAATGTATCATGTTTAAAGTGCAGCTGTCACCTTAGAAATAAACAGGAGCACCCAGAGTGACTGAGCGTCAAAATAATTAACTGGAATTAACATGTTTATTTTATGTGAAACACTTTTATGTGCGCACAGAACATGAAGCAGAAAGCCCTGCCTAACAGGGGAAGCTGTTGACTGCTGCTGTGATACTACACTACTCAAAAAAAAAGTAAAGAAACACTAATGAAAACACACTCATACTGTCCTTGAACAGTCCCTGGACAGTTTGAGTTACAACCCAGTAGTGTTGGATGGGCCTAAACAAATGTCTCAAAGGTGTTCTATTGGATTTAAGTCATGCAAACGCATGGGCCGGTCAATGGTATCAATTCCTTCATCCTCCAGGAACTGCACCATACTCTCACCACATCGTGTGGGCATTTTTGTGCACCAGGAGAACCCAGGACCCTCTGGGGTCTGACAATGGGTCCAAGGAATTCATCCAAAGACCTAATGGTAGTCAGGGTCCCATGCCCTATCCTGCAGAGGCCTGTGGATCCCTCCATGGATATGCCTCCCAAGACCATCACTGACCCAAAACATTCATGCTGAACAATGTTACAGGCAGTGTAACGTTCTTCACGGCTACTCCAAACCCTTTCACTTCTGTCACATGTGCTCAGGGTAGACCTGCTCTCATCTGTGAAAACCACAAGGACCCAGTGAAAAGCACAGGGCACCAGTGGTGCATTTCTGGCATTTTATGGCAAATATCAATCAGGCTCCATGGTGCCAGGCAGTGAGCACAGGGCCCATTAGAGGACATCAGGCCCTCATGGGCACCCTCATGAAGTCTGTTTCTGATTGTTTGGTCAGAGACATTTACACCAGTGGCTGCTGGAAGTCATTTTGTAGCTCTGCAGTGTTCATCCTGTTCCTCCTTGCACAAGGGAACAGATACCAGTCCTGCTGATGTGCTAAGGACTGTCCACAGCCCTGTTCAACTCCTAGAGTAACTGCCTGTCTCCTAGAATCTCCTCCATGCTCTTGAGACTGTGATGGGAGACACAGCAAACCTTCTGGCAACAGTGTGTGTTGATGTGCCATCCTGGAAGAGTTGGACCACTTGTACAACCTCTGTAGGGTTCAGGTATTGCCTCATGTTACCAGTAGTGACACTGACCCTAGCCAAATGCAAAACTAGTGAAAAAGTCAGAAAAGATGCGGAGGAAAAAAATGTCAGTGGCCTCCACCTGTAAAACCATTTCTGATTGGGGGTTGTCTCATTGTTGCCCCTCCAGTGCACCTGTTGTTACTTTCATTAACACCAAAGTAGCTGAATCTGATTGACATTTTTTGAACAGCATAGTTACCTTAGACTGGGTTTTAGGTTTTGTTGAACTAACCAACACAAAAACAGTCTGTGTTGAACTTCCTTCTTAGTACACCCCTCAGTTGTGAGCAGTTAATCAACATGACTATATTTCACATTTTTCAATGTTTGTTCCTCTGCTTGTTTCCCAATAGTGTATGCAGAATAAACACACTATAAACACTGATTTCAGTTAACTCCCAAGTAAGTTGTTTTGAAAACAGTGTACTTCATTCAAATGGTTCATATAATTTTCAACCTCTGAACTGTGTGAACATTATTCTTCATAGATGGTAAACTCTGTAGGGTTAGGCTTTGGTTTTGTTTTAGCCACATGCCATATAGGCAAATTTTCAGAAAGTAGAAGGTGTTACATTTCTAATTAAGTGCCATACAGTTTGTCCAATTTTCCATTGGGGCATTCCAAACAGGGAAAATCATATAAAAGGGTTAGACATTATTTAAACTCTAGTCCTACTACTATATGGTTCATAGGATATTTAGAGCTTAAACCCTGACAGTCGCCAAACATCTTCCTGATGGACCATGAAAAATCCCCAAAGTATTTTACTTCATAAAACATCTGAAGGTGAACGTGTTTTGTAAGTGAATGCTGATCTGTGTACCCTCAGCCTGTTTTGTTGTACAGCAAAATAACTGTTGTCACAGGGAGTCAAAACGTGAAGCTGCAACATGAAGGCAGATGGCAGCATTTGGATAGGGACAATGAAGGAGTTTGAACTGATGTCAAATCACCACAGGCATGCGTGAGACAGTGTTCTTCACAGAGAGAGCCTAAAGGAAATCCATTCAGTTGGAAAAACAGTTGAAAGATGCATTAGCACTGCAGTATCTGGCTGTATGAACAGATATGAGTGTTGTTTGGAAGTGAGTAGGGGATTCAGGAATCCCTCCTGCTGAGGGTTTAATAGGCAGAATGTAGAGGAGACTGGCAGCATCCAGTGCTCCCCAATCTGACAAATTGCAAGTCTTTTCTTCTCTCTCAAAATCTCAAATGAAATGCCTGGCAACTCTTCAGATGTTTTTAAATGCCTGTGGCTTGGCAGTCCACTATTTCGTCATCCAGACCTGCTGGAGAAACAGAGTGTTTGGAGACAGAAGCAGATAGACAAGGACAGAAGAAGCGCTTGGAGTATCTAACAGTAATACATTTGAGTTGACCAAGAAGTCCTCACTGGAGCATAATTAATACATATTGTGTTCCTGCAGAACTGGGCTTCTCACATGGACACGCTTCCTGTCCTCAGCAGCATGTACAATCCTCAAACAAATGTAGATAAATGATTAATATCTTAATCCTTCTCCTCATTTATTAAATGATGGAATGTATGCTCATTGGTTTCAGTTCCATTTTGATGACTCAAGCATTGTGACACGATGTGCCCATGGTAGTACCAAGTTAACATTAAATAGCTATGACTTGCATACTGTGAGGCAACTCAGAAAGCATAAATAATCCAAAAGGACTCAGCCCATTGATGCTGCAACATCCTTTACTGTGTGTGTGTGTGTGTGTGTGTGTGTGTGTGCGTGTTACATGCCTGCAGCTTATTGAGAGAGTCCTGCAGCTTATTCAGGCCTTCATAACACAATTAGACAAGTTATGGAAGATACTGAAGATTAATAACCGCACAAATGGTTCGTAAAAAAACTGAACAATTAGGTGTTTTGCAAAGGTAAACTGCACATGCTGTACCCCTTTCACTTAATCAGACTGATTAATTGAAAGGGCACCATTTACTCATGTTGTACTGACAGTGTTTTTTTTTTTAAGGCCTCTCTTGAATAAATGGACAAACACAGGTCAGCTCTAGCTAACTGAAAGAAACAGCAAGTGAACAGATACAGTATATCTCATATATACACACTTACAAATGCCATCTCATTTCAGTTCAATTTGATCCAAATTGATTTATATTATGTATTTTATTTTATTTTTTTCCTCTTCCTGCTCTCGGTCAGACGCATTTTTCTCTTCTCCCCAGCCTTCCCTATCTACCCCTGCTTTTTGCTGCTTCACTGCTTAGAGCGTCTCTTCACACATCCCCAAACTGGAAATTAAATTATGGATCTGGTCAGCTGGTCTCTCAACACTATTGATGGTCAAATTCTCATCATGAGGAGATTGGGAAAAGGGGAACCCTCTTTTCTCTGGTCCGACTACATATCCAGCTGGCTATGTGATGGATTCAGAAGATAACATTCCTGGCTGCACTGTGTGGACGTGGCATTTATATTGATACCAGGATTTTTCCAGAATTGTACCCGGGGATACCTGATTTCCGGGCAGCTGTTCAGGCCCTAGTAAGGCTGCCTATGAGGAATGCAGAAACTGTACGAACCAAAAATTTGGATGATTGGACTTCTGAGAGGTAACCAGAAAACTGTAAGTCTGTCAGCAAATAGTTATGACGGCCTGAACCAAAACAATTGCAGTATTATGAATTTGGCTCCCAGACGGCCTTGGATGCTGTCTGTCTAAATCATCTCCTGGAGATGTTTGTAAACAGATGCTCTTCACCCCCCCGCCCCGTGCTGTGACCTGTATAAACTGGTATCCTGGCAACCAAGGCTGACTGTACCATCTTATCATGAACATTATCATGAACTGCTGGTCTGGAAGCTGTGTGTCCATCACAGTATCCTGCTCGTCTCCGCTGGCAGCCCCTCCCCTACCCACCCTAGTGCTCTCCAGGCTTTAAATGTGCTGCTGCTTTGCTGAGGTGTTTTTTTGGAACCTCGTAAGGTGTTCATAATGAACACAGTACCAGATGATTTTTTTTTTTAACCTACCTATCCCAGTGTATCTCTTTCTGTTTTCCTGCTAAAGGTAGCGCCAGAAAAACAGCTGCATGACCTCAGACACCTGTCTCCCCTGTTTGTTTCTTTTGTTTGTATTTCTCTTGAATGGGTGTTCTGGAACGCAAATTTCATTATATGTGTACATATAATGACAAATAAAGTCTTCTTGATCTTGATAGCACCAAATCACAACAAACAGTCACCTCAAGGCGCTTGACAGATTAGGAAATACAAATGGATGACTGTTAAATCAAAGGGTACTAGATAATTTTTCTTGTACAGTTCAGGAGCTTGTGACCTTTTGGTCCTCTCCACAATGATTGGTATCATGTCAGGATGCTTGGCCCAAACTCTCCCTCCCTCTGCTCTCCCCACTTCTAGTGGTACTGAGCGCTGGGACTGAATGTCCATCTTTAACAAAGACAAAAACAGGTTTTAGTCAAAACAGGTCAAAAAACAGATATACTACCCCCCCCCCCCCCCCCCCCTCCCAAAAAAAATAGCCTGAATACTTTTTAAAATCTCAAAAAACAATCATTGCATACCAAACAGCTATCACTGTCAGAGTCGTGAAGTTACAGCAGCATAGATGTATGTGCCAGTTGGTGTTGGCGTTTTCATACTTTTTGCTGTTGGAGCTCATAAAACACAAATAAAAAAACATGAACAGCCTATTTCTAGGCTATTTATCACAAGAAGAGTCAATTAGTAAAATGAAAATCACTTAGATCTCGCTACAAACTAAAATAATTTTCACATCATTACGCTACAGGACACTATCAGACCTAAACACACCGAGCAACCTTTATGGTTTAATAAAGGCAGCACTGAAGGCACACTGAGTGGTAACATAAATATATTCACATGTAAATTCCCACGATTGACCACTTCCTGCAGCATTTGTGTGTTTTTATGGCCTATTCTTTCTAGCTATATTGATAATGCCTCTGACTAAAGTAGATGGGATTCAGTTCTGCTATTTTTTGCAGAAGAGTCAAACAACATGTCAATAAGCTCCTGTTTATGTAAGCATGCTCAGAGCCTAAAGCAGAAAGCCTAGATATAACACTCCATATTTTGTTGAGCCTGCTTACACACAAAAATGTCTGGATATGCCAAACTTGGTTCATGGTACACCCCTGAGCAGTGCCTAGTGTAAACCATATCACAAGCTTGGTTTGCTCTAAGCAAACATGCTATAATATATTTTATTTTTATGTTTCATGCTGTTTCAATTTGTGATGCTTGTCAGTTTTGAGAGCGACATTTATAAAAAATTATGTCACTTACTTTATGTGTGTAGTTATTTTTAAATAATGGGGGTTTCATTTATATGATAAATGTATAATGTTGATGTTTTTAAATTCTGATTTCTGTATCTGCCTGAGCATATATCTAAAAACATATGGTTTGGAAAAATTAAATACAATTGAGAAGAAAAAGACTGGTGAAATGTAGAGTAAAGCAAACCAAAAGGG
Organism: Archocentrus centrarchus; assembly: GCF_007364275.1. Lineage (NCBI taxonomy): Eukaryota > Metazoa > Chordata > Actinopteri > Cichliformes > Cichlidae > Archocentrus > Archocentrus centrarchus. The sequence continues at coordinate 7,674,592 of NC_044365.1, read as the reverse complement.
GGGGTAACATTTAACCAGAAAGTTCGAATAAGTCTACATCTTAACTATCCAGACTACACAACCAAAAAATCTCGTGGTAGGACTTAACAATTTTGCTCAGTCTTTTGTGTGTGTGTGTGTGTGTGTGTGTGTGTGTGTCCCACTAACCCTTACAAGCTCCTGTGCCCAATATAGAACTTAAATCTATGAATTAAAATGCCATGCATCAAACTTTATGTCAGCAGAGGTAAAATAAATAAGTAAATAATTCACCCAAAACACCTATTTCCCTTTAAAATTAGTTATTTAAAAAAGTTTGTCCTTTAAGGACAGTGTTGTAGTTTCATCAAATAACTGAAATGAAATGCACATTATATCTAAATAATGCTCTGCTCAGACCAATTCTATTTACACTATACATGCTTTCTTTAGGCAGTATTATTAGAAACCATAGCATACATTTTCACTGCTATGCAGATGATACCCAGCTTTATCTATCCATGAAGCCAGATAACACACAATTCGTTAAACTGCAGGAATATCTTAAATACATAAAGGCCTGGATGACTTCTACATTCAGATTAAACTAAGATTATTGTACTCAGACCTAAAAATCTTAGAATCACAGTGTCCAACCATCTTCTGCTGGGCTCCATATATTGGGAGAAAGGCTGCCAGCCCCTCTTTCTCTTGTTGTATTACCTTTCAAATCTTGGATTCAATTGTTTCTAACTTTAATTTTAAACACAATTATTTCCCATTTTGTGTCCAAATATTTAAAGAAAAATAAACAAACAAAAAGTTACATATTTTAAATGTGTTTTTACTCATTTCCTCTATGAAATTTGACTTTATCATTACTTAATTTCTTGTCAGTCTGCCTGGGTCTTGGGCCATCTTCCCATATCTTTGGCAGTCTTCCCACCACAGGTCTGCACCTGGTAGCAATTAATCATGTTAACATTTGTACAATTTCTGGCCAGTCTACGCTGCCAAAATTGAGCCATAAATCTTACGACTTGGGGTATACTAGGTATAAAACCTTTACATTCTATAAATCATAGATAATAAAACTGTTAGGCTTCGAGCCAACCATTAATATAAATTATAGTCAATAAAAATGTATGGACTTCACTTAGGCACAAATTATGAGGTCGTAAAGTAAAGGGTGTATGTTCACAAAGTATATAAGTACAGTATTAAGTAAACAATGCAGTGTAAAATACAATACAAATGTACATAAGATACATGGCCCTCAGGTCTAAAGTGTTAGCATATTTCTCCTGTACTGGCTTCTCTTCATTGGCTCCCTGTTAAATCCAGAATCAATGTTGTGTTGTTTCTTTTTATCTCACCTCCTTTCACTCTACATGTGTGATCTTGGCCTTCTCAAGTTAAAAGACATTGCACAACCTTCAGCACCACTTGTTAAATGATTTACATCAGTGTATGTATATATTTGAGCCTGCATGTATACTTTTGTCTTTTTGTGGATTAGTGAAAATCTGAACTAAATTCAAACATTCAAGCTGAGGGGGAAATACAAAACAGTATGCGTTTTGGAACATTGTGGCTCAGCACCAAGTAATACAAGTAGTAGCTCAGAGAGATATGGATCATAAACGACCAAGCTTGATCCTATATGAGTTGTGTAATGCAGTTCATACACACGTCGCACTTTTCATAATCTTTTAAATTGTTACAATTAGGTTTACATACCTGTGGTTGGAAACAGATTCACTCATTGAGATCAGATAGATTATATTCTAGGGCTATTCTAGGATACTTGATCATTCTAAGTATTTTATTATCTGATAGTAGTGAATAAGGAAACAACATGATATAACAAGGTGCACTGTGTAATGAAAGTTTTTTTATGTATCTCCCCAAACAAGTGCAGCTTCATACAAAAAGAGTGAATGGAGGAACAATATTGCTAAAGTGGTGCATATCCCAAGCCACCACTGTCAAAACCTTTCTTAATTAACCTCAACAAACATTCACCAGCACAGGACTCAACTGCCACTGACAAGGGAAGGAAAAGAATAAAAGAAAAAGCAAACTACACCAACCACTCATTCAAACCTACCTTCCAAATTAGCTTACTTCGTTAAATCCCATGAGCCCAATTAGTAGCAGCATTTTTGCACATAGCAGGGTAATTACACTGTCACTCAGTCAGGTCTCAATCAGAAAAGCTCAAAGGAGGTGAAAAGGTTAAAACTTGTAGGCATATAACAAATCACAGGATTGTGTTTCAGTAATTAAGCACTTGTTAAGTTAGGGTAACTTGGCAAAAGTTAGGAAAAGTTTATTGTTATGGGAGTTGAGATTTTAACCCTGGTTTTTTCAGTGACTTTCAAAACACAGTAGATAATGTGAAAAATTTGATTTTTTTTTCCTCCAGCCTCCTCTGCAGTTGAGGTTTGCTTTACTTTGAGCAAATAAAAGTACTTGGCCATGAAAGATCTTGGCTGTAGGATACATGACTCACAATGACTAGCTTCACTGTTGGATGGGTTGAATGCCTAACTGACCAAACCAACCTGCACGGAAAGGGCTTAGTCACACTCCCTTTTTTATAATAGTGAAATTGTAACTGTGTTCAAACCAGATGCCAAGATTTCTCATGGTGTGTTTATATACAAAGTCCATGCAAAGAAGCAAAATGATCAGATTTGCACCAGGTAATGTTAAAGTACAGTGCGCTGGTGCAGTAGTTAGCCCTGATGCCTCATAGCAAGAAAGTCCTGGGTTTGAATCCACCATCTAGCTGGATTCTGTGTGAGTTCTCTCCAGGTGCTCTGGCAAGCTCCTACAGTCCAAAGACATGCAGTTAGTGGTGTTAGGTTAAGTGCTTCTCATCCTATGATAGTTGAGATGGGCTTCTTTTCCGAGACTGCTCAAAAAATGATGAATTTTACTGTCACCCTTCTTTTTGCTAATGATGGCACTCACTGAGTGAACGCTAACTGTAATAAAACTGCTCGCACTTTAATCAAACCAACGCTAATAATGCCATTCATCATGAGTAAGCACAGCTTATGATATTGGTTTATTCCAACAAAACTCCTGCTGTCCTCATATAGGTTTCTGCCAAATATAGTGTGTATATATATATATATATATATATATATATATATATATATGAATCTAATATTAAAGTTAGTTGAATAAATCACTGAGCACTATTGGTTGTTTAATGATAGTGTGGCTAATAAAATAAAATTTAGCTAAAATAGCAACATAACTGGTAGTTGGTTAGCACTCAGAGATCGGTCTTTTTCCATCTCAAGTGAAGTTTATTATCGGTACGTTTTTACAATAAAAGTGTTCTATCAACATTGACAGACCTTAACCACATGCAAAGATAAAAATAGCCAATATGTTTCTGTTTTGGTTTACTGCATTCAAAGGTAATGAAACAGAGAAATATATGTAGTTTAACACTGAGTATACCCTCCAACAGGAGCTGAAAAAAGCTTCTTATCTGGTATGACAGCACACCTAAAAAAAAAAATTGATTTAAACACTTAAGAACCGCCTTAGGAGAACATAAAGAACTTCTGTGTGTTTTCTTTTTTAACCTTTTATTGCCCACAATAGAGCAAATCCACCAGATCTTTTACATTTTTCACATGATGCAGTGTTATTTGTTGGTATATTTCAACTTGCTATACATCAATAGAACCTTTATTTTTATAAATTGTTTTAGAATTAACACCTATACTGTACGTCTGAGGCCATGGTCCTCAGCCGGAAAAGGGTGGAATACCCACTCCGGCTCAGGTGGATGAGTTCAAGTATCTCGGGGTCTTATTCACCAGTGTCTGGAGAAGGGAACGGGAGATCGGCAGATGGGTCGAAGCTGCGTCTGCAGTGATGCGGATGCTGCACCTGTCTGTCGTGGTGAAGAGAGAGCTGAGCGTGAAAGCCAAACTGTTGATTTACTGGTTGAGCTACACCCCTACTCTCACCTGTGGTGATGAGCTTTGGGTAGCGACCGAAAGAATAAGATCGTGAATACAAGCGTCAGAAATTAGCATCCTCTGAAGGGTGGCTGGCCTCTCCCCTAGAGAGAGGGTGAGGAGTGCAGCCATTTAGGAGGGGCTCAATCATCAAAAGGAGCCAGTTGAGGTGGTTTTCCTCCTGGGCACCTCTTGGGTGAGGCGTTCCAGGCATGTCCTGCTGGGAGGAGGCCCCGGGGTAGACCCAGGACACGCTGGAGAGATTATATCTCTCAGCTGGCCTAGAAACACCTTGGGGCTGGGCGTGGGCTTCTCTCCTTAGGCTGCTGCCCCCGCGACCTGACCCCGGATACTTATTAATTTTGATTATCCATCCATTCTCTTCTGGAGCGCCGGGGAGCTGGAGCCTATCCCAATTACCATAGGGCGAGGGGCGAGGGGTGGGGTACAACCTGGACAGGTCACCAGCCTGTGGCAGAGCCAACACAGAGAGACATACAACCATTCACACGTATGGGCAATTTAGAATCACCAATTAACATAACACCACTAGCTGCAATATATAATTAAATTTTGTTAAAAACTAAAACTGGACTTTGAATATTGAGTGTTGTTTAAATAAAATATTTTTGCACTTGTTCTTTATAAGTTATGTTAACTTGATCCCATGAGAAACATGAATGAAAACTTTAATTAATAGTAACTTTGATGTATATGAAATCTCTGTGACACTCATGAAGATAATCTTTATTTTTTTTATGTACATTTTCTCAGAATGTTTTGATGACACTTTGTATCTGTGTCTTATAATACCTTTTTACCTCACTTCTGTATTTCCATACACAAGAACTGTTTTTTCTTACTTCGTGTCTTTTTTCTTCTTTTGTTCTTCAGTTTTTCTCAGCTGTTATAAACCATGTAGTTTTTTCAAAAGAGTGAAACACAAGACCAAGAAATGTATGTGTGATCATACAGGTGTTGAAAAAAAAAAAGAAAAGAAATACACCCTGTTTAGACACCCTGTCTAATCAATTAATTGATTAGACAGGGTGTGACACAGTGGACAGAGGACAATCTCAGTCAGACAGTTCACCTGACACTTATCATAGAAGCTGCTCTTGCAAATTAGTCACATCATAATTCAAAAAGTTTTCCCCACCAACAGTCCAAGCTGATGAAACTGCGTCACGGTTTTGCCAATTCCCCTAAAATCCTAAATGTCCCAGACTTCAGGGGCCATCACAGGGAGGACGGTCGAGTAGTTCATAATCCTGCTGGCACATGAATGCATAATGAGGCTGGTGCTGCTCGGGTAGGATGCATTGTAGAGTAATATAACCAGGAAAAGTATGAAACACACACACACACACACACACACACACACACACACACACACACACACACACACACACACACACACACACACACACACACACACACACATTTCACTTTGGGGTAGTCCAGCCCTGTGGATTTTTCAGCATCATACTATTAGTCTTATTTACTTATAATGTGACAGAGACTGAGCGCACCACACCACAGCCTTTTATTACAAAGCCTTGAGAAATTGGGGGTCATGCATCACTCCCTCTCTCTTTCCTCTCTCTCTCTGTCTATCCCCCCCATTGTTTCTCCCTATATCCATCTATCAATTCTTGCTCCTTTCAGTGCAGACAGGATGCATTGTCTTAAGTTCACATATGGCACAAAACAGCTTCCTCTCCAGCCCTCCCCTCTTATCTGTCTCCATTTTCCACTATAATTCACTTAAAGGTGGCATCTCCAAGTCAACAAATGGAAGAGATTTAATTGGAAAGGGTTACAGGGGAGGTGGGGCTGTTTACTGTCTGCAGTGGTGGCTGAAGGAGAGACACCCAGTGATGGAGATAGAGGGGCTGACTATGCAGAACAGACTGGCTGAAAAACACAGATTCTCTTCCCGGATGTGAGCTGGCAAATAAAAAAAAAAAAAAACATGAGTTACTCTAACATTTGAAATGCAGCTGAGGAAGTACCAAAAGTGTGGCTGATGTTTTCACTAGCCCAGTGTAGCCTCAGCCCACCACTCACTTCGTACAAGACGCAATAATAAATGTTACAATATTTGGACCCATATATTATTTGGACTACTATAATATTCAATTATTTGTCAATACATTTCCAGCTAAAGAGGTAATTGATCAGAGCTTTCACAACCACTGGATTAAGGAGCTCAGAGCTGCTAAGGACTGGTTTCCCAAAGTCTACACACCCAACATACTTTAATACTTCAATATGTCTTTTTTTTACTTAATGTGACCTGACTAATAAATGCCTGGTTCAGTTAGAGCTGGTGTTTAAACAGTCATACTCATCATGAACCAGGCATTTATTAGTCAATTCGAGGATCAAACACCTGTTGTGAATTTTGCTGTTAAGCTCCTCGTTGGGGAACAGCAACTTATGCAAAAAATTCTGAAACATTTAACAGTTGGACATGTGCATTCAAAAGCTTCGAGAAGGTCACATTAAGTTCACCTGTAAAGGTTTGAATGCATTTTAGGCTCATCCTGAAATTTCACCCAAAAGCCAACTATCCCTAACTTTTTGTGAGTAGTGTATATGGGCCTGAGATAACGCAGAACTGATAAGAATGGGCACACTCCTTAAAAACGTATATATTCATGTAATGTCCACATACTGCCTTTTGGGCTTGCAGATGTTTTAGCTGCTTATTACTTTCAGTGCACTCCATATCAGCATTGGTGCTAATATGAATTGCAGTGAAAGGATTGCTGCTAACATATTACTCTGAAAGCTTTTCTTTAATTCTCATGCCCATCTGAACCTCCTAACAATAATACCTTAAAGAACCTTGTAAGCTCCTTGTCCACATACACAGTCCACAAAACTAGCCACCAGAGCCCTGTATGCCATTTTTACATGAGAATCATGGCAGACTATTTTCCATGGTGATGATTTCTCACATTCAGCATGCAGAAATATTCAACTTCGGATGTTTTTGCAACACTTTTAACACTGTAGTTTATGAAGCAATCAGGAGAGAGCACCACGTGGAAAAATAAAGCCAACACTGAGTGCCAAAAAGTGTAGTTCCTCTACTGACCACTTGATCCTGGCTCCAAAAGGAAGTAATTGTCCATAGACCCCATGTTAAACTGCACAAATTTGCAGCAGTTAATCACCTGTCACCTCTCTAACAGAGCTGTGGTCTACCAGTCCATAGAGCTGCTGGATTTCTCCACCAACTGCCCTCTAACCACTAACAAATCATTCTTTTATAATAAACACTGTAAACTTGCCAGCTGTCTGAATCTGCTCCTTGGGTCCATTTTTTGCCAAAACATAGCAAAAAGCTCTGGGCCATGTCTGTGCTGTTGGCACATTTTGGAGCATTTTCATGAATTATGTGACAAATATATAGTTTGCTTTGCGGCGGTGGCTAAAATCTTAACATTAAAGCAAGAAAGCAGTGGTTTCAGGATTTGCAGACAATATTTCGTAATTTTTTTTTACTTCCGTAGTTTAGCAGATGGTAATACCAATATTACCTAGCTAAGAGCAATATTTTTTGTTGGGCATTATGTTTTTGTTTTTTTTTTCCCCACTGGGCGATAATTCGCAAACGTGCAGCTTATAGCAGATAACCCGTAAGCTGGAGAGGGAATGGCGTCTCACTAAATTAGAAGATGCCCATTTAGCCTGGAAAAAGAGTTTGTTGCTCTATAAAAAAGCCCTCCGTAAAGCTAGGACATCTTACTATTCATCATTAATTGAAGAAAATAAGAACAACCCCAGGTTTGTTTTCAGCACTGTAGCCAGGCTGACAAAGAGTCAGAGCTCTGTAGAGCCGAGTATTCCTTTCACTTTAACTAGTAGTGACTTCATGGATTTCTTTACAAATAAAATTTTAGACATTAGAGAAAAAATTATTCATAACCATCTCAAAGATGATTCTTCAAGTTCGGCTGCTTTCAGCACTGCTGGTATTTGTTTAGACTCTTTTGCTCCAGTTGATTTTTCGGAGTTTGGGTTTAAGTCTATTCCCCCTCTCATTAGTGATTGGTGTCAGCTGTGTCCCCACCTGGTTGCCTTTTCCTCATTGTTCCATGTGTCTTTATTGTGTCAGTTTCCCTTTGTGACTTGTTGTGTTCTCCCTTGCAGTGTGTTTTTGTATGTAACAACCATGTAACAAAATACAACTTCCTATTAAAAAGAGGAGGCTTAGTTCATATACATATCAGGCCCATCTAATCACAAATATCTAGGAGAAATTAAAAATGCATTGCAAACAGAAGCTCAGGTCAGGAGGCTAAACATGCTGTTTAATGTTGTTAAGTGACTGATTCACAGGTACCGTCAAGTGGCCGCAGGAACTGCAGTTGGTTTCACTTTTTAGGCCCTCCGTACAACATGAAGAATAGTTTAAAATTTTGGTTGTTATTAGAGTCAGAAAGGAAAACACACATCGCCTCATATCATTTCCCACTGAGCATGCAGTGTCCTTCAGTTTCAGAGTTAAGACCCAGCCTGACCCATGACTGGATGTCATGGTGTTCTGACTCATTTGAACCACTGGTAGTCAAAACAACAAGTTTCAGAATCATTAACCTTTAAATTGCTAAACTGATTTCTCCCACTGTAATTTAAAACATTACTTGTAAATGTTCTCAAATCAATAGTTCTTTTTTAGCAAGTGTGAGACAGACCACTTGAGGGTGCTTTTATTCAATCAGTGACTGCAAGTGAACACTCGAAGGCTTAAAATGTCTATTTTTAATTAATTCTTCCACCATTGTGACCAAACTTTAAATCTCAATCACCCTGACCTCCTCCACATTTCATGCAGCTGTTGATGTCCTTAAACTTTCTTTAGGAAGATTTATTTTCCTGTAAACTAGTTTTACATGAGAATGATTAAATGTGGATAACTGATGAAGGTAGGCGTGTTGGAGGCTAATATGCACACATTGAAAAGATTGACCCTCTTAATTATATTTAATCATTTCTTGTTAGTCTAAATTCAAGTTCAAGTGATGCTGAAAGCAAATTAGCTTTGGATATGCTTTACAATGTGCTTTGTTCAAACTTATATACAAATACACAGCTTGTTAATTTTTGTAAGTAAAGCATTTATATTTTAATGTTTTATGTTTCAAATAATACACAGTCCTTTCTTTCTGCTGTACTTGAGAGTATGTGCTGTAAAAGGATAAGTCATCCAGGGGGAGACAGAAGGAAATGTAGGAAAGATTCCAGAAAAAAATACAATCTCCAACTGCTACCCCAGAGATGGATAGAGAGTGGAATAAATAGCTTTATTGTTTGATAGAGAATGACATTTCATTGGTTTCCTCTCAGGCACAATTAAAAAGTCATCACAGTGTCAAATGGAACACTTTTAGCAGATGTCTGCCTGGTAGGTATGCTTTCTACTGCTCTTATAGCTTCTTCTTCTGCAGAACGGTGCTGATTATCAGTTTTCAGCAACAACACTCTGGACAAAGCTTTGAAAATATTTTTACAAAAATGGTCAGGTATAACAAGTTGTTCAGTATATGTAAGTACAAATATGTCTATTATTATTTCTAATATTCATTTACATTTCACCCATAATGTATCCTCAACTTAACACAGTTAATGCCCAGTTTACCCATCTACCTGCACACCACACCTGAGACTACTTTGCAACATTAAAGCCCCATAAAAATGGCTCAATGTGAGTTCTGAGGATTTTCCAAAATCTCCCACTGGGGAAACCTGGGACTGCAAACGTCATGTTCACATTTGTTTTGCAACCAATTTGTAATTTATTAAAGGATTTGCAACAGGGATGTAACAGCAATTTTAAGTTAATATTATTTTGCTCCAAGGACTAAATTAATTTAGCAGTGAGTGTCAAGCAAAATGCAGTCAGGGTGTGAACTACACAGGAGTCAGAGGGAGTTGGCTCCTCTTAATGAGTCACAAGCTTCCCTGAAAACATAATCATTGAAATTCTGGAGAGTCTTATTTCTATTTTTCTGACTCTTCATCATGATAGATAATGAGTAAAGTTATTGCCAGTCTGTGAGTGTCATGTCTGCTGCCTCCTTTACACTATCCAGACAGCTTGCTCCTGTAGTGTGAACATGTACTTGTGAGAAAGTAATACTGTGGAAAATAACCCCATCTGAGTCTCCCAAAACTGTACATGTGTTATGTCATGATCTTACATTTGCCTACCTGTCTCTATGTCCTCTAAATAATTTTACAAGCATTTCAGATATGTCTAGAACATGGAGAATTTCCTGTAGTGTGAATGCATGAGAATCAGACTCCTCCTGTGCGCTATATTTGAAAATCATAACTGTGGAAATTATTCTGACCTGATTCTCATTCAATTTTCCAGAGTGTGAAAATGGGTTTCTTTCAATAATAAAGTGTTCTACTGTGATTATTGAAATAAATATACTCTCTCTTCACTGCTAACATTGGTTCCATAGTTTGAAAGATTAGAGGTGGCTACTTTGCATCTTTTTTTCTTCTTCTTAATATTCATATTTTTAATCACATGAATAATAATATAGAAATCAAGTTCTGTATAAATGCTGAGTACCTGAACCTGAGTTGGAACTCCACCCTTTTCTGGCTGAGAACCATGGCCTTGGACTTGGAGGTGCTAATTCTCATTTCTGCCACTTGACACTTTGTTTCATACTGTTTTAGTACAAGCTGGAGGTCACTGCCTGATGAAGCCAAAAGAGCTCCAGCTTGCACAAAGATCAGAGAGGAGATCCTGAGGCCAACAAAGTGGAGCGCTGCTGCCACTTGGCTACACCTAGAATGAACAGAATCAGGGACAAAGGGCACCCCTGACAGTCCAACACCTCTAGAGAGCACACTGTGATAGTATTTGATGGGTTGGAATTGAGAATGTGTTGCTGTGTCACCATAGAGGTGCTACTGAATTGGCCTTGCACAGCGGTTTCAATCTCGTACCTCCAACTTTCAGATCTCAAGTCCACAACTTAACATGTACAGACATGGACAAATTGTTGGTGCCTTTCTGTTATAGATAGAAATGAAAAAAAAGAGATGAGAAAGTAGAGAAATGTATTTATTACTTTTTACAAAAGCCTTCACATGCTCTTATGAACTCTGAGCTTTAGTTCCTTCCACAGATTTTCAGTTGGATTAAGGCCAGGTGATTGTCTGGGCCATAGCAGCTTTATTTTCTTTCTCTGAAACCAATTGAAAGTTTCCTTGTCTGTGTATTTGGGATCACGGTCTTGCTGAAATGTCCACCCTAGTTTGATCATCATCCTGGTAGATGGCAGCAGATTTTTATCAAGAATGTCTCTGTACATATTTTTAATCATCCTTTATCCAATTATAGGCTGAAAAACAGCCCCACAACATGAGTTCAATTTTGGCCTCATCTGACCGGACTAGTACCAGACAGTATTTCACAGGCTTGTTCAAATGTTATTCAGCAAATTTTAAATGCAGTTCAACAATGGTCTTGCATGGTGAGCATGCCTTCAGGCCATGGCAGTTGAATGCATTACTTATTGTTTTCTTTGAAACTGTTTTACCTGCTGATTCCAGGTCTTTCTGTAGCTCTCCACAAGTGGTCCTTGGCACTTGGACAACTCTTCTGTTGTTCTCTTCTTTTCACTCCTTTGTCTGAAATCTTGCAGGGAGCACCTGGGTGTGGCCAGTTTATGGTGAAATGATGCTCAATTCACTTTCTTCTTCTGTAACCAATGTCATCAGGATGTTTTGCAACAATAAGGTTGCAGAGGTCTTGAGAGAGCTCAGTGGTTTTGCCTATCATGAGATGTTTTTTTGTGTGACACCTTGGTTATGAGCCATCTTTTTATAGGCCATCACTTGGGACTGAACCAGCTGATATTAATTTGCACTAAGTGGCAGAATTGCTTTCTAATTACTGGTAGATTTCATGTGGTGTCATGACTTGTCATGCCTGTTTGCACCTCCCTTTCTTCATGTGTTCAATAGTTTTTTACTGTGTCATTTCTCATTGTTACACATAATTTATGGACATCTTTGGTTTGATTTCTTTGCCTGTGTGGATTGGATTTGATAAGAATTTCATGTCAATAGCACCTTTATAAATATATCTATTTGGAAAATTGGTCACACGTTCAATACTTATTTTACCTGCTGTTTTAATCAGAAGTTCCATGGATATGGCTGCAAGGAGAAAATTTATGACAAATTGAAGAGGTGGATAATACGACTGGTAACCAAAGAGCCCAGAACAATTTCCAAAGAGATTAAAGGTGAACACCAAGGTCAAGGTACATCAGTATGAGATTGCATCATCCATTGCTGTTTGAGCCAAAGTGGACTTAATGGAAGACAACCAAAGAGGACACTACTGCCATTATGAAAACTGAGAGTGGACTTTGCCAAATTGCATACTGACAAGCCAAAAAGGTTCTAGGAAAATGTCCTTTGGAAAGATGACACAAAACTGGTGTTTTTTGGCAAATCACATCAGATTTATGGTCACAGACACCAAAATGAAGCATACAAAGAAAGCATGGAGGAGGCTCGGTTATGATCTGGGGCTGCTTTGCTCCATCTGACACAGGGTGTCTTGAATCTGTGCAGGGTACAGTGAAATCTCATTACTATCAAGGAATTCTGGAGCAAAATGTGCTGCCCTGTGTCAGAAAGCTTTGTCTCAGCCACATGTCATGGGTCATTAACAGGATAACGACCCAAAACACAGTAAGAATGGCTAAGAACAAAACATTGGACTATTTTGAAGTGGCCTTCTATGTGCCCTGATCTAAATCCTATTGGACATCTGCGAAAGCAGCTGAAACATTCAGTCTGGCGAAGGCACCCTTCAAACCTGAGATAGCTGGAGCAGTTTTCTCATGAGGAATGGGCTAAAATTTCTCATCAGCAATGAGAATTCAACAGATGCAGAAGTCTCAGTAAGAGTTACAGAAATCACTTGATAGCAGTGATTGCCTCAAAAGGTTGTGCAACAAAATGTTAAGTTAAGGGTACCATCATTTTTTGTCCAGGCCAGTTTCATTAGTTTGTTTGTTTTTAAATAATTATTTTGAACCATAATTCAGAAGCAATGTCTGATTTCCATTAGTTAATTTTCAGTTATTTTTTTTATTTATTTATTACTTTTGTCAGTTTAAAGTTATTTCAGATCAGATCAGATCAGATAGTGTTTTATTTGTCACATGCACAGTTATACACAGTACAATGCACAGTGAAATGTATTTTGTACCTGCAACCATATATACACACACATATAAATAAGAAGAAGAATAAAAATAAAAAAAGTAATTCACACTATACACTATACTCTATATACTATACACTATACACACTTTTATAAATTATAATATTTACATTGTGCAATAATGGTCCAGTTAGGGCTCAGAGTTGAGCAGACGGATGGCTTGTGGGTAAAAACTCTTCTTCAACCTTTCAGTCTTAGTCCTCAGGCAGCGGTAACGCCGGCCTGATGGGAGCAGGGAGAAGAGAGAGTGTCCGGGGTGGCTGGGCTGTTTTAGGATCTTCATGGCCCTCAGCCTGCACTGCTTGGTGTAAATGTCCTGCAGGTTGGGGAGGGTGGTTCTGATGGTCCGTTCAGCTGAACGAATCACCCTTTTTAGGGCCATGAAGTCCTGCTTGGTGCAGTTTCCCATCCAGGTGGTGATGCTCCCACGCATGATGCTCTCGATGGTGCAGGTGTAAAAGTTCCTGAGCACCTTGAGTGGGAGCTTGAAGTCTCTCAGCTGCCTGAGGAGGTAGAGACGCTGTCTGGCCTTCTTCACAGTGATGTTTATGTGATGAGTCCAGGACAGGTCCTGTGAGATGGTCACTCCCAGGTATTTGAAAGTGTCCACTCTTTCCACCTCAGCACCACTGATGACAAGTGGATGGTAGTCCCTCTGCTGCTTCCTGCTGAAGTCCACGATCAGTTCCTTCGTTTTGCTGACGTAACCATTTTCAGTAACCATTTTACACTTTTCTTCATCTGTATTTGCAAGTTACACTAGATACCACAATTACTGCATGGTCAGTGAGCTTTGGCTTTAAGCACACAACTTTAAATAAAGGAAAGGGATACACATGATTTGAGATGGCGGAGCGCACAGATGCAGCGGCTCGGAGCTCTCACTCTAGATATCGTTATTTACTGTTCCTTATAGTGTTTCTTTCTTCCATCAATCGGGTTTGGCCAACAGAAGTTAGAACAGACTGGACATTTTAAGGTATCGGAACAGCAATTTTCCACCACCATCTGACATACTGGATGAGCTGCTCTGCACATCAGTGCCTGCCTGGATTATGAGCCAGAGTATCAAGCAGCGCAGGTGGAGATAAGACAGGAAGCAAAAGCAGGGCAAGGCGTCCATGCTAGGCTAAGGAGCTCGCCCAACAGACCAGCCTTGCCCAGCCTGTTTGTGGCGAACGCCCTGTCCATTGTCAATAAGATTGACAAACTCAAACTGAGGATTCACTCCAACAGGATTAGCAGCTGCATTTCCTTTCTAACTGAAACCTGGCTGAATCTAAACATCCCCAATGCTGCTATTGAGCTAGCAGACCGGACTGTGTACAGAGTGGATTGAACAGCTCACTCCGGTAAGGCCAATGGTAGCAGAGTGCGTAATTATGTGTATAACGGATTGGTGCACCTCCACAGACATTGTAGAGATGTTTTGCTCCCTGGACCTGGAGTTTATAAAGCTATGACCTGAACCACTTTTTCGACAAGTTTGATTGTGCTGACAGTCTACAAAACATGCAGGCACAGCAGGGACCCTCACTCCATAAGGTGAGATGGACCCTACAGCACATCAACTCCAAAAAGGCTACTGGATCTGACGGAGTACCAGGACAGGTTCTGAAGTACTGTACAGGGGAGCTGACAGCAGTGCTCACAGACCTGTTTAACATCTCCCTGGAGCAGGACTCCATGGACTCCAGGATCCCCACGTGCCTCAATTCAGCAACAATCATCCATCAGGTCCCTTAACGACTTTCAGCCAGTGGCCCTGACACCATTGGTGATGAAGTGTTTTACGTGACTCATCCTGGGACACTTGAAGAACAGCATCACCCCCTTCTTGGACCAGCACCAGTTTGCCTACAGAGCAAACAGGTCAACCAAGGATTCTGTGTCACTGGGCCTCCACTCTGCCCTGACTCACCTAGACCAGTGAGATAGCTATGTGCAGATACATTGATGTGCATTGATTATAGCTCCAACTTCAACACTATCTCCCCCTGACAAACTCACCACCAAGCTGGAGCTCTTGGGCCTCAACACACACCTGAGCAGCTGGGTCCTGGACTTCCTCACCAGCATACCACAGACTAGTATGACATGGGGGAGTGGGTGTCCTCCACCATCACCCTGAACACCAGCGAACCACAGGTCTATGTGTTGAGCTCCTTCCTCTTTTCCCTATACACACAAGACTGCAAATCTACCCAAATCTACCAGATGACACCATTGTGGTAGATTTGCGATGAGGCTGCCTACAGAACAGAAGGTCAAGAACCTGGAGAACTGGAGCCGTGAGAACAACTTGCTCCTCAATGCAGCAAAGACAAAGGAGCGGATCCTGGACTTCAGGAAACTGAGGCCCCTCGTCCATTGTCCGATCACAATCAGCAGCGAGAGAGTGGAGGTTGTGCAGAGCATCAAGTACCTCGGGGTCAGCATCAGCCACAACATGACCTGGACTGTCAACACCACAGCGACGGTCCAGAGGCTTCACTTCCTGAGGTGCTTGAAGAGAGAGTGACTCCCACAACAGCTGCTGGTGAGCTTCTACAGGTCAGCCATCGAGTCCATCTTCACATATTGTATCTTAGTATGTACTCTGGCTCTACTGCAGACAACAGGAAAGCTCTCCAGCGCATCATCAAGACTGTTGAGAGGATCACCTGCACCCAGCTCCCCAGACTAGAGGACATATACAGAACATGCTGCACCAGGTGGATCACAGCCATAATCAGGGACAGCACACATCCTGGAATCTGCCTTTTCACCACCCCCCCGCCTACTAGCAGCAGCTACAGGACACTGTACGCTCGGACCTCAAGACTGAAAAACAGCTTTTACCTCAGAGCTTTTACACTACTGAACACGAACCATATCAAACCCAACAGACACTCTCCTTGCACATCCACTGCACCATTTTAGAACACTGCACTCTATTGTAAATAAACCATTTATTTCCATTTATACTGCTGCTTATTGTAAATAATACATCATTCTACCTCTGCTCACTGTAAATACCAGATCCTTATTTATTTTATTTATATTTCTTATTTCTATCTTGTATTTATTATTTCGGCGACTGGAGGATGGCTCCAACAAAATTTCATTGTTTTGTGCAGTGACAATAAAGATATCTTGTCTCTTATCTTATTTACAACACGAGGCAAAGTGCAAACTTTGTAGCAAAAATGAACAGAAAAAATGAACAGAAATATTTTCATAATCAAACTGAATCTAATTCATCAGCAGTGATCACCTTAGCCTTATGCTTTCATAAGTTTTATTCTGAAAACATTGTTCTCCCAAGTATTGGCCATGAGGGTACAAATATAGTTAGCAGTATAATTAAAAGACTAACAAAGTTTTGGGTTCAAAGTCACTCTCTTGGCAGAATGAGCAGACTCAAATAAAACAGAATAGGTGTTAAGCTGGTCTTTATGTAGACTGTAGTTTAATGTCAGAAGGGAAACTTGGAATCATTCACCTAGCATTATGCCAACTTTCTGCTGCCACTCCCCTGCCCCAGTTTGGCCAGTTTGCCTTCATGTAGAGAGGGTAAAGCAAGCAGCAGCTATCTATCAAAAAAGATCCCTTTAGTTCTTATTACTGGGTGGATTGACCTTGTAACTGTTTATCACTGACCACGTCATTGGTGACCTGTTTAGGGTTAGGAATATGGCTAAGATGAAAAAGTTTTTAACAGAAAAGCTGTTGTTGTTTTATAATATAAATGTACTAAATCAAGGTTCTTACCAGAAAATGTTAACAAATATGTGAGTAAGAGTGGAGCTCTCATTTGTATGGGTGTTTGGGAGTGTATTTGCAAAACCTGCTGTGTGTATGTCCTTGAAAACTGCAGCTAAAAGATGCTTTCCACGTTCATGCACATGGTCCCTCACATACATTTAAGTCTTCGGGTGACAAGAACACACACACACACACACACACACACACACACACACGCAGCCCCCTGCACGCCCCTTAAGACTTGTTATCAGGCCTGATGGAAATATCTTTCCTTCCAATAAATCCTCATAAATAGATAAACCAATCTCTATTAAAAGGTCCTGCTCAATGGCAAGAGTCCAGGTGATAACGTGTTGTCTTACAGAGGTTGTCTGTTTTATGATCAGAGGTCATTTACATTGTCCATGTGTGGTTGCCAGATCAGAAAATGGTGCCATGCATGTTAAACAGCAGGTTGTTTGCCTCCATAGACTACTGCAATGTTTACAAGTAGGACTGGCCACCAGAAATGCTTACAAACTGGGATTCAAGGACAAATGCCAGTAGTTATGATTTTTTTTTCATCCCTGCAATGACTAGAAGAAACTCACATCATGCTGTTCTACATTTGTTTGTTTTTTGCTTGTTTTTTCATTTTTACATGGAAATTTTATTTTCACTAAGTGCAAAATGCTGAATTGTAAATTTAGTCACTCCTGAGGGCATAGAAAGTGTCCAACAACTTTGCTGAGGGTTCATACTGGCCCCAGTGAAAAAAGGTGAAACATTTTCATACATGAATCCACTGATGGTACTTTTACTATGAAACTGAAAGGAAGGACACAACATGAATATATGTGTAATAAAAACTCAGAAAGAAGATACTTCTCTAACAAATGCCATGCTTCTTGCGCTCCTTTGTTGACAGCATCTGAATTTTTTCAATAATTTAACACTAGATGTTACACTTTGTGTAATATAGGGAATTGTACAGCCTTGGCAGAGATACAGTATTGCTTCTGAACTCTTACCCATGATCAACTGTTCAAATAAAAGTCAATTAAATCTGTCAATAGATCTATGAGGCATTCTTTTAGTGAAAATGAACATGACCGGACCTTGAAAACACTGAATTATTTAATTACATTGGATAATAAAAAAAAAAAAAAGTTTTTCATTGCCACTGTCTGGAAATTGATATTTGTTTGGTTTTCATAATCAACTGTTATCTGAGTCTAAGTCATCAGCTAAGCTTTACTACATTTTCAGTTGCCACTAACAGCCTTTGGACTGATTTTGATGTAAAAGATGCAGGTTGAATTTTCTACAAAAATCCAAATGATGTGACACTTGGACCTTATGTACTCCAGAGTGCCTTGTCTCAGGGCCACTCTTCTGCTCCCAGTGTCCAAGTGAGCAACACTAGCTAATGGCAGCACAGATATTGAGTCACAGACAGCCACAACATGACCTACAAATAAGGAGAAAAAACAAAAATCGATGTGGCTTCAGATAGTTTTTTTTTTGCTAATGAAAGTAGGAAAGATGGACCTAACTACTGACATGCCGCCACTGGTTTGTAAAATCCTATTTTGAAGTCTCAATATGAATGTTTTAGCCATCACCATGTTGGTGTTTTGAAATTTTCAATAACTTCTAAATCTGGCTTCTATTATGTATTGCAAACTATTAAAACATAGTAATTACATTTTTGTTTTTGTCATTTTTTTGTTTGCAGTCGTCTGAATTGGAGCAAAATAACGCTTATATCCTTTAGATTTTCTTAAAGGGAAGCAGATTTTGCCCATACACTTTTGTGTGTGCACATGTATACAGCACAGTGGTTAACACTGTTGCTGTTAACACCGGTTTGGGTTCACTGGCTGGCTGTAGTGTGGAGTTTATATGTTCTCCACATGCCTGTGTGGGTTCTCTCTGCATACTCCAGTTTAAACCTATAGTCCAAAGACTGTTCATTAGTTTAATCTGTGATTCCAAACTGGCCATAGGTGTGAATTTGAGCATTAATGCTTGTCTGTCTCTCTGTATTAGACTGGCATCCTGTGAGGCTCCAGCACCACAATGACCCTGAACTAGATAAGTCTATCCATCTATCCATTTTCTTAACTGCTTAAGTATTCAGCTAATGCAGGGGTGTCGAACTCAATCACAGAAAGTGCCAAAATTGAAAACACAGTCTAAGCCACAGGTCAAACAGAATTAACATTTATTGAATTGTCTAAAACTGACAATATTTTAATCAGCAATATTAATTTGAACAGCCAGAATACAACAATGTTTTCCTCAACACATTAAAAAAGATATAAAATCATATTTTTCTTCTACAATAACATCAGGCAAAATTATTCAAATTTGCAAATTTTCAGGTAAAAACTCTGATGTTGTATCAGCAAAACGTCCAGAAACAAGAAGCAAAAAACTCTTTAGTTTTCTCTTGTGTTTCATTTCTCCGAGCCAGATGCTTGGCATCTTTTCTTGGCTGCAAGTTCATTTATGTTTGGGGTTGGGCTCTGAGCTGTGGAAACTCTCAGGATGGAGCAGAGATGTGCATCAGTGAGATGACTTCTTTGTGTGTTTTTGTTTTTTCATCTTCATCATAGACAAAAGTTGCTTCCACAGATAAGGCACGTCGCCAAATTCAGAATGTATTTCCCCCCCAAAAGACTGAAACTGCCGGTGATTTAAACCTTTGCCTCTTATAAAGTTAACTGTCTGTGTTACAGTGCTTTTGACATGTTCCATCTTCTCAGCTCACCTGTGCAGTTCTCCCTCTGCATCTTCTCCCACATCCGTCTCACCAATCCGCTCTTTTCCCTGCAGATCGCAGGCGCTCCATCTGTCGTCAGTACTAGTGTGTCCAAGTTTATTGCAGGACAGTTTCATATCATTCACACATTTACATACTTCTTAAAACATGTATTTTCCTGTGGTTGTGTTGTGCATTGGTTTAATACCCACCTCTGGAACACATAAACCGGAGTCCACTCCACAGACGAAGACTGCCAGCTGTGCAGTGTCAGTCTTATCTGTGCAGCAAAGGAATATTCACTAAAGTCTTTTTCTTGTTCCATCTACTGTGCTTGTAATTCGTGGCAAGCTCACATAGCTGATGAGCAGCTGTATTTTTCCTGAGACTTACATTTGAAAATGCTTGTTTTTGTATCTGGACACAAGACGTTGCACACTTTAATCATGGAGCGCTTCAAAAACTCTTTCTCTGTAAAAGGTCGGGCTGATTTGACTGTCTCTTCTGCCACTATAAAACTAGCTTTCACAGCAGCTTCACTTTGTGGTTTTGCTTTTATGAACATAGCTTGCTGTAACACCAGACTTTAACCTCTTCTGCCTTCTCGAGCTTCTGCTGTATGTCCAGGTTTTTGTACTTGGCCTGATGTTTCATCTCATAATGCCATCTTATGCTACAGTCTTTAATTACAGCCACATTAGTTCCACAACCATGACTCACAGACTTACCCTGATGGAAACAAAGTGGTATTCTGCCTCCCACCGGTTTTGAAAATCCCTGGTTTTAAAGTACACTTTTCATTTGGCCATTTTTCTTTTATTTTTTTGGTCAGGCTAGCTTAAATGTCAAAAGTGCTAACCGATGCTTTTATCCGCTGACCACTGATCAATGTGTCATTGGCAGCATGAGAAAACAGGCTGATCTGTGCAACAGCTGTTGCAGTGCAGTGAGATTTGTAGTATGAGTTTGACACTCCTGAGCTAATGCATGCATAACCCGATGTTATAAGTATAGATAAACCCCAACAGACGTTAAGTATGTGTGCTGTGACATCCCTAATCCATATAGATGCTACTACAATGAAAACCCACAAAAATACCTGAAAATGCAACTAGTTATATTATGCCAACCCTTCTTTCAAAAACATAATGACTGTTGCCAGAAGAAAATACTTACCAAAAGAAACAAAATTTAATTTTTTGGTTTGCAGCTCTTTAGGGCCCCCCTTCATTCTGGACTCGAAACTGAAGGTCAGAAGAGTTAGGTTCTTGATCTGATTACAAATTCACCATTAATGAGTTTAATTTAGCACATGTAACACTAAGCTGTCTGTTGCTGTGCAGAGTAAAATTGCTGCTTTTTTACTGAGATGACAGTTGTGTGCTTGTTGACTGAGTAGTTGATAAGCTGAGTTTCAGTACCCTTTACTGCCCAAGCTTAGAACCCAACAGAACTTGGAGCTGGAAAAACCATTTGTGTGTGCAGTTAACTCCGCCCAGCAGTGTTTCATACTCTTGCTTTAATTGTTGGTTAAAAAAAATAATAAAATTGTTAAAACCTTGAGAGTTTGTGTCTAAAGGCACTCCTGAATTATAAAACTTCAGTTTCACAGAGGCTTAGTAGCATTCATCCCTGCAGGTATTTTTATTCTGTCAAACTTTGATTTCTAGGCTTTCAACTGCAGCTTGCTATGTGAACATTTATTTTTCATTAAATACAAAATTTACTCTACATATGATGGTGCCATTAAATAAATCTTCCATAACACACATGTGGGTTATATGCTTATAATTTATCTAGGAATAGTATGACAGCTCCACAGAATGTTTAAGTCTGAGGCCATCAGAGAAGGCAACATACATTCGTATCCTGTATTTAGTGAATGATTGCAACTGTAATGTATTGTGATTGTCGCTACAAAAATAATGTCCCAACTTATATATCATTGGGCCAAATTTGCTCTCAGGGCAAAAAACGAGAGTTTGACAACAGAGCTGATTGATGCTCTGAGAGCAATTACAGGAAACATGTTTGTTCAAAACCCACTGAGGATCTTCTGAAGTGAAGTAATAAATACTTCATTAATAAATGGAAAATCTATTATTTCTTTAAGGTGTTTGAGACAGAAACTCCAAACTTGATTGAATGAGCTAAAGCTGAAATGGAACTGTCCACTACTACTAACTATGAGGCTTGTCATGAGGACGTTAGCAATGTTTAGAGCTTCCCATCCCAGTTACTTAGATTCTTTGTTAAATAATATTTTTATTCAGCTAACTGTTCAGTTATACAGTGGTGATCACAACTATTGCAAAACAGAACTTGCAGATATTCCAGAACTTCCAAGATCTGGTTCTAACAAGTTGGTGCCTGATACCACAGTGAACCTAGTGTTGTAAAGCCCAGGCCTATGCTGCTCAGAGCCATTTTAACAGAATAGAAAGATCCAAATGTAGGTTTGGTAGGGTCAAAATGTTTGGTCTTTCTTCTGTCTTTTTTATTTCTGAAGGCAAACATCATCTGAAGCTAAAAGACATTCAAATCTAAAAAAGAAAAAAAGGTCAATCCCTTCATGTTGCTTCATGTTACCATTTTGTTCTTTGCAAAAGAAAATACAGGGAACAGCCATACTGCATCTTCCACAATGGCTTAAGCTTTTGGATATCGTCAAGGCTACTTGGACATGAGCTGTCTAATCACCTCTTTGTCTGCCCTGCAAAACTGTCAACACTGTGCTCTGTGTCATAAATCTCTAGAAATTTTGCAGTGGGGTCTCAGTCTTGAGCAGACCTACAAAAAGCCCTGCCTACAGGGTAACAGATGTCCCTGTGTGGGAGGAGCAGAACTGCCACAGGCTACTATACAAAACCTTAAATTCACTCAGCTTGGTAGTGGATGACACTTTTGATTACCTTTTTGTTTTGGCCTGAGAGAAATGGCAGGATTTAGTGAATCCTGCAACAAAAAAAAAAGAATTCATAACAAACTTTAGGAATACTTTACTTTACTTTTACTTAATTCCATTTTTAGAGCACTTTAAACACAGGGACTGTAACAAAGTGCTTTACAGTCGACACATTTACACATTCACATAAAATACAACACATAGCAATAGGGACAAGCTAAAAGCAACAGTCTAAACTCAGGGTAAAAGCCAATCGGTAAAAATGGGTCTTAAGAAGGGTCTTAAAGGTAGATAATAAAAGAGTACTCCTAATATTTAATGGAAGGTCGTTCCACAATTTAGGAGCAGCAATACTGAAGGCCCTATCTCCTCTGAGTTTAAGCTTTGACCTAGGTACTCTCAGGAGTAGTACTTTAGATATCAACCAGGGCCAGTTTTACACACAGGATATCAACAGCATTACTGTTACTCAGAAATGTAATTTTAATATATATATATATATATATATATATATATATATATATATATATATATATATATATATATATATATATATATATATATATATATAATATGTCTGTCTGTAAAGGAAAAATCTATAAGAAGGTATTGATCCAAATATGACAATAGAAATCAGATAAAACAATCTTTTTAAGGTTCAACGTTTTTATTTAAGTGTAATGTAATGATTTAATTTCATACATTCCCACAACACATTCTCAGGACATTAGGTGCTCTAGTTTTGTCTACAGTCCAAAGTGCAAAATCTTATGTTAACTGAGAATTAATTAGTGCAGATATCAGATAGATAAAGCTTTGGGTTCCCAGCCAGACTGGAAAACCACAATATGAATCAAAAATCAATTGACAAGTCTTTGAATAATAGCCAAAATAAACACCCAATATTAAAATTTGCACTTAAAAAAAAGAGATTAATTTTATATGCCATGACATTAAGGTACAAAATAGCCTGGTCTTAAGACTGGTCTTCAAAAGGTTCAAATCATGAGGGTAAAAGTATTTTCAGTTAGGAACACAAGAGTAGTACTTTATAAATATATACATATATATATATATATATATATATATATATATATGTATATACTCCTCCGTGAATTGCCACCTTATCGTGGTGGAGGGGTTTGTGTGTCCCAGTGATCCCAGGAGTTATGTTGCCCAAGGGCTTGTCCCCCTGGTAGGGTCTCCCATGGCAAACTGGTTCTGGGAACAGCAAGGGAACAGTTTACCCTGCCAGGGATAGGGTTACCGGGGCCCCACCCTGGAGCCAGGCCTGGGGAGGGAGCTCGAGGGAGAGTGTCTAGTGGCTGGGCATTAGCCCGTGGTGCTCGGCCGGGCGCAGCCCGAAGAGGTTATATGGGCCCGCCCTCCTGTAGGCCCACCACCTGCAGGAGGCGTCGTAGGGGTCGGGTGCAATGTGTGTCGGGCGGTGGCCAAGGGCGCAGGCCCTGGCGGACCGATCCCCGGCTATCGAGACTGGCTATTGGGACATGGAATGTCACCTCTCTGGTAGGGAAGGAGCCTGAGCTAGTGCGTGAGGTTGAGAGATACCAGCTAGATATAGTTGGGCTCACCTCAACACATGGCCTGGGCTCTGGAACCAGGCTCCTGGAGAAGGGCTGGACTCTGTTCCAGTCTGGAGTTGCCCTCGGTGAGAGGCGGCGAGCTGTGGTGGGTATTCTTGTATCCCCCCGGCTTGCTGCCTGTACATCGGAGTTTTCACCGGTGGACAAGAGGGTAGTTTCCCTGCGCCTTCGGGCTGGGGAATGGGTCCTGACTGTTTTTTTCGCTTATGCGTCAAATGACAGTTCAGAGTACCCACCCTTTTTGGAGTCGCTGGGCAGGGTGCTGGAGAGTGCTCCATCTGGTGACTCCATAGTCTTGCTGGGAGACTTTAACGCTCATGTGGGCAATGACAGTGAGACCTGGAGAGGCGTGACTGGGAGGAACGGCCTGCCCGATCTGAACCCGAATGGTGCTTTGTTGTTGGCCTTCTGTGCAACCACAGTTTGTCCATAACGAACACCATGTTCGAACATAAGGATGTCCATAAGTGCACATGGCACCAGGACACCCTAGGTCGCAGGTCGATGATCGATTTTGTAATCGTATCATCAGATCTCACAGTCAAGTCAAGTCAAAATTCTTTATTTGTCTCCCTTGGGAGAAATTTATCTTGGTTTAAAAAGAAGAAGAAGAGGGTACCCCTGCACAACAGAACAAAACCAACCACTCAATCTCATAAATGCAAAAAAAAAAAAAAAAAACAGAATAATTTACATAGAAAAAAATAGAACTGTAAATATAAAACCAATATACATTTTAATCAATATACAATTTAAGAACCTATACAATTTGCTATGTGTAGATCTGCGGCCGTATGTTCTGGACACTCGGATGAAGAGAGGAGCTGAGTTGTCAACTGATCAGCACCTGGTGGTGAGTTGGATCAGGTGGTGGAGAGACCTGGCACACCTAAATGTATTGTGAGGGTGCACTGGGAACGCCTGGCAGAAGCCCCAGTCCGGGAGATCTTCAACTGCCACCTCTGGCAGAACTTCGACAGCATAATGAGGGAGGCTGAGGACATTGAGTCCAAATGGACCATGTTCCGCACCTCCATTGTTGAGGTTGCTGCTCAGAACTGTGGCTGCAAGGTGGTTGGTGCCTGTCGTGATGGTAACCCCAAACCAGATGGTGGTCACCGAAGGTGAAGGGAGCCATCAAGCTGAAGAAAGAGTCCTATCGGGCTTGGTTAGCCTGTGGGACTCTGGAGGCAGCTGACAGGTATCGGCAGGCCAAGCGGAATGCAGCTCGGGCAGTGGCCGAAGCAAAAAAAACGGGTGTGGGAGGAGTTCGGTGAGGCTATGGAAAAAGACTTTCGGGCGGCATCGAAGCAATTCTGGCAAACCAGACGGTGGAAGGAATACTTCGAGGACCTCCTGAATCCCACTGACACGCCTTCTGTAGTGGAAGAGTCTGGGGACGAGGGACATGACTTGAAAATCACTGGGGGTGAGGTCACTGAGGCAGTTAAACAACTCCTAGGTGGCAGGGCCCCTGGGGTGGACGAGATTCGGCCTGAGTTCCTGAAGGCTCTGGATGTTGTAGGGTTGTCTTGGTTGACACGCCTCTGCAACATCGCATGGAGATCTGGGGCAGTGCCATTGGATTGGAAGACCGGAGTGGTGGTCCCCATCTTTAAGAAGGGAGACCGGAGGGTGTGCTCCAACTTTCAGGGGATCACACTCCTCAGCCTCCCCGGAAAGGTCTATGCCAGGGTGCTGGAAAGGAGGGTCCGTCCGTTAGTCGAACCTCGGATTCAGGAGGAACAATGCGGTTTTCATCCTGGTCGCGGAACGCTGGACCAGCTCTTTATCCTCTCAAGGATATTCGAGTGTGCGTGGGAGTTTGCCCAACCAGTCTACATGTGCTTTGTGGACTTGGAGAAGGCATTCAACCATGTCCCTCGGGGTATCCTTTGGGAGGTCCTGCGGGAGTATGGGGTGTCTGGCCCTTTGTTGCGGGCCATTCAATCTCTGTACAACCGCAGTGAGAGCTTGGTCCGTATAGCCGGGAATAAGTCAGATTCGTTTCCTGTGGGTGTTGGACTCCGTCAGGGCTGCCCTTTGTCACCGATTCTGTTCATAATTTTATGGACAGACTTTCTAGGTGTAGCCAAGTGGCAGAAGGCTTCTTCCTTGGTGGCCTCAGAGTCTCATCTCTGCTCTTTGCAGATGATGCGGTCCTGTTGGCTTCATCAGGGGGTGGCATCCAGCTCGCAGTGGAACGGTTTGCAGACGAGTGTGAAGCGGCTGGCATGAGAATCAGCACCTCTAAGTCTGAGGCCATGGTCCTCAGCCGGAAAAGGGTGGAGTGCCCTCTTCAGCTCAGGAACGAGTTCTTGCCCCAAGTGGAGAAGATCAAGTATCTCGGGGTCTTGTTCACGAGTGATGGGAGAAGGGAGCGGGAGATCGACAGATGGATCGGGGCTGCTTCTGCAGTGATGCAGACAATGCACCGGTCTGTCGTGGTGAAGAGGGAGCTTAATGTAAAAGCGAAGCTCTCGATTTACCGGTCGATCTACGTTCCTACCCTCACCCATGGTCACGAGCTTTGGGTAGTGACTGAAAGAATAAGATCGCGAATACAAGCGGCAGAAATGAGTTTCCTTCGAAGGGTGGCTGGCCTCTCCCTTAGAGATAAGGTGAGGAGTGCGGCCAGGTGCTCAGAGTAGCTGCTCCTCCACATTGAAAGGAGCCAGTTGAGGTGGCTCGGGCATCTGATTAGGATGCCTCCTGGCCGCCTCTTGGGTGAGGTGTTCCGGGCATGTCCCACTGGGAGGAGGCCCCTTGGTAGATCCAGGACAAGCTGGAGAGATTATATCTCTCGGCTGGCCTGGGAACGCCTTGGGGTTCCTCCGGATGAGCTGGAGGAGGTGACTGGGGAGAGGGAAGCCTGGGCTTCTCTGCTTAGGCTCCTGCCCCCGCGACCCAGCCCTGGATAAGCAGAAGAGAATGGATGGATGGATGGATGGTTGGAATATATATATATATAAAGTGAAATCCTAGATGTTCAATATCTGCAATCCAAGCATAGTACCTACACTACTATTCAAAAAGTTTCTTAAGATGTTTCTGTTTTTTCAGTTATAATTATTAGATTAAAAACAAGTACTGAGGCTCTCATCTTAAAAAATGCATAATGTGATACCACCCAGGCCTAACGGGCTGCTATGGAAAATTTAGTCCTAAAAGGAATAAAATAGTCTAGACAGAAAATTTATTTTTTGGTGGGGATACATTCCCCTCTGCACATGATCAAGAAAGTGCTGAATAAAAGTCAGCTGTCCAGCTTCTATACAAAGAAATTTAAGTTCCTTTCTTCAATAACATGGCTGCAGGCAAAATATGTAAGTACAAATAAGCAACTCAAGAATTCTGATGACTGATATACTTCATCACCAGAATATCTGCAATAATTTATGCCAACCTTAGTAAAACGTTATTGCTTCAAGAACTTCTTAGGTATTATTCATTCTATGAAATTTGAAGTGATTAATAATAACTAATGATTAAATGCAGAGTGGTGTATAACCTCCATTTTTCTGAATTTAGAAGCAGGAAATTAGAGGTCATCCAGGCCTGTATGTCTTTTAGACATTCCTGCAGTTTAAATAATTTGGTGTGTGTCACCTGGCTTCATGGATACATAAATCTGGGTATCATCTGCATATGCAACTTTATACCTTCTAATAATTCTTCCTAAGGGAAGCATGTAAAATGTAAACAGAATAGAAGAATCCTAGAGCAAAACCCTGTGGAACTCCAAAATTAACCTTCGTTTGTGAAGAAGACTCTCTTTTACACGAACTTTAATACCTGCTGCATGCTCGCTGTAATGAAATATTATGGTCACCGGTAACTTAATATCAAATGCTGCACCGAGGTCTAGCAGGACAAACACAGAGATGAGTCCACTGTCATAGGCCATAAAAAAGATCATTTGTAATCTTCACTAATTTAAGATTGAAGTATTAATAAATGGGATGGCTTTGAACAGTCTTGTATGAATGGGGTCTAAGGAATGTTGATGCACTGGAGAAGGTAACTACTGAAGTTAACTCAGAAAGATCATTCAAAGAGAGAGAGTCCAAACAAAAAGTATAATTGAAAGTATCTGTAGGTAATGATACATCTGTGAGATGGTTATGAAGGTCATTTGTTAACCTCCACTCATGTGCTTCCTGTTCTCTGAAATCTTTTGGATTTTCCTATTTAGTTTCCCCTCTGTGGACTTCTGCATACATCCTAATTAAAGGTTAGTTTTAGTCTGAGTATTGAATTTGCATTCCTTTCATTCCACACTTCATGACAAATAATGCAAATACAAAAAGAAAATATCAAAACATAAATTACTCATTTTTAATTATTAAAAATTAATTTAGAGTTACCACTTAAACTAACCTCTTTGTACTTTGGTAGCCAAAGTACTGACATTCTGTACTTAAGTAGAAGTACATGTACTTGTGTTAAAAACTACTCTGGTAAAAGTTGAAGTACTGGTTCAACTTCTGTACTCAAGTAAAAGTAAAAAAGTACAGGCTCTGAAATCTACTCAAAGTAAGAAAGTAATAGTAGCTCCTTGAAGGACGTTTCTACCTGTTTCTTTCTCCATCTGAGTGAAGCTATCGCTCATTCTTTGCTCTCCCTTAAAATACAGCAGCTGTTCTTTTAGCTAGCAGACACACTGTGTGACAAACTGCACACACTTTTTTTGTCCTCAACGTTTTCTGTCATTTATTTTCCTCACCGTTCCAGCGTGCAGCCTCTATGTAAAGCCCAACTTCCTCTGGCTCTTTCCGGTCTCCGAGCGAGCATTGCAGGAGCCTCTCCCTCTACCGTGTGGGGTGTCTGTTCCCTCCCTCCCACCCTGTTGTTCCAAGAAAAAACCTGCTCGCAATCAGAAGCCGGCTCCCGCACTGATCGGAAATGCAAACGTTTCTCAGATGCATTAAACCTAAAGTAACGAGCTTGTTTTGAAAATGTAAGAAGGAGAAAGTACAGATACTTGTGTAAAAATGTAGGGAGTAAAAGTAAAAAGTTGTCAGACAAATAAATACTCAAGTAAAGTACAGATACCTGAAAAATCTACTTAAGTACAGTAACGAAGTATTTGTACTTCGTTGCTGTCCACCACTGATGATAATACAGCAGTGTTTGACCACATTATTAAGCAATATTGTTTTTACACCTTTTATATATTATAAAAATCTGAAAAATACACAAAAATTGGAGGTTTTGTGTATTTTTATGTGATCGTAAATTTCCATTATTTTACGGTATTTTTCTGCTGCCACAATAGTATCTTTTTTTTGTTTGTTTGATTTTTTACAGTGTAGACAAAGCGAAGACTTTTGCTTTTGACGTGGTGCATTACCCTGTAATTAGTCATTAGTTGCTAGAGGATGATAAACTGTTGCCATAAGGAGATAGCGACACGGTGTACACGGTCATGAACAACATGCTGGCTATGGCATTCAGTATCATAACTGGTATTCAGGAGCACACAGGCTACAAAGAAAAGACCAACTAAACCCTTATAACACAAGAAGCAGCAGTGAAAACCTGGATTGTTTATATGTGGCAGGTTGGGTCTTTTTTTTTTTTTTTTTTTTGACTCATGGTTTGGATGCCAAATTCCAATGCTACCATCTGCAGCTTCAGTATAAATCCTTATTCATGAAATCAATTTTGGAGAGCCTGTCTCCATTATGGCCTCAGCTTTCTGCTGACAGAAGCGAAACCTTGGTGGTGTAGCCCATGAAGGTTTAGTCCTTATACACTCTGAATAATTTCATGCATTTAATGCATCTTCCATACAACTGGCTGACTGCAATTTTCACTAAGGTTATGTGTTAACCTGAAGAGTCTCCAACATATTTCAAGATTCACAAAATCACAACAGTCTAGAAAACCCATGTCAGGTAATGATGTTACAGCAATAAAAACTTGTTGGACAAAAAAGACACACAAATTAATGTTATGATATTTTTTATTCGGTACTAAAGGATTAATCTTAAGCTCATAAACTGTCTTTCATAAACTCTGAAACAACCCATTTAAGCTGCTTTCCCTCTTTATGTCTGCTTTACTGAGATGCCATTAGAGGTGTCTGTTTTCAGTGAAACCAAGAAGAGAAAAACTGAAACTGAGTGTGTAGAGCAGTCCTGCACATTTGGCTCATGGGGATTGCTTGCACATATGGTGACCTCATTACTTGAGTTGCTCTGCCAGGCCTTTACTGCAACCACCTTCAGTTCTTGCTTGTTTGTAAGTTACCATACTTTCAGTTTTGTATTTAATAACTGTAAAGTATGCTCAGTTGGGCTGAGTTCAGATGACTGACGTAGCCTTTGAAAAATATCCAATTTCTTTGCCTTGAGGAACACTTAGGTCAGAGTACTTACTGGGTCATTATTCATTCCTACTGTGAAGTACAGTCTGATCAGTTTTGCAACATTTAGCTGAATCTGAGCAGAGAGCATAACCCCGTACACCTCAGAATTCATCATGCTATGTCTATCGGCACAGTGATCAATAAACACTAGTGACTTGGTTCCACATGCAGCCATAAAATGAGGTCAAGAAGATTTTGGACAGTGGCAGTTTTTTTTTTTTTATTAAATCATTAACAAAACAATATTTGATAGACTTTCAGCTTTAATTCAATGGGTTTACCAAAAGTTTTGCATTAACTGCTTAGGAATTGCAGCTATTTTTATATATAGTCCTCCATCTTCAAAGACTCAAAAGTAATTGGACAACTGACTGACAAGTAGTTTCATGGCCAGGTAAGGCCTGTTTTATCATTATTTCATGACAAATTAGTCAGGAACTCTAAAAATGAGGTCCAGAAATGTCAGTGCAAGTGTAGGAGGCATCAGTATACTGAAAAACCAGAGAGAAAGCAAAAAGAGAAAAGCAGGGAGAAGGAAAGGCACAGCTCATAATCCAAAGGTATACTCTGCTCAGATTCAGCCAAACCCAACAAAACTGATTGGATGCCACTTCACAGTGGAAACACCATTTTACACCAGGATCAGAAAGGAACATAATGCATTTTTATTCTTCCCCAAAAAAGGTTACCTCAACTCATATACTGTAGCAGAGTCGAAGTTTAAACCCAGAGACTGCAGCAATTACTAAATTTAATAAACTGTCCAAGTCCTCATCAAACACAACACAGCCCTCTCCTCAGGTACAAACGCTCTACATAAATACAAGTACATTATTACATTACATTATTTACATTACATTACAAACCCTGGATTTAGAAATTACACAGGAAGCAAAGATGAGGCTCAGGTCTCTTCAGGACAGGACTGTAATGAATACAGCACTTCATCAGATCTATTACTGCCCCTGAACAACTGACTGTTTATAAAATCTGTCAGACTACTGGATTCATGTTTTTAGTTAAAAAAAAACAAACAAACAAAAAAACATGACCTCAGTCAGTAGACATGTAGTACATCATGTACCCATCTCTAGCCATATAGCATCTCACACCAGTTATTATCCCCTGAGACTCAAACATCGGTTCAGTATTAATGATGTGTTTCCATCTGGTTGTGGCTCATTAGGCTTGAAGCATCCCATCACAGAGTAAACTGTCGTCTGATGTGGCCTAGCCTGCAGCATGCAGTGCTGGGAAATGGCAGCTAGTCCAGTCTGGCGTCCGTACTCCTCTTATCTCTGTTGCTGCTCTCATCATGAGGGGAGGGGGGAGACAGCTCAGCAGAGTCTATGGAGGCTGGGACAAACTCCCTGGTGAGTCAGTTAGACAAAGCAGGCTCCAGAAAGTTGGGCAGTAACTTAATTAGTGACTTATTAAATTATAGTTCAAGTCAATTGATATTCTGCCCTGCAGCTAATGCAATCATATTTTGCATTTCATTTTTTTTCTTCCACCACCAGCTTGACTTTTGCTGGCTTCAATTATTTTCACAGAATGGCCATCTCCTCCTGTCTTTGGTGGTAATGAAAACCTACAGGGCCTTCGTGTACAGAGTGCTTCATTCCCATGTTTTATGTCTTATCCTATTACTTTCCATCCTTCTGCTTGGAAGGATAGAAAATAAAAGAACAGAGCATGAACTTTAAGCCAACTGTCTTCTGACTGGCTGCCCCTTGTAAAAGAATGGTTTAAGCAGCTGGTGTCTGAGGTGACCATATTATGGATATCCTCTATCACAGACATTATACAGATACAGTTAATACAGAAAAGCAGAAAAAAAGTGCCAGAAACTGAGCAGTCTGAGCTTTTGACTCACAGGAATTACTAATTAATACACAACCTACATGCAAATAGGCAACTTTAGGCTCTATTCATTAATCCTTAGAAGCCATAGTAGAAGATCTGCAGGTTAAGGATTTTTAGAGGTACTTATGTTATTTAACCAGCTATCATTACTGTGTCTTTAATTTGTCTAAACCTCTCTACACATTTCAGAAATGCCAGCATTCACATTACATCATGTTCTAAAACTCAAAAAAACCAATATGCCCTCTGCAAATACATTTACATCAATCACCCCTGTAGAACTGGCAAAAACATCAACCCTATGCAAGTATTTGAACATTTTTGTATTTTGTTTTTTTTATTACTGAGTAATTTCACTGTCATTGGCCCAAAGTTACATAAGCTCTCTGTCTAATTCACTCAGCTGAGTGGCAATGAGGATAATTTAACAAGATTTCATAAATTAGTCTGCAGAGGCAACAAGTCCTGCCTGGAGAGTCGCAAGTCAATCTATCTCAATCTGGCAACACTGCCGCTTCAAGTGTTCCAGCACTTGTGTTTTTTTTTTTTTTTTTATGCCTCACATGACACATGGCCTGATGTTTCCTAATCAATCCGATCCACTAAAATAGTAGTAAGGGGCTTTTTCCTCGCCAGCTTTGATATGGATCACATGGATATTTGACATACAGATACAATCTCTGAACACTCCATGAAGTCTTGGATGATCAGTGATGGAAAAATAGAAACAGTATGTGAGTCAATTGTACATCATAGGATGCTCAATCCATTTATCCATCCATCCAACCCGTCACTTGTCAGTAGTTGGTTGTACTCTCAGGTTGGACCAACAGGGAAAAGCAAAGCTTGTGAGTAATCTTACAGATGTAAGGCCACAAAAGATTCAAGAAGTTTATTGTCATGTACACCGCAAAACACTGTGGTTATGCTGAGCAATGAAATTCTTACTTGCGACTGCTTTACAAACAATTGAAATAAGCAACTAAGTTAAAATAAAATTTAAGAACTAGTATATTAGGAAAGTAAAAGTAGAAAATAAAAATAAATAAATAATAAACCAAGTCCAATATATACAGATATATACAGATGAAAGAAAGGCAGGTAATCACAGTTTGGTAATCAGTCAGTGGTTCAGTAGCCTGATGGCCTGTGGATAGAAACTGTTTTTTAGTCTGGTTGTTCTTGCTTTTACACTCCTGTAACGTCTGCCAGACGGCAGGAGTGTGAACAGTGTGTGCTGTGGGTGGGTACGGTCCTTGATGATGTTGTGTGCCCTCTTTATTACCCGGGTATTATAAGTGTCCTGTAGTGATGGGAAGGCAGCTCCACAGATGAATTGTGCTGTTTTGATGACACGCTGGAGAGCCTTCCTGTCCTGACTGGTGCAGTTTCCATACCACACCGTGATGGAGTTTGTCAGGATGCTCTCCACAGTGCATCTGTAAAAGTTGCTGAGGAGCTTGGGGGATAATCCGAATTTCCTCAGTTTCCTTAAGAAGAAGAGTTGTTGAGCTTTCTTGACAGTCTGTGCTGTGTTGTAGGTCCAGGTGAGGTCTTCACTGATGTGGGTGCCAAGGAATTTGAAGGTCTTCACTCTCTCCACCTGAGTCCCGTTGATGAATAATGGAGCATGCTGGTCTCTTCTCTTCCTCGGGTCAATAATCATCTCCTTAGTCTTCTCTGTATTTAAGGAGAGATTATTTTCCTGGCACCAGGACACCAGCTGGGCCACCTCTTCCCTGTAAGCTGCTTCCTCTCCCCCAGTAATCAGCCCAATGACGGTGGTGTCGTCAGCAAACTTGACGATGGAGGTGTTGCTTTGGGAGGGGATGCAGTCGTAGGTGAAGAGGGTGTACAGGAGAGGACTGAGCACACAGCCTTGTGGGGCCCCAGTGCTCACTGTCTTTGTTTCTGATGTCCTGGTACCAACTCTGACTGCCTGAGGTCTGTCTGTAAGGAAGTCCAAGACCCAGCGGCAGAGGGAGGGTGATATTCCGAGGGTGAACAGCTTTTCAACCAGCCTGCTTGGGATGACAGTGTTGAAAGCTGAACTGTAGTCTATAAACAGCATTCGAACATGAGTGTCCTTATTTTCAAGGTGTGAGAGGGCTGTATGGATGGCTGCATTAACAGCATCATCAGTTGAACGGTTCTGACGGTATGCAAATTGCAGGGGATCTAATGTGTCCGGAATGGATCCTTTAATATGGGACATGACCATCCTCTCAAAGCACTTCATTACAAGTGAAGTGAGTGCAATGGGACGATAGTCATTCAAAGAGGTTGTGTTGGTTTTCTTGGGGAGGGGCACTATAGTGGTGGACTTGAAGCATGTGGGCACAGATGATTGGGAGAGGGACAAATTAAAATATCTGTAAAAACCTCAGCCAGCTCTGAAGAGCAGACCCTCAGAGCACGTCCAGGGATGTTGTCGGGGCCAGGTGCTTTTCAGGGGTTGGTCCTCCTCAGGGCCTTGCACACCTCAGTCGATGTTACAGTGGGTGAAGAGCTCTGTGTTGCCTCCGGTAGTAGAATCTCTCTATGTTGGATGGAGTTGAGGGTGTCAAAGCGAGCATAGAACTGGTTCAACTCATCTGGTAGGGCGTTGTTGCAGGCTGTGATCCTGCTGTTCCTCTGCTGAAAGTCAGTGATGTGTTGCAAGCCCTGCCACATGCGTCGGGAATCAGAGTGTTTGTAATATCCCTCCAGCTTCAGTCTGCACTGCCTCTTGGCTTCCCTGATGGATCTACGTAGGTCATATCTGGTCTTTCTGTAGCCCTCCGTGTCACCAGAGGCAAATGCAGTTGAGCGTGCATGCAGCATCGAGCGTACCTCACAGTTCATCCATGGTTTCTGGTTGGGATATATCTTGCAGCATTTGGTGGGGACAATATCATCAACGCATGTGCTGATATAACTGGTAACCACTGATGCATATTCCTCTAAATCCACAGAACTGTCCTCTCTCAGAGCAGCATTCTTAAACACACCCCAGTTTGTGGCATTAGAGCAGTTCTGAAGCACCAGATCAGTCTCTTCACTCCAAACTTTAATGCTTTTAATTGCTGGGGGGGCTTGTTTGAGGAGCTGCCTGTACTTTGGATAGAGGAACACAGAAATATGGTCGGACTGTCCAAAATGTGGGCGGGGCACAGCCTTGTATGCATCCTTCACATTGCTGTACACGTGATCCAGAATGTTATTATTCCTTGTGGGAAAGCTCACATGTTGATGGAACTTAGGGAGAACAGTCCTGAGGCTGCAATTGTTAAAATCCCCGGCAACAACAAACACAGCATCTGGGTGGGCGGTCTCATGTTTGCTGATGATGTCGTGCAGTACTCCTAGCGCTGTGGTCCGATCGGCTCGCGGCGGGATATAAACAGCCAGCATTAACACAGCACTGAACTCCCTCGGTAAATAAAAGGGTCTGCACTTCACCATCAACACTTCGATGTCAGTACAACAGTGTTTCTCCACCACCTGAACGTCCACACACCATCGCTTGTTGACATAAACACATACACCGACACCTTTGTTTTTACCCGAGGCAGATGTGCGGTCTCCGCGGTGCACTGAGTGGGTCTGTAGTTGAATGGCCGAGTCCGGCGTAGTTGCAGTGATCCAGGTTTCCGTGAAGATCAGAGCACAGCACTCCCTGATCTCCCGCTGAGCTATTGTCCTAGCTCTCAGCTCGTCCATCTTGTTTTCGAGAGAGCGGACATTAGCTACCAAAAGGCTAGGCAATGGTGGTCGTGTGGCTCTAGCCTTTAGTTTAGCATGTAGCCCTCCTCTCTTGCCACGCTTCCGTCTTGGATGCGCTCGTTGTCGGCTGCTCTGCCTGCCTGAGCGTGATCGTGGTGTTACGGCCTGCTGGCTGGAGCTGGCATGATCCAAACACAGAAGAAGGCTATGGTCCAAAAGGTCTAAGCTAAGCCCATGGGAAACTTTTCCAATGTCCAATAGTGTTTCTCTGCTGTACGTGATCCTTGAGTACAAGCACTGAATATTAGCCACACAAACTAGCACTAGAATAAACAACAAATACAATTGGTGTAGGGAGCGCGTCGCAAACACGTCTGCCACGGAGGGCGCCATGTTGAGAAGAAGATGGATGTATATGGGTATATACACACACACACACACACACACATGCATATACATCCATACATACATATATGTATATATAATTCCAGCTCACCCTGTGAGCTCACCCTGTGAGCGGTCTTTGTCCTCCAAGATTGGGTCCTCTACCAGAGGCCTGGAAGCTTGAGGGGTCCTGTGTCCTCTTAGTTGTTCCCAGGACTGTTTGTCTGTCTGTATCTGGAAGTCCCACAGGATCTTAGCTCGGTCATTCTCAACTACCCTTGGGGGGTATCCCACTTTGACCTCGGGACTTCCAGGTCATACTCGACACAGGTGTTCCTGTATACTACGCCAGCCAATTGGTTATGGCGTTATAGGGATGCCCTGCCTGCTAGCATCTTGCACCCTGCTGTTATATGCTGGATTGTCTCAGGGGCATCTCTGCACAGCCCGCACCTGGGGTCTTGCCTTGTGTGGTAGACACACACACACACACACATATATATATATAAAACTTCTTCAGAACAGCAGGTTTTACATATAAAGGAGATCTGTTTCCACCAAACTAATAAAAAACTGTTAAAATTGTCTGTGTTCATCATCTACTTTTATTTTGGAAAGCGACATTTTCTGCTGCTTCTTCTGCCGCTGCTGCTGCTAATACACCTTTTTTTTTTCTTCTCCTGATTCTTTGCATTAGCTGTCCTGATCTGGTCAAAAACTGTTTGAGACCACTGCATTAGAGCAAGCACTTGGCGACATTACTTCTGCCTGTGTCTGAGTCCTGCATGTGGGTCTTTTATTCATCAAACCTAACTATTATTTCCCTCTCGCTTCACTCTGTTATCAGTCAATCTCTTTCCTTTTTTGCATAACAGATTATTGTAAAACAGACAGCAACTTCCCTATACTTAAAATATATAAAAAATATCACCTTCTTGACTGATTGAGGGACACAGTAAATGGTAAATGGACTAGTTCTTATATAGCGCTTTTCTACTCAGATATGAACACTCAAAGCGCTTATACAACACATTCACAGTCTATTTGACCAACTCCTGACAAATCTGGTTTCTGTGAAATAATGGCATTCTCATGTGCTTAAATAGAGGTGAATGTTCTATTTTACTTCTGCATGGTTAATCTGCACCCTATGACATCAGTGATCATGCCATTCCAATTGACAGATTAGTGGACCGGATTGGTATTTTTGGTATTCCTCTCAAATGCTTTTCACCATACTTACCTGACAAATGCACCAGCATGCATATTAATAGCTATATGTCTTCATCTACACTTCTCAGAATTGGTCCAAGGATTGAGCCTTGACAGATCCCACATGTTTTCTTTATACTTTACCCCTGGGTCATCTACATAACAGTTTCAATGGATTTTTTTAACACTGCTATGCTAAAAACACATAGCTGTACTGTTCTGTTAAGCCAAATAACCACAACAGTCTTCCCTACCTCAATGAATGCCTCACTTTTACTAATTGTCTTCAAATTTTATCCATCTCATTCCTATCAAAATTAAAGTTTTTGTGTTCGGTCTCAACACCTTCTCAAAGGAGGTCAAATATCAACTTACCTGCTAAGAATCTTGGCATTATTTTTGGCCAGCATATGAATTTTGAAACTCACATCTCTGTTTTTTTTTTTTTTTTTGGTTTTGTTTTAATCTATGAAAAATTTATATCACTGATCTATTTAAGTGATGTTTGACTGATCTTTATAATCAGTACAGTGCATCTAGCACATCATGTTTTCTTCAGTGTTCAGTGATTGATGAAGAATAATAACACAGGATTGGTTAGTGGGAAGGTCAGAGTACCAGACAGAGCAAGGAAGCAGGATCCGTGACACATGATTTCCATCCTCATCCAAACATTCATGAATACATTGTTTTCCTGGAAGAGAACACTCCCATCATAACAGAAATGTTTCATCACAGGGCATAGGTGATCATTCAGAATGACTTTACAGTGACCCTTCCCTTTAAGGCAGTGTTTCTCAAACTGTGGGATGCCCGGGTCATGACAGGTGGGGCATGAATGACCTCGGAGAAAAGTCATGTGGAACAAATGTTAACCCCTTAACTGGCAGCAAATAAAATCACCTGAAACAACTACATAACACCCTCTGGTTATTATTGGCTCTGAACAACCCATTTCATAGCCTATTAATCGGCTGCGTCTGGTCCGCGGGCCGAATGAAGTGCATTTATATGGCAGGCTAGACCCGCCCATTTTGACTGACACCTCATTCGGCCAATCATGTTAAGAAATGGGTTTCCCAGAGCCAATAATACTCAGAGGGCGTCACGTAGCTTTGTCAGGTGATTTGGTGCAGCCAGTTACATGATTGGCCGAATGACGTGTCAATAAAAATGGGAGGGTCTAGCCTGCCATATAAAAGGGACTACAAACGGCCCGTCATCGGGCCCTTGCCAGTTAAGGGGCTACACATTGGATTAATTTTCATGGCAGAACAAGAAAGCATTA
Organism: Archocentrus centrarchus; assembly: GCF_007364275.1. Lineage (NCBI taxonomy): Eukaryota > Metazoa > Chordata > Actinopteri > Cichliformes > Cichlidae > Archocentrus > Archocentrus centrarchus. The sequence continues at coordinate 7,635,535 of NC_044365.1, read as the reverse complement.
GCAGATATGACAGCACAACAACCAGCAAAACTGTCACTGTCTGCTGTAAACATAGAGCCATCGAACAGGTGCCGCTGCTTCACCACCTGTTAGTGGGTGGGATATGTTAAGGAGCAAGTGAACATTCTGTCCACAAAGTTGACCTGGTAGAAGCAGGAAAAATTGTCAAGTGTAATAATTTGATCAAATTTGACAAACTGGAAGAATAGGTTTATGTTGCTTGCCAGGGGAACACCTGACACTAGGATGCACTATGAAAAGAAAGCAGAAGCAGTGTGAGGCTTTGAGAATGTTCTGCTGAGAAACTTTGGGTCCTGCCCTCCATGTGGACGTTATTTTGACACATACCATCTACCTAAGCATTATTGCAGCCCACGTACACTCTTCGTGTTAACGGAATTCCTTGATGGCTGTGGCTGCTTTCAGCAGGATAATGCATCCTGCCACAAAGCAAAAATTGTTCAGGAATGGTTTTAGGAGCACAACAATGAGTTTGAGGTGTTGATTTGACCTCCAAATTCCCCAAATCTCAATCCAATGAGTATCTGTGGGATGTGCTGGACAAACAAGTCCAATCCATGGAGGCCCCACAACTTACAGGACTTAAAGGATCTGTTACTAACATCTTGGTGCCAACAGCACATCTTCAGGGATCAAGTGGAGTCCATTCTCCTCAGTAGGTCATGGCTTTTATTGGCAGCAAAAGGGGAACCAAATCAATATTAGGCAGGTGGTGACAGTGTTATGCCTGATCGGTAGATATCAGCAGTTGTTTGCTGAAAAGTGAAAAGTGGTAAATTAGTTTATTTGCTTTGTTTTTTATTTGATTCAAGAATAGAATAGAATAGAATAGAATAGAATAGAATAGAATGCCTTTATTGTCATTGTACAGAATGTACAGTGAGATTGGAGGGCCACTCCTGTTCAGTGCCATGCCATAGAAAGTCACACTTTCTAAAATATAAAATAGAACTTCTAAAAATATACAGAGAATAAAAAAAAATGTATATATAAAAAAAAAAAAACTACTTGATTAGGTTTACAAGCCTTCCTGCAGAGTGAAATATTAACATTTTTGGAATTAAGTAATCTGTCAAATACACTGTCCTAAAACAGTAAATACTGGCAAATTCTCAACACAATATACATTAGCAATGATCACACAGTTTCTTCTGTTTTTCATTTGATGTTTGCACTATTCTTGCGCCGTTATTCTTACCTAGCTGAAGGTTTTCCATAGCTGTAGGATAGCCTGTAATAGAGGACCTTCACTGCCTCTGGTCAACACATGAGCCAAAACTACAGCACTGGCCTTAGGCTGTTTTATACCACCAATCTTTCAACCCAGTAATGATTCATGCTACTTCCACGGCTCTGAACGGGAGAGGAAATTGCCTTGGTGTACATCCACATTCATATTCTATTATGTTCTAATTTTAACAAGATGAGATATAGACCTTAAGGCCAGTGGCTAATCAGGTCGATGATTAACCACAAACACCCCTGCAACCAATCTGCAATCATTATTCATGTTTCAATAGGGCCATGAGCCCAGTCTTAATGGTACAGAGCTGAAAACTCTGTACCAATAGCCAGTCTGATCAGAATCACGGCTGTTTCAGCACTTGGTAGAATGAAAAAATGTTTGGGAACCAGAAAATGTCAGTGAACACTCACATTTTTATTCACCATAAGTTATAAATTGAATAGGAAATATATTCAAGGCACTGATGAGGTCAGAAATAACTATTTTTACTTATAAAACTTTGTTCTTTACCCTTTTCTAGATTTAAAGCAGTTGCAGCTTTGAGGAACTTTGGCATTCTAGCCATCAGAATCGCCCTTCCATCTCCCCATGAGTCCTGCAAGTAACAAGAGCCCATAAGGCCTTCTAGGAAAAAAAATATAGAACAAAGTAGAAAGACAAACTATTGTCACTTACTACTTAATACTGTATACTACTGCAACGAGTGTTTCATGTAAGCTCAGTAACAAAATGAATAACTATATTTCCTTAACTTTCAAATTTGTCCTTTAACATAAGGAGATGAATGAATCTATCCATTGTCTGAATCTATCCATCCACTGGCAGGGAGCTAACCTCGATAGCACAGATACTCCTACTCCTCCTCTATCAGTTATTCAGTGCTTTATGTGGAATGGTAAATTACTCCACAGGAAGATGAAACACATAAATCCAACTCCAACTGGACGCATACTGTACACACTCACCCTGCCCACTTGCACTCTGTTGGTGTGTGAGCATGGAGGATCCACCACATCAAGTGCTTTTCCAAACCAACTAGCTTTAAGCAGTAGTGGGTTAAAAGCTTTTGAGCTGTGGATCTGCATGGATGTAAGCTGAGTGACTGCGTGAATGTCACAGAGACTGATATATTATAAGTCTGTTGGCAAACAAACTTGTTTCTCAAATATTCTGCCGTTCATTTGAAAATAATCAACACTAAATAGAAATAAATGTAAACTTAGGTTCTCAGTTTCCTGTGGAGAAGTGAGTGCTACCTAATGTGCACACTCTGAAATTGTAACTGCCTTTCGCAGAGTTACTGTTTAGCTGAAGAACAACACACATGCATGTACAAACACACACTCATGTGTATCTGTCACCAGATTTGGTGCACTTTTCACTTATGATTTAGTCCCAGCAACTTTAATGTGGCTTCTATTAGCACCAGTGCACCGCCTTTCCCTTTTAATATCTCATTGCAGCAGAATGGCCAGATCAACTGTTCAAAGTGACCCTCTGTCATTTTTTTTCCTCTCTGTATCACATTGATGAGAATTAGATGCCACTCCTTCAGCCGTGCCTGTCTCCTCTTTAATTGACATTTGATATTCTGCAGTTGTCATTTCAAGAGGGAGAACAAGAGGTTGCTGTTCATCGTCGATGCTGTAAAGAGACAGGGGTGACGCGTCACTCAGTCTGATGGCTCTGTAATGTGTTTTGGGTTACAGACACTCCTGAACCACCTGTCAGTTAGGGAGCCCTCCATCTTTTCCCTAATTCAGGAGACTGAGATTTCATTTAGCCACCCCGTCCATCAGCAAAATACTGTCTTCTTAAACCTTTCACTTATACGTCTGGACGTCCAGGAAAACCAGTCGGCTTATAAGTGGGAATTTCTGAAATGTTCTCACCCCCGCCTCTCCGCCTAATGCTGCACCACTCTCGACACAGCTTGGATATTAGATGAAAAATAAACTTTAAGTAAACTTTGTATTTTCAAGAACAAGTCAGAGTCCTCATGCTGGGATCCTTTCTAGGAAGGAGGGGGTAAAGCATAAAGCAAAAAAAAAAGCAGATGAGCCTGCATTATTTTTACTGCTGCATATAGCTTTTCATGCCAGAAGATGGTCATTTAAAAACTGTATTCTGTGAAAATGCAGTGTGAATCCCAATTAAACAGCAAGTATATGTATCATCATCTCCGTGTATCAAAGCCCAGGGTGATGTAGCCCAAGCAGGCTGTTTAACAGCCACAACCACAGTTTAAATAATAAAATGGGTTATAGGGATAGCTTCTACATGGCCACAGTTTGTTCAAATTTGTAGCATTTGCGCCTCCACTTTATAAATTTATCATGAATTAAAAAGCAGTCTGTAGAAATTCATCTACATAATGTCATTGTCCTCCTCTCTAGTTTCAAGGACTTTAGTGCCATTTGGTTGCATATCATGTGCAAAAATTACACTGAAACACAGTACGGACTCAAGTGGAAGGTTTTACCCTTTTCATATACTGTAGAGGTATTCTACGGTTAGAGATTACCAAGAAAAGCTATGGATGCTGAGAGTAACTAATATGTGTCTAACTGCAGTACGGAGGGATCAATATGTGTTGATCCTATTGCCATGATGATCCTGCCATCAGAACTTTATTATTTTATCTGCAGCTAATAGTCCTTTTCCAAGACCAATTTAGACCCATTTAATTTTGACATTACAGTTCAGATGCAAACCTCATCAAGAGTTGAGCATTTTTAACGAGAGTTAGTAGAGTTTGAACTGGTGGGAAAGACTCTGCTCTTTGAGGAAGCAGACGAAGTGGTGGCATTAAGTACTGATGACATGTAGAAGAGTAGAAGGGCAGGAAATGATGATTGATTTTGAAAATTGATTTTGAAGCTAAGGTATGCTTACCTGCTAACACTAACAAAATGCTTTATGCCCACTATAGTGGCTATCTGGTTAACCTTAACCATTTTTTAATGGTAGAATGAAATGGAATATTATACAGGGCCTTTCCAGAAACCTTTAAGATCACGCCATTTCAAGATGTGGTGACAAGGTTGACCAAATATAAAAGGCTATTTGAGCATGCATACAACCAAGGCTAGGTTACCCCTCCTCACTGCTCCCCACTGATTGTTGATGCTCATTGCCTCTGGCTCTCTGGGGCTCCTGCCCTTTGACCATGATATCTCTGTCTAGGGTCTCTCTCCTACCTCCTCTGGGATGCGCGTGCAGTTATCATATATATATATATATATATATATATATATATATATATATATATATATATATATATATATATATATATATATATCCGAGTGGGCTCATACCTGTGTATCTAGCTCTGTCCCCTTATTTCTTTTGTTTTCTCCTTTTTTCTTCTCTCTCTCTCTCGCTCTTCTTCTTACTCTTTCCTTCCTGCCTGTCAGACCTGACAGTCATATTGAATGACCAATAATCAAAATTAACGAATAAATATAAGAAAAAGACAAACTTTAACAGGAGTAGCTTAGAGAACTTATAGAGCTCTTCTTGTAAAATCAAATATGTTTGGTACAGCAATGCATTAACATCATGATTCCATTTGTGAAAACTGCCAGACATGACAGGCTAAAAAAAAAAAAAGGTATTTTCCTTTGTCAACAGCTTTTTATTGTCAAGATAAAGAGATAGTTAATTTGTGATTATGAATACATTTATCATGAGCAGATTGTCTTTTGTCTTTGATAACAGTTGTAACAATAATTATTTTTTGTATCTTGAGGAAACATTAGAGGATGGTTGAGGTTACAACACAATTCACATCTAAAAATCACCATCATTACTTTGTGTCTGGCAGATGACATCAGTCAGTCATGAGAAGAGTTTCTGATATGGACACATGTCTCTCTCTGGGTATGTATGGGTACAGGCAGGATAGAAATCATTTGGGCTGTAGGGACCATTTTGTTTCATTTCCACCATGTTCCTGTCAGCAGTCAGCCCCATTAAAGAGGCCAATGGGACCTGTCAGCATCTGTCAAAACGTGCACACAGAAAAGAAGCCAGTGCCTCACTCAGTTTAGCAGAAATTTGAGAGCTCCATAACTCAGATAATATTTTTGCATCCGCCCCAACACACACACACACACACACACTCACATACTTGTGAGGAAATCCTTAATGTTTTTTTAGTTCATTACACTACCATCAAATATGTCTTAGAACTGATTTGAACATAAGTTTTATTACATACAAGGCATGACAAGGAAACATCCCAGAGTACCTTGTTCACTTAAGACTATACTATCCCGTTTGACCTTGGTCAACGAGAGGCAAACCACAATCGGAATCCGGACCCAGAAACCGTTCTTTATGGATCCTGACGTATTACTAGATTTTGACAGACCATTTCTATTTTACTCTGCACAACTTTCCTCATCACACATAGTGCTACTCAGCCAATCAAATCATTATTCAGAACACGTGGAAAACAAAAAAACTCCACAAGGAGACGAGATGCAGAAGTTCAAACATGCAGTTAAGTCAGGGAAACAGAGAAAAGAGGGGTTAAACCTGAGATGGTTTACATCAGAAATGCAGTTAAGGAAAAAGAAGAAAAGGCAAAACTCAAATTACAGCTTTTCAATATTTTCTTAAACTAAGCACTTTGTTTGAAGGCAAATTTTCTTTTTTCATTTTTTATGTAAACCTTATTTTACATGAAATTAAAAAAATAATATAATATTATTAGAGTACCCTTTAGTTCATTGTGAAATATAATAATAAAACTGTTGAAATACTCTTGAGTTTGTTGAGGAATTAAAACAAATAAAAATAAAGTATACTGGTATATGGTGGGTTTACAGACAGAGGGTGGTCTGAGTAGGTAAACCAACCTAGAGCCATCTACAAGAATGATATTTATATCAGACACTACAAGGAAGAGCGGGGTAAAAGAAATTGATGGAAGGGTTGCAAATTGCATACAAAGAACAAAAGTAAGACACTGAAGGACCATGGGGGGGTACCAGGCTACAACAACAGCAATAAAGACAAGAGGTAAAGAAAGTGAATGGTAAAGGGAACAGGAGGTCAGGAGATGGGGAGCTTCCTGGTGGCAGATCAAAGGTTTCACCCATCATTCAAAATCAAATGATCACAGAAACAAGTGGTTACACTCCAGAATGTACGGAGCTCCTGGTGGCCCACAGGTATTTACTGTAACACAATGAAGCACAGACTTGAATGGATGTGTGGAAGAACAATGAAGCCTTATTCTTCACAGCATTTAACAAGTTGTACATTTAATTCTTTTGACAGGCAGTTGTTGACTCCATTCAGATACTGATGCAGCTGTTAGGCTACTTCAAAACACATTTTATACATTTATTGAATTATAATGCACATTAAACTTTATGACAGGTAACCAGGTTTTCTATGAAGGAAGACACCTGAAACACTTTAATTAAAAAAGTAAGACATTTAATGTTTTAAAGAATCAGAAAAAATACACACATGCATGTGGGGACTCAGAAGAGACAGGCCTGTGTGTGTGCGCTCTCTCTCTCTGAGCCCGTGTTCCTGTCTAACCATAACACTTTTATGCTGCTTGTTATCTAAGCATAAACAATCTCTGGGCGCTATGAGTTGACCTTCGTCATTCAGTCTTGTTCAAGCTGGGTTTTCATGGCCCAGATTTCTCTCAGTCATGAGCACATCTTCTTCCTGATGTTCTAATTTAATCAATACAGAAAAATCTTGTCCAGATTAATGACAGAACATGGTGACGTTGGTGATGTTTTAATTGTACGTTCGGTGGCCGGTCTTCAAGATAAGATGCAGTGAAACAGAGGAGTTAGTCAAGAACTTTCTGATCTGTTGCTCTCTGTCTAATGTATTATTTAATTGTTAATTATTTGGTTGATCCACTGTTTATTGATTAATTTACTGGAGTTTACCTTTAAACATTTGTCCTTCATTCACCGAGTAAAAAATAATCCCTAACAATATTCTGGACCATTGTTTGAGGAAATTTTTGCTAACTGGACCTCCTTAAATTTTAATTTAAATAACCCACCTTATAATGTCTGCCTTCTAATTTTACATCAATGGAGGTGTTCACAGTGGATGATTTCACACCTGACATTACCTTTTAATGCCATGATCCAATATAGAGGTTTTTGATTGGCTACTGGTTATAGTATCATCGCTGATACTATACACCATACATCACTGATACAGGCAACTCAGGGGACAGTGATACTACTACTAGTACGACTTTATTTATAAAGCACTTTAAAACAACAGCAGCTGCAACAATGTGCTGTACAAGTACAAATCAAATAGCCAATACACATCACAATGACAACAACGACAATACAAAAACCAACACAAATAAAACAAAATAAAACAAGTCTCAGCATGTATCATAAGCCAGGGAATAAAAATGTGTCTTAAGAGCAGGTAACTAGTTTTTACTGCCAAAACAAGCCTCAAAATATTCATCTAGCTGCAATTCATCTTTATTCAGCAATTTTATCCATTATCTTCCAAATTATAGAGCAACTATTATTTAAATCAGCTATAGCAAGCTAACTTTAACAAGCATCAAATAAGGTCGGCAGCACTGAGAAATACAGTGTAAGTCCGGAATGGTATTGGAATTTGCATGGAAGAGGAAGCCAAATTTTCAAGGCATATTTTATTCTGTGTGAAATAGCCTTTATCACTTTATCTTCTATATCGATCTGATATATAATGAAGTTTCTTTTTATTTTATTGTGAGACAAAGACTTTGACAGCCAAACTCTGCCATCTGGTACATACAGTTTATTTTTCTTGCAGGTATGTAGAGAAAGAACCACAATGGAGCAGAAGGATGGGAAGCCTGGAAGGATGTTAGTTGATTAAGTGAGGTGCAGAAGGGCATCATGAGAGACCTCCTAGATAAATAAGAAGTACAACAAGATGTCCATAAGTGAGGCTCTAGAAACTGCCAAACATAGGCTCACAGCACTGGTCACTAGGCTGAAGAGATGTTGCAGGGAAGCAGAAGTCAAGAGAATAAATGGACTGTTCTCAAAAGATCCAGCCTGGGTGTGTTCTCAGCTATAAGGGAACAATAGCACAAGGCCAGATCTACAGACTAATAGCAGACTAAAGCAGCCTCCCAGAACAAGAGCCAATTAACATCATAAAGGCAAACATCCAACAATAACTCTCCAGAATGAAGAGCTGGACAGCACCAGGACTTGACAAGGCAAAATTTGCCAAGGATGTTCAGATAATGAATAGTGAATGTTTCTCTTTTTAGAAAGGCAAAGTCTAATTCCCTACAAGCCCAAGAACAGTACAGAATTGGAGTAGGTTTTTCCAGAACTGTCCAATGATTCAGAAAGGATTTGTGGAGACTGGCCTGAGTTCAGAGACATGGAAAGCATTGCAAATTTTCATTGTTCTGGGAAGCTTAAGGTGGACAGAGACTGGGCTAATTATGCTTTCAGTAATGAATGGCTAAAAAAGAAATCCTCAAATCAGGAGTGCTTGACTCTGTGGTGTAACACACAAACGCGCAGCTTAAAGTAGTTAGCCCATAAGAGGAAATGGCATCTCACTAATTTAGAAGATCTTCATTTAGCCTGAAAAAAGAATTTGTCCCTCTTTAAAAAAGGCCTCCATAAAGAAAGAACATCTTACTAGTCATCACTGATTGAAGAAATTAAGAACAACTCCAGGTTTCTTTTCAGCACTGTAGCTAGGCTGACAAAGAGTCGGAGCATGGTTGATCTGAGTATTCCTATAACTAGTAATGACTTCATGAACTTTTTCACAAATAAAAATTTAATTATTAGAGAAAAAAAAATCATAACATCTGTAAGACATATCTTTATGTTCATGATTTAAACTCTCTGTCTCTTTGATTGATCTTTCTGAGTTAACTTCAGTAGTCACTACGTCTGTTAGAAGGCTCTCCGATTGCTAGGAGTGCTAACTTGACTAAACCAGCAATAGACATTATACTAAGATAAAAGTGTCCTTTGCACAAAAAGTCAGATTCTACCAACCAGACAAGTAGTTGATGTGTTGGGGCAAGTTTTATGCAGACAAGACACTGGGAAGGAGACTGTAAGACAACCACTGAGGTTATGAAATATTTTATAATTCTTCTGGCAGCCGGAAACTACAACATAGGTTATATTGCTTTGGACAACAGGCCAGCATAGAAATGGTGCTGTCATGAATTGATCTGGTTTGCCAGTTCTGTGGCTTTACAGAGGGAGATGACTCTGGTTTCCTGGTGTGGGTCATCATACTTCAGCACAAAACTGTGATTTCCACACATTTCTGCAAATAAATTTAGAAGTATGCAATTACAAACATGTTCCACATATTGTTACCAGAACATGATGATTATCTGACAAAAAGAAGAAGAGTTCTTTTTGGATACATTGGGTTGAACAAGCGGTGCAGCAGCATAAAAAATATAAAACCGAACACAAGAAAACCAATGTTTTCAGGTAACCTAAGAAACAAAAGTGTCTCCATTTCTTGTGTGTTCAGTCCATATGGTCACAAATTTTGGATCTGTGCTTGGATGGCCACACCATAGTCCACAAGAGCCTTTGCAGACTTGGGTCTGTGTGACCTAAATTTCTTTGCTTACCCATGTGACATTGTGAATCGTGGAGCTGTAAATTGTCTCCAGAGACTAGACACTCACTAATGCAGTTACATAATATATGACGGTAGAGAAGAAAGATCTAGATCTTTGCATTTCTAATGGAATGTATATAAAGATGGGCATAGCTGAGGCTGAAGTGCTTTAAATTTGCATCATTTCTAATGGCCAGCAGAGGCCAAATTGTCTCCATTTGGTTATAGTACATCGTTGATTTGCACTGATAATAATAATTATGTTGGTTACTAACTGTGTTCACTGTAGTCTTGGTGAGTGTTGGGATGTCTCTGAAATCCAGGATGCCAACGAGACAGCCTCATGTTGACATATTTGTCCCTGTCTAGAAGTCAAGGAGATGAGATGGAAACGGGTCCTCCTAAATCCAGCAGTCAATGCACTCGATAAAGACACAGTCCGTGAAGTTCACATCAATAAACACATCGTGCACAAAGAACTGTTAACGGGCAGAACTCGTGAAAACCATCAGCATCAGGAGAGATTTTTGAAGTGATAATATTATCAGTTATCTTCATTCTCATTGCATTAGTCCACCATGAAACACAAATTAGAGCCATTCAAAATACTTAAGCTGAATTATGTCATTCTTGTGCTCTTGAAGTTTCAAAAGCATGTGTGATGATGTCTGAAGCTGCACTGGTTAATTTTTCATTTCTGTGGACACAAATGCTACAAGAGATCACTGTTTGAAAAATGTCAACGTTAATACCCAAGAATCTCCAAAGGTGATGTAAGTGCATTGCCATAGCCCTGGCAGTTGTATGATTGCTGTATTCCAAAGAATACCAAAGGGATGAGGAAAGGAAATGATTGAACACTGGCTGATTGTGGATTCCTCTGCAAGCAGTGCTGTCTTGCTGCTGTGTGCCTCAAACATTAGACTTTTGATGCATTTGTCCTCTATGGAGAGTTTCCATCAGTGCCCAAAGTGACAGAGAAATTTAATTTGAAGAAATAGGTTGTTCTGCAGCTCAATAAGTGATGCAGGGACATTCTTCCTTGTAGGTGAAGTTTTCTCCTTTAAAGAAAAAAAATCTGACTAAATCTCAAATATCAGTCTTACTAAGCTCACAACTCACAAAGTATGCATAGGTCCATGGCAATATAATCCAGAATGAATAGGAGCTGATGGATGTCCGGGCTGATGGATATCCGGGCCCCCTGACGCACCTCGTCGCCACTGCTGGCACCGCAGTTGGCCCTCTGACCTGCCTCATCGCCGCCACTGGCAGCGTGTGGACTTGGTGGACTGACCCCTTGGCCTGGTCGGCCCCCTGAACTTTAAGGACTGCTTCTCCCAGCCCGGTGCTGCTGCCTTTTGTTTTTGTTCTGTTTCTGGCCCAGGAAGTGTTTGGACTCTTCTGCTCCTTTGTGTTTTGTTTTGTTCTGTTTGAGTTTTTTTTTGAGTTATGTCTGGGTTAAGTGTCCTGCATTGGGGTCCTCATTCTGCCTGTCGCCCACCCCCTTTACATGACATAATTTGAAGCAAACCACATTATCTGCCAAATATGGTCTAAGCAACCAGGTCACTAGTGTTTACTGTTGATGTGACTTCTTATAAAAGTAGGCAGAATTAATTCTAAAGTGTAAAAGACTGATCAGTTTCAGTCAAATGCTGCAAAACTGATTGGATGGTACTTTACCGTCGAAATACCGAAAAACCAACTTAAGGGTTTCTCAAGGCAAATAAATGAGATAGCCAAGCCATTCAGCTGATCTCAACCAATATAGCATTCTTTTAAATACTGAAGACAAAACTAATGCTGAGAGACCCACAAACAAGTGGCAACTGAAGGCAGATGAAGTAAAACAGTAAAGCAGAGCAAGGGAGGAAATGCAGCATTTGGTGATACCCATGGGTTCTAGCCTTCAAGTAGTCATTGACTGCAAAGAATTTTCATCCAAGTATTAAAAAAAGTTCTTATAATTAAAATTACAGTAGACATTGCCTAAGTTGAAGTTGCACAAATCCGATTTTTGCTCCAGTCGGATGGCTTCTGCAGGTCCCGATTTTTCCTAATGTTAATTCCAGTAAAAATCATCACCTAAATCAAATCACACAAGTCAGATTTTCACCTATGTTCACCTTCATCCCACTTAATGCATTTCCAGTTAAATGTGATTGCGCAAGTCAGATGAGTTTAGCACTAAAGCCTTCCTCATCTGCCGCCACACCCAATTCCAATATCTACTATCTACGCAAACTCCATGCATCGGTTTGTTCATGTACAACTACATACACTTACACCTGGAGATCATTTGAGTGTCTATACAGTCATGTGATGTCTGGATTGGCTGCACTGGGCGAATCAGTTCATTTCACTGGAGACAATCATGGCAAGTGCAGGAGGCAAGCCTAAGCTACAAACTCACGCTTACAAGCAAAAATATGAGATTATAAAATTTGCAAATGCAAATCCAGGGATGAAGCAGAAAGGCATTGCAGTGAAATTTGATTATTAGACCCCAAACTGCCTGATATTTTGAAGAATTTTAAAGAATCCGATTTTAACCGGCTTGCACATGACACGGGTTTTTTACAAATCGGATGAAATTCCATTGGCCATTTGAATCCAACTTATTTTTACTCTGTTAGTTTGTCTAATTACTTTTGAGCCTCTGTAAATGGGAGACAATATATCAAATGGCTGTTATTCATAAACCTTTAAATCGATACTTTTGTCAAACCCCTATAATCAACTGCACAAATGTGGTGATGGTTAGTTTGTAACCTTAAATAACCAGTCCAGCATTGCTAACGTATCAGCCCTTTGTAAACTGACCCTGTAGCATTAGTTAAAATTTGACAAATCAGGGGCAGACTTGATGTTCCCTGTGTACCATGCTCCTTGTTTTGTTTTCGCCATCCCTGATGTTCATACTGGCTTCCTTAGATAAAACTGGCTAACCTTTGGCTAATGTTAGCTCAATTAAGGCAGCCAAATTGCTTGATACCCTATGCAACTACTAGTCTGACCTTAGCTTGCTTGCTACAGTGTCAAATGCTAACTAAAATTCAGTTCAGTTCAATTTTATTTATTTATCACCAATTCACAACAAGGTGGTTTATATTTTAAGGTAAAAACCCTCAGTGGTAGTGCTAAGGATTTCTTTCCATGAGTCTATTTTTCCTCAGTGGACTCATGTGTCTCTTCTGAAGCCTATTTTTATAAGTCCAAATTTTCCAAGGCAAACTGAGGCCGAAAACATAATCAGAGAATTTCCATATTCATATGTAAAGCTATACTGTGTATATAGGAGATCTCCTGGCTGTGTCCAAGGTCAACTGAAGATGATGCCTTGAACACAAAATTTTTTTCAAATAAAGCAGTGAAAGAAATACGTGTCTAATAAATTATTTTATATTTTTAACAACAGCATAATGTACAACCAGCAAATGGCAGAGATAACTTCTTGTTAATGTTTCACAGCTCAGCAACCATGGCTAGGCATAACTAGCAGGGTGGAGAGTGAGACAGAGACAACAGAAAAAACTTAGTGCCCAGAAAGTTGTTATAACAGTGTTTGTTGTTCAGAGCGGTCACTTTCAGTGATGTAGTCTATGAAAGGCTAGGTGCTACCACCTTGAAAGTGGCCACCTCTTCTGATGCATTTTACAGTAACTGTTTAATCATACCAGGATCAGACTCCGGATCTTCTATCACATTATTGTTTTCATCTGAAAGTAGAGAAAAAAAGAAAAGATCAGTTGAGTATGCTTTCCTAACTTCCATTCAAATGCAAAAAGGTTTTCATAAAAGTTGTACAAACCTTGATTTCATGGCCATTCTGGCTGAAATCAATAAGTCCCCGACTGTTTCGTTTGGTTGCCACAGTCAAACCCGATGCGAAAAAAAGCTTGCTTCCTGCCAGACATCCTAATATTATCGTTGCATACATGAACTACTTCCTGGACTTGAGGTTTGGGTTTTCCGGTGGGAAGAAGCTGACTGGACATTACTGGGAAATACACTACATGCTATACTAATGTCGTTGTCAGCTGACAGATGAATTGTTTTCGGAGGTGTACAGTTTCCTATGTAAGCCTAGGCAAAATTCACGCGTCTAGAATGGTGCGAACATTTTGTGGTTTTTGAAGATTGAAACACATGCATCTACCACACTTCCAAATACAATTTATTGGTTATTCCTGAGGTGAACTTCTAGTTTCAAAATGCATTCAATGACAGCTTCCATGCATTCAAGGACACACGGGCACATCTTAGCACTACCCCTGACCCTACAATATTAAAAAAATTGAAACCCCAACAATCACCTATGAGCAAGCACTTGGATACAGTGGAAAGGAAAAACTCTCTTTTAACAGGAAGAAACCTCCAGCAGAATCAGCCCTAGAGAAGGGCAATCAGTCTTTCTCCTTTCCCCAACAGGCTGGGGGTAAGGGGAAAGCAAAGAAAGCAGAGAAAGATAGAAGACAACACACACTATGGGAGAGAGAGCCAGAGTTTAATCATTGCTAATGATTAGTGGTGTATGAACACACAGGGAGTGAAAAGAGATGAGTGAAGAAAAAAAAATGCTCAGTGTAACATGGGTAGCACCCCCAGCAGCCTAAGGCTATAGTAGCACATCATGTTTTTATTTTATTTATTTGTGTGCTTTATATGTAGAGATTGGTGGTGGAGCCAGATGTAAACAATTTTGTATCAAAGTGTAATACTGCTGAAAAAGCAACAGCAGTTTAGACAGTAGAAGTTACATGTGAAGAAATACCATTCCCTACAGTATGATTCACATTCAAATCAAAGTCAAACACTGCAGTTACATGAAGACAGGAAGCTGGGTGTTGACTCAGGCCTGATGGTTTCAGCACCTCACATGTTCGGTGTTTGGGATAAGGGGGGGGGAAAGAGCAGTCAGTTGGGCACACAGACGACGGGGTCTGTGCTCTCAGATATGATAGTGCCTCAAGTTAACCTGTCTATGGATGATAAGCATTTGCTCCAACACAGCGACGAGCTGGTTTGCTTCAGAGCATGTAGTAACTTTAGCTCAACACATGTATCTGATTCTCTCCTTAGCTTTTCAGACCTGTTCATCATGTAGCATTTGGTAATTTTGTGTGGCCAGGGAAATGTTAACTCAACTGAAACACAGTGTTGCACTGCATATTTGGTTAGAGTAAATTGTAAATTAAATATTTACAAAAATCAGTTATTGTAATCCTAACGACTTTGATGACACGAGACACGTTTATTGATGCTACAAGGTCACAATTTTTAAAAAAAAGAAAAACTTCAACATGACGTTCTTTATTAAGTAGATGGATTGACACTTGACACCAAAACAGCTTTAATGCACCCTGGCTCTGAATCTACAACTCTACTGAAGGAATTGAGTGATTTTTTTTAAT
Organism: Archocentrus centrarchus; assembly: GCF_007364275.1. NCBI lineage: Eukaryota > Metazoa > Chordata > Actinopteri > Cichliformes > Cichlidae > Archocentrus > Archocentrus centrarchus. The sequence continues at coordinate 7,620,229 of NC_044365.1, read as the reverse complement.
TCAATAAATGTAAAAATTTTAAAATTCAAAATTCAAAATTTTTTAAATGATGTTAATACATCATGATGTATGTATGTGCTCTCTTGATGGAGGCATCGTCACCCTGGAAGAGGCCACTCGTATCAGGATACAAATGTATCTATAGGATAAAACTACACATGGAACAGTTTCATATTTGTTAAATAGTTTTCACCTGTGTCTCCTTGTGTTATTGTTATGCTGTTCAACTGTGTTTCCCAGATGTGTCTGCTTCCCTCATCAGCCCTTGTGTATTTCCTCTAAGAAAAGGGAACCAAAATCATAAAAGCAAAATCCACCTCACAGTATGCCCTTGTTGTATTTGTCACACACTCACTCTTGTACCGTTCTCTTGGTGCACAATAAACACACACTCTCACTTGTTGAGAATATGTTTAAGGATAACTCAGCTAATCAAACCACTTCATTTGCTGACATCTCTTACAAAGATCTACATCTTTGGAAATACATCTTTAATCAGTATTCCTACTAAAACACTGTGTGATGAATAGTGTTGACCCATTTTAAAGTCTTCATACAAAAATCATAATTAGGCCTTTCAGCATTTTTTTTTTTTGCATCACTGAGCATGATTAGATGTTAATTGCTTAATTGCACCATGTAGTGCACCTGTATGGCACCATCAGCATTGACTGTATTTTCATACTCATCTATACAGGGTTTCCTTCAAGTTCCCACATGTGCATGTTTAGTATTTTTTACTCTTTATACAATTTAGCTTTTCTTTTTAGTGGTGAAGCATGTGATTTCTAACCTAGGTGAAAACTATATTTATTCACACCATTTGTAGCAAATTAGGCATCATATCATGTGCATCCAAATTAGAAAAGTGTTCTTTAATTTGTCACTAACTGCTAATACTTTCTATTGCTACTATACTGAAAGCATTGATTTTATAAAACTGAGAGAGGCTTTTATGTGAAGGAGTCACTGGAAGTTGAAATTTAGACCTGATTACAATCAGTCATGAATTGGTCAGTTTTAAATAAGCAGTCTGGAAAACATATATGAACAGATTACAGTTGCCCTTGAGCAGACGGGAAACACCAGTTTAATGAGTCTTCTAACTCCTTCCAGCTGCTCCCTTATATATATATATATATATATATATATATATATATATATATAAAAATGAGAGTCTGAATATATAGAAGGAAACTTGAATATATTGAATCAAAGTCTGAATACACTGAATGAAAACTGACGTCACAGAAGCTCTTGCGCCATCTAGTGTTTTCATTATGTAAAGCACATAATGTCGCTACAAGAAATGGCACTTTGAGTCAATCTGCAGGGCATTTAGTGGCAGAAATTCTAAATAATGAGTAGCTAATTAACACCCTGGCAAATGCATGAACTGGCCAACATAATGCTAGCAGCAGTGTTCCTTATCGTACTACTGATGAAGAGTTTTATTCAGTGAATCACTCAGGTCAGACAGCTCCTGCGTATCAAGCTAACATTAAGCAGAACATGCCTTCCACATCCACATCTCAGATTCTAGACAGGGCCTGTTGTTGTGGAGGGTGCCTGTGCATGTTCTGCGTAATGTTAGCTTGCATGCAGGAGCTGTCTGACATGAGAGGTTCGCTGCATTTGGTCTTCCACGATGAAACAGTGAAGATGAACTGCAGATTGACTCATAGTGCCGCTTCTTATAGTGACATTATGTGCTTTACGTAACAAAAACACTAGATGGCGCAGGAGCTTCCGCGACCTCAGCTTTCATTCAATATATTCAGACTTTCATTCAATATATTCAGACTTCATTCTCTATATTCATGTTTCATTCAATATATTCAGACTCTTATTTTAATATATATATATAATAATTTCCTAAATGGCATTCCATAATATATATATTTATATATATTATATATATATAAACGTTATCTGTCTATCTATCTACCTAGAGATAGAGATAGAGATATAATCTATCTCTCTCTCTCTCTCTCTCTCTCTCTCTCTCTCTCTCTCTCTATATATATATATATATATATATATGTATGTATGTATATATATTAGGGGTGGGTCTCGATTAAAAAAATTTATCGAATTAATTACAAGCTTTGTAATTAATTAATCGAAATTAATCGCATTTTAATCGCATTTCAATATTTGACATGAGAAATATTAATTTAAGTTTGGTTGATGAATGAATCAATATACATAAGCTTAAACTTCAAAATTTTTTTCATTTTCCCACCAGTCTACTACACAGACAAATGAAGGGTGGAAGTGCTCCTGTGATAAGCAAACTCCTGAAATTAAAGTTAAGCATCATAACTGGATAGTTTTATTCAACATTAATGTCTCACTTGTTATAGTTGGAAATTAATCATTCTCTCAGCTGTATTCCTTGATGTTGTTATGCTTGTTTTAACAGCTTATTTTGAATTAAAGACTTAAAATTAAACCACAAAAAAGGAGAAAAAGTTCGTTCTCCGTTTAACAGCTGCTTTTACACAGCTGTGCTTCGCACTCACGGTTGCTAGGCGACATGAGCTACACAGAGGTGACGGCAGCTGATATGAAGGCTAACTGCTCACTTCCGGCCTTTGTGGTGTTCGTGGGCTGCGAAAGACGTGGCCGGGTCCTTCGCAGGATTCGGCCCCTAATTTGGACATTGTGCGTCGATATAATCTGTATGCCGGGAACTCGCGCACTGAGAAACGTTCCACGGTGCAAAGTGCGATTAAAATGCGTTAAAATTTTTAACGCGTTAATTTCCCCGTAATTAATTAATCGAAATTAACGCATTAAAGTCCCAGCCCTAATATATATATATATATGTATATATATATATATATATATGTATATATATATATATGTATGTAAAATTAGCTTTTGTTACAGCCCACTAAATTGGGAATGAAACAGCGCCATCTACTGTCTCTAGTTGTACCTGCACTGTATAGCAGTCGTGGGAATTGTGGATCGGCCTCACTGCCAGTGTTGCCAAGTCCGCTTATTATAAGCGACTTTGGGCTTGTTTTTTTCTAAAGTCGCTTGCAAATCTCGTGAGTCGCGGGTTGCAGTTTTTTGGGCTTGTTTTTGAACGTAGAGTTGCTTATTTGAGCTTGACTTTCTTTCCGAGTGAAACTCCTTGAATATCTCTCGGCGCCCTATAATAAAGCAAAAGACGCGTGGTAGGTAGTTTGTCCCGTCCAAGCCCCCGTTTCCTGTTTATCGCTCCTGCACAAGTTGACCGGGCGCACACCCAAACAAACACATGTAACCCACATACTACTGATCGGTATGAATGGGCCCTGAGTTCGTATTCAACGGCATTAATTACTTAACCACTATAACATCACACACTCTACAATTGGAATTAACAATACCACACTTTAATTAGAAAACCACCAAAAACACACTTAAATCAATATTTCAGTTCTTTCAGGTCAATTAACGGTTCAAATATACATGTATCCCCACACACCACAGTCCCAAATAATGTTATTAAACAAAACAAACACGTTGCAGGCCTGATTCGGAGCTCGGGTACGGTGAGACCAGAAACTTTGCGGTCCTTTCACTCAATTAGAGCCAAAATAAAATAATAAGCCAACAGTACCTTTTTCCAATATGGCGGTGCAAACGTTCAGTCCACGTTGTCCCACACAGGCAAGAAGCACAGGGAATACCCGTCTGGTCACCGTTTCCCGCGTAGCCAGAGGAACTCTGAACTATAGGTAGCTCAGCGCGCTATCTGGGATCCTCTTTTGTCTGTGTGCGGTAAGAGTCAGCCGAGTCCTGTAGCGATTAGCCGGGCTAGCCAACCGCAGCTTTCAGACGATCAGCGCGGCTAATTTCCGCTCGATTATCCAGCGAGCAAACCACGACTTTCAAGTCCAAACACTTACAGGCGTAGGCTGCGCCAAATTAAACTGTCCTCCTTCCGTCCACCTGGCCGATGTCCGAACACGGAGTACCAGTTTAACTCTCCATAAAACTTTCACTTTTTCAGTCAAAGTCTAGCGCACCTCTATTCTCCGGTCTCTCTTTTTCCTTCTCCCTCGCGCACACTCACACCACCTCCAATCAGCAGCCAGTACAGAAACAGGTGACTAAAATGAAACACTAGATTGGCTTTCCTTCACAACAAATGAAATAAACAAATAAAATAGAATATTTATGGCAAATTAATTATCTTAACACCTTAACATTTGAAATTTTAACATTCACATAAATGCATTTAACCACATTCAATCAACTTATTTATGTCCATTTCCTACAGGGCTACACCCTCCCCCATCAACACGTCTGATGTCCTCAGCAGACTAACATCTTAAGTAACTTAATGAACTGCATGGTAACAGGAAATGGGTAAAGTGTTTAACATTAGCTGTCTTTTTAGCCCTTTCCAATCTGTATCACAATACCTCTGTGTACAATAGTCAATGGTTGATCTCGAGATTTCCCTAGTTTATCATAGGTCAACCTTACTACTGGTTTCACTGACCTTTTGGGCCTAGTCCTCTTTGTAGGTAGTCTTGAGCCAGGGCTACTAGACTGTCTTACACCTTCATCATTGTTCGAACCATCGTCAGGCTCAGTGCTGGCTTCATGGTCAGTGTCACGGTCAGAGTCTACAGGAGAATGATCTGGTCGGTCAGAGTAGTTGTCATTCAGTGGAATGCAGTCTCCCACCTGTTCCCCTCTACTCACAGTGTCATCCCTCCTCTGAACCATTTTCTCAAAATAAGTCCTATAGGGTCTAGATGGCAAACCACCCTCAAAATCAGATGACTCACTTGAACTCACCCCTTCACTTTGTATGGAATGATGGGTGCTAACCCTCTCAGGCCGCTTCTGGCTGTCTAATCTCTTTGCTCGCTTATTTGATGCATCCTGTGAGTACTCCATCATTGGGATTCGCACTAAGTCTCCTATAGGAAGAAGATTATCCCTATGTAATGTCCTGACTCTGTCCTTGCCATTCTGGGATTTTACTTTGTAGACCGGCAAATTTGGCATTCTGGCCACAACAACATAGGGAACGTCACACCAGCGATTCTCAAGCTTGTGTTTCCCTTTTATTCCAAGATTTCTCACCAACACTCTGTCACCTGGCTCTAGAGTCTGGGCCACAAGTCTCTTGTCATAAGTCCTCTTGTTTCTCAAGTGCGACTTGCCAGAGGCTTCTGCAGCCAGCTCATAAGCCTTCTGCAAATCCTCCTTCAGTTTGGTGACATAGGAAGAGTGCTGATGTTCTGCCCTTTCATTTAGATGTGTCCCAAAACACACATCCACTGGAAGTCTAGCTTCTCTTCCAAACATCAAGAAGTACGGCGAATATCCGGTAGCATCACATTTAGTGCTGTTATAAGCGTGCACAAGATGTGTAACATACTGACTCCATTGCCGCTTCTTTTCCTGCTTCAGAGTCCCTAGCATTGACAACAAGGTCCTGTTAAATCGTTCGGGCTGAGGATCACCCTGAGGATGGTACGGAGAAGTCCGCGACTTCCGTATGCCAAGGATTTTCAGCATTTCCTTAATGAGTCTCGACTCAAAGTCTCGTCCCTGATCCGAATGAATCCGGGCTGGCAAACCGTAGTGCACAAAATACTTCTCCACCAAAACCTTGGCGACTGTGAGAGCCTTCTGGTTTTTGGTTGGAAATGCTTGGGCATATCTTGTGAAATGGTCTGTGATCACTAGCACATTACTTATTCCTTTGGAGTCAGGCTCCATGGACAGGAAATCAATACAGACCAACTCCATCGGCCCTGTGCTAACTATTTGGTGCAGTGGTGCAACTCTTTGGCATGGAGTTTTCCTCAAGAGGCACTCTCCACAGTTTTTTATGTAGTGTTCTGCCTCGACAGACATCTTGGGCCAGAAGAATCTGCTTCGGAGCATATCAACTGTCCTTTCCACGCCCATATGACCTAATCATGCATGGATTTCAGCACCACAGCTCTGAATTCAGCAGGTAGCACCAGTTGGTAAGTCTTTTCTCCTGCACGACTTATACTCAGTCGGTGAAGGAATCTGTCTTTCATAATCAACTTTCCCATTTCTCGTTTCATGGCAAGTAAGTCTGGGTTTGTCTTGATCTCATCTGGCCATCTGCCACTCTTTATGGCCTCAATGGTTGGTCTTATTACAGGATCTTGTCCCTGTGCTGCCATTAGCTCAGGCTTGGACAATTGCCTCAGCTTGTTCAACTCCAAGTTTGTAGAAAAGGTGTAAGCATCAGGCACACAATCTGGATGGGCTCCAAGCTGCTGCGCGTATCTTGGTGAGTCCTCAGGAGAATTAAGGCCACCAACTCTCTGGCAAATAGACTTAACACTCTCCTGAGAGATGTTTTGCATTTCTGTCTTCCTTTCTCCTGGCTCCATCCGGGACAACAGATCAGCATCAATGTTGTTTCTGCCAGGTCGGTAAACAATGTCAAAGTCATACACTGACAAATCTGACAACCATCTATGTCCTGTCGCATTGAGTTTTGCTGACGTAAGGACATAGGTTAGCGGGTTGTTATCAGTGTACACTGTAAAGCGGACTCCATAGAGATAATCGTGGAATTTCTCAACCACGGCCCACTTAAGAGAGAGAAATTCAAGCTGATGGATGGGATAATTCTTTTCTGATGAACTGAGTTTACGGCTGGCAAATGCAACCGGCCGAAGCCCTTCAGGATGCTCTTGATACAAAACTGCACCAAGACCTGACAGGCTAGCATCCACATGCAGCACATATGGCTTACTAGGGTCGGCAAAGGCTAGAACTGGTGCATTCGTGAGGCAGGTTTTAATAGCTTCAAATGCCTCGGTGCACACTTGATCCCATCTGTCTCCAAAGGGATCCCTCTCATCCAAATAGGCATGATTCTGCCCTGTCTTGGGTCTCCTTCCCCGCTGAGTTGGGGCGTACCCTTTAGTGAGGTCTGTCAAAGGGCGGACAATGGCTGAGTAATTGTGGATAAACCTCCGATAGTATCCACAAAACCCTAGAAATGATCGCAAGGTCTTAAGGTTGTGCGGCCTGGGCCAGTTCACGACAGCCTCCACTTTGCCGGGGTCGGCTGCGACACCTTCTGCTGACACTATGTGACCCACATACTTGACTTGCGTCTGGCAGAACTGACATTTGTCAAGTGAAACCTTGAGTCCTGCCTCTTTGAGTCTGTCCAACACTTTCAGGAGTCTCTCTTCGTGCTCCTCTAGTGTTTTTCCAAACACTATTAAGTCGTCCAGGTAAACTAGTACCTGGAGCAAGTTCATGTCACCGACGACCCTCTCCATCAACCTTTGGAAGGTCGCAGGAGCTCCAGTGATGCCTTGAGGCATCCGCTCAAACTGATAGAAACCTAGCGGACATATGAAAGCGGTTTTCTCTTTGTCCTCCTCCTTCATGGCTATCTGGTAGTAGCCACTCCTTAAGTCCAGGACGGAAAACCATTTGCTTCCAGATAGACAATCCAGAACTTCATCAATCCGGGGGGTTGTGTATTGATCAGGCACAGTGCGGCTGTTGAGTGTGCGGTAATCAATGCACATTCTGACTTCTCCGTTTTTCTTTCGAACAATGACAATTGGAGAGGCATAAGGACTCCTAGACTCCTTAATTATGCCTGCTGCCAATAACCTCTGTATGTGACGACGCACATCATCAATATCAGCTGGAGCAATGCGTCTGGACCGCTCACGAAATGGTCGCGGGTCTGACAGACGAATTGTATGCTCTACATCTCTGGCTAACCCCACATCAAGTTCATGAGAAGAGAATACATCGGCCCTTTCAGACAATTTCTGACGGAGCCTGGCTTTCCACTCCTCTGGAACAGGAGATGAGCCAAAGTTGATAAGACTGATGTCAAATCCCTCAGACACCAGCTGTTGTTCTGACACGGTTGTAACAACATCAGTCGTGCACAGACAGCCTAAGGTGGTGCCAGCTGGAATCGTTATGTCTTTAAGTGACTCGTTTTGCAGAAGAACTGTGAACTGGTTAGCATCCACAGCATTGCTTGGGATTGTCATGGACTGTAACAATACACCAGCGGGAAGAGGGTTGGTAGAAGAAGCTTCTACCATCAAGATCTCATGAGGCAAGGGCTGTTTTAGCTCAACTTTACAGGTTGCTTTACAGCTTCTCCCTGCAGGTAGCACAAGAGAACCAGGACCCTGCCACTTGACACACCCTACTTCATCATCATCATCTTCTTCCTCAGGGCAAGCGCTGTGCACCATCAAGGGTGAAACAGACACACCTGAGGTACCCTCACAGAGCTGGGCTAGCCTCTTGGGAAGGTTGGCACTGGCATTGGTTCCTAAAATCACTGGAGTCTGGTCAGGGCCTGGGGGGTCAGGACATATCAGTGCTAGGACTGACATAGTGGTTGGTGCTCCCACTACTTTCTTTGGAAACTCTATGTCCACCACCACATAGCCACGATATGGGTAGCTTGAATCACTCAATCCCCAAATGTTTAGCCGACTCACAGGGTGAATAGGGATATCTGATAGGTATCTCTGGTACCAAGACTCAAAGATTATGCTGACTCTTGAGCCGCTGTCTAATAGTGCATTACACGGGTGCCCATTCACTTTCAGTGGCTCTAAAGATGGTGGCCCAATCAGGCCTTCTGGAAGCCCATGGGACTCCAACACGTCCACTGCACTTTTCCTAACTGTACCAGCCACTTCTTCGGGGATGGTTTTACCTGTATCTGGTTGGGGTTTACCCCTGGTTTTCTTGAGAACTCCAAGGAGTCTCTGAATAACCTTGCTCTGGTTCTCAGGCTTGTTACACTTTGGCGCTATGTGGCCATTTTCCCCACAGCGGTAACAAAAGCGTTCTTCTGAGTCAGGTGACTGCCTGGCTGATGGAGTCCCCACCGCCATCACAGTTGGAGAAGCTCCCGCCTGACAGGGCAGCCGTGTACCTACTTTCTTTTGCAACTGCTTCACTTGTTTCTTTAGGGCAACCACTTCAGGGTCCACATTATTCTCTGAAGCTAGCTCTCTGCTATCCAACTGCTTTTCACCCTTCTCTGTTTCTGCAGGAGAATGGGTAGCAAGTGCTGCAAATATGGCTTTTACTTCTTTGAGTTCTGCTTTCAGGCTCTGTATCTCAGATTGCCTGTTGTCAGCTTGTGGCTTAACTTGAACCGAGCTCACTGAGCGGTTCAGCTTAACTCTGGAAGCTTCATATTCTTCCTCTATGCGAATTTCTCGCAGTAGTTCAAGGAAGGTTGGGGGTTTGGTCCTCCTCTCTCTAAGACGGAGGTTAATTAGCATTAAGTCAGCATCTACTGCACCTTTAAGTAGCTGCTCAACACGTGCGGTGTCCATACTGTTAACTGGGATACCACCTCTTTGTACAACTTTTGTCAAAGCACGCTCTAACCTGCGGAGAAAATCAGACAACTTTTCCCCAGGTTGTTGCTGCAACAGTCTAAAGGCAAAATACAAGTCATCTCCGGACTCTGCCAGTCCAAAGGCACTCTCTAACGCCTCTAAACATCCTTCAGGGGTCACATCCGGATCAGATAAACGCACTGCTTTTATCACATCTAACGCTGGCCCCTTTAAACTCTCTATGACTCTCCTCCTTTTTTCTTTTGGAGAGCCAGGACACTCTTCGACCAGCAGGTATTCTTGCTCTAACCAGTGGTCAAATTGTTCCTCACCCGCTGGGGTGGGGATGTTACCTGAAAAAATTCTCAGGCGTCGGTGTCCTGCATTCTCTGGGGACGGTTTAACTGTTTTGTCCAGCAGGTCACCAACAGCACGCAAGATGGACTCAGTAGGAGACACTGGCTGTGATCCAGCCAATAAAGCTTGCACATCCTCGGCAGACTTTCCTTCAGCCTCCAACAGAGCTTTCAGTTTACCAGCAAAATCTTCCTCAACCCCAGGAGTTTCAGCTACTACACAAATTGGCCATGCTGTCAATCCATCGGGAGAGCGAACTTCTTTTGGGACTGCTGAGTCAGTTACTTTTTGTCGACACTCACAAAGCACTAACACTTGATTGTCTGTGTCACTTAGCATTCGTCCTCTGACTCTTACGCGCCCAAGACACTTGATAGTCTGTAGTGCATCTTCTATCTGCGCAATCTCTGTGTGCTCTGGAACTACAGTCAGTAAAGCGTGATTTTCATCTAATGTCTCTCCACTACACCAGTTCTTCAATCTGGTCACTAGGTTGGTATCCATGTCAAAGATCCTCTATTAACATTTCCTCATGTAATACAGTTAGAAACTCAATACATTTTTTTTTTTGTTTTTATACACATCAAATATAACACAATCCCAGCGGTGCCTCCACTTATGTAACCCACATACTACTGATCGGTATGAATGGGCCCTGAGTTCGTATTCAACGGCATTAATTACTTAACCACTATAACATCACACACTCTACAATTGGAATTAACAATACCACACTTTAATTAGAAAACCACCAAAAACACACTTAAATCAATATTTCAGTTCTTTCAGGTCAATTAACGGTTCAAATATACATGTATCCCCACACACCACAGTCCCAAATAATGTTATTAAACAAAACAAACCCGTTGCAGGCCTGATTCGAAGCTCGGGTACGGTGAGACCAGAAACTTTGCGGTCCTTTCACTCAATTAGAGCCAAAATAAAATAATAAGCCAACAGTACCTTTTTCCAATATGGCGGTGCAAACGTTCAGTCCACGTTGTCCCACACAGGCAAGAAGCACAGGGAATACCCGTCTGGTCACCGTTTCCCGCGTAGCCAGAGGAACTCTGAACTATAGGTAGCTCAGCGCGCTATCTGGGATCCTCTTTTGTCTGTGTGCGGTAAGAGTCAGCCGAGTCCTGTAGCGATTAGCCGGGCTAGCCAACCGCAGCTTTCAGACGATCAGCGCGGCTAATTTCCGCTCGATTATCCAGCGAGCAAACCACGACTTTCAAGTCCAAACACTTACACGCGTAGGCTGCGCCAAATTAAACTGTCCTCCTTCCGTCCACCTGGCCGATGTCCGAACAGGGAGTACCAGTTTAACTCTCCATAAAACTTTCACTTTTTCAGTCAAAGTCTAGCGCACCTCTCTTCTCCGGTCTCTCTTTTTCCTTCTCCCTCGCGCACACTCACACCACCTCCAATCAGCAGCCAGTACAGAAACAGGTGACTAAAATGAAACACTAGATTGGCTTTCCTTCACAACAAATGAAATAAACAAATAAAATAGAATATTTATGGCAAATTAATTATCTTAACACCTTAACATTTGAAATTTTAACATTCACATAAATGCATTTAACCACATTCAATCAACTTATTTATGTCCATTTCCTACAGGGCTACACACATAACAGCCCAGAGTGAGGAGGCAGCGTAATAATGAGCTCCAGTAAGTGGGGAAAATATAGAAAAAATATAATAAAGAGTGTGAGAAAGAGAGCGCACTTACAGAATGGATCCGAGCTCCGATGGGAGACAGTGGCGCTAAAAGTGGGTATGCACTATATGCAGTGCAAATGATGTGACCAAATTATTTCTCTAGTCGGCATTTTCTGTATTTAGCAGCTGTGCATATGAAATGATCAGTAACAGAGGAACGGCGCTGATTACCTCCCCTTCCCCTCCTCCTGCCCCACCCCCCCAAAAAATTGTGTTCGCACACAGCTCTGAAAGTGGTTGCGGTCCTAATGGGAGACGTACCAAAGGCATTCCCCAGATTTTGCATTTTGCATCCCAGAGTACTTGAGAGCTAAAAGCTTACTATTTTATATTGTGTACCATGTTCCTTGTTTTGTTTTCGCCATGTTTTGCTGCTAGATATTGTTGGATTTTTTTGTATTTGCTATGATTTTATATCCATGCATTCAGCTAAGCTAGCAGCTAATGGTAGTACTGTTTTCCAGGCAAAACAGAGATCATGCTAATTGTCCACACGATCTCTATCCACAACAACTGAATTGCTGTGGCATTTTGTGCAGGTACATTACTGTGTACAATTTGGAAATGTTATGCAAATGTTCTGTGATAATTTTGATAGAATCTTGTTCTTTTGTTTTTCACGTGTGTTGCACATAGTGTTTGATATAAGAAGAAAAGGTATAAAAGTGACATACAGATAAAATTACTCTTTTTTTTGGTTTACATTTTAAAATAATTTTACAGGGTTTTGCATTTTATTTTGTAATTTTTATTAATGCACTGTACGATCACAAGACTAATTTAAGTTGGTATTATTATTGTTGTATTAATATTTCAATGTTATTATTAATGAAGGAAATATTATTGTGTTGTATTAAGTTAGTATAGTCGGCCTCATTGCATAGAACTGCTCGAGATGAGGCAAAACAGAGCTCATGCTAATTGTCCACATGATCTCTATCCACAGCAACTGAAATGCTGTGGTATTTTGTGCAGATAATAAACTGCTGTCACAACGAACTGATGCGGAGTGGATCATTGAGCAGCAAAGAGATATGATCAGACATACATCGGTCACATATATACATTAAAAAAAAAAAAAAAAATATATATATATATATATATATATATATATAGTCCAGTCCAGCTCATATAGGGCAAGAGGCAGGGTACACCCTGTACACCCTGTCACAGAACTAACACAGAGAGATGTTCACACTCACATTCACACCTGTGGGCAATTTGGAGTCACCAACTGACCTAACCTCTCTAACTGCATGTCTCTGGACTGTGGGAAGAAGCCAGAGTACCCGGAAGAAACACACGCAAGACACGGGGAGAACTCCACACAGAGAGAGGCCTGGGCCAAGGTGGAATCGAACCCAGACCTTAATTTGGATTGCAACAGTATGTATTTGAGGGAAAAAGAAACGACACTTATATTGCTCACAAAAGGAGTAACAGTCATCATAATAAACCATATGAATTACTAATCAACCAGAATGTAAATCTTAGAAAAATACAACTATTGGATTTAATAATAAAAAAAAAAGGAGTGAAAATCTAACAGCACCTTTCGTCATGTAATCAAATAAAATCTCAACAGAAACCTTTTTGTTCCCCCTACAGACTTCCTGCAAATAAGGAGAGTGCCTGGAGGAGGGATTGGACTGTTCCCTGAATTAAGCTGCTTGCTTCTGCAGCATATGAAAGACAAACATAGAATGCACTGTGCAGAAATTGAAAGAGCAGTGTGAGGTGTTAGATGAGATAATCTCAACAAACAAGTATGTGGTGTCTTGGGAATAAGCCCCTGAAGTGATAGCCCGAGCAGCACATACTGTATACTCTGGGTTTGTTTAAATTGCATCCACTGCTTCAGAACTCAGATAATATAGACAAGGTTGTGACAGGGCAGATAGGAACACTAGATCTTCTTGGCTTTTTTTCTCCCTTTAAAAAATCATTTTTAATAAGTTCATAAAAACTCTGACAAAGCATTTTAGGCATAGAACTGAAAACACTCACTGATCTCATTATATACTGCAGTATTATGTCTTATCTGCCAAACATAGGACATACAAACATATGGCCATCACTGGCTTTATTGAAACAAAATCAGCCTGTTAAAGGCATAGAGCAAGCACACTGTTTGTACTTACTTGCTACACCTCTGTTGGCCATCCAAAGCCATCTAAGTTCATTTATATGTACACTGCTCAAAAAGAAATTAAAGGAACACTTTGAAAACGCATCAGATCTCAATGGGGACAAAAATCCTGCTGGATATCTACACTGATATGGACTGGGTAATCTTTTATTAATGAAAGGATGTGCGTTTGATGGAAATTAAAATTATCAACCTACAGAGGGTCGAATTCACACCCTGAAAATCAAAGTGAAACAGTGATATGGCAGGATAGTCTATTTTGACAAACTTTAATTCTAACAGTTTAAAATGGTACTCAGTCGGTTGTATGGCCATCACCAGCTTGTATGCATGCCTGACAATTATGGAGCATGCTCATATTGAGATGACAGATAGTGTCCTGAGGGATCTCCTCCCAGATCTAGACCAGGGCATCACTGAGGTCCTGGTCAATCTAGGTTTTGGGCCGTGTGATGCTGCCAGGTTGTACCTCAATGTCCCAGACATATTATGTTGATTTTAGAGCAGGCTAGCATGGGGGCCAGTTTCATCCTCCAGGAACTACCAACATAGTCTCACCACATGACGCCGGACATTGTCGTGCACCAGGAGAAACCCAGGACCCACTGTACCAGCGTGGGGTCTGGCAATGGATCCAAGGATTTCATCCTGATACTTAATGGCAGTCAAAATGGCATTGCAAAGGTCTGTGCATCCCTCCATGGATATGCCTCCCCGATGATCACTGACCCACCACCAAACCGGTCATGCCGAACAATGTTAAAGGCAGCATAGTATTCTCTATGGCTTCTCTAGACCCTTTCCTGCCTGTCACATGTGCTCAGGGTGAACCTGCTCTTATCTGTTAAAAGCACAGCATGCCTATGGTGGACTTGACATTTCTGGTATTCTGTGGCAAATGCCAAGTGGACTCCATGGGACTGGGCAGTGAACACAGGGCCCAATAGGGCCCACCGCTGCGATCTAGCACACCTGTAAAACCTGGTCTCCTGACTGTTGGTCTGCTTTCAAGGTTTACCTGGCTAGCTTTGTGTCTGGACATTACCTGCCAACATACTTACTGTTACAAGATGGCCAAGGGTCCTGGAGGAGAGCAGCAACAGTTGTGCTAGATGTCTCCCTTGTTTACACCCAGGAGCCATTCAGCTGGTCAACAGATTTTACACTCTGGAAAACGTGGATGCACCATGCGTTCTGGTCCAGAACCACCAGCGTGACCAGTTGGCCAACTGCTACAAAGCGTGGTGATGCTACCTCTGTGGCTACTGGAGAGATGCCACTTAATCAGCCTGGTGACAATGAGGACCTTTTGGATGCTAGAGGGGATGGCTTCCCAGCAAGGATGCCTCACCAACACCACTCCTCAACCTGGCAAGTCTCGTGTTAGCCTGGTATCCACTGGATCAGCTCCCTCAGCTGTGTCCCCCATGGGGTCCCCTGCCACCACTCCTCCTGGCTGCCTGGCTTCACCACAGACACCTGGATGAGGGCATCCTGCAGGTGTCTCTGGCTTCACCACAAACACGTGGACGATGCCCTCATCCAGGAGCTGGACATCTGCATCTTTCTTTCAGGTACTGCTGTTGCTGTCACTGCTGTTCCTGTTGCCATTGCTGCTCCCACTGCCCTAACAGCTCCATCTCAGAGCTCACATACTGTCGCTGCCAACCATTTCCCTCTACCTCAAGGGCATGTTTACCCAATGGTTCTCATCATTGGCACCTCTATGGTCCGACAGGTGGTGGTATGCAGTGGCTGTACCTTGTGCTATCTTAGTACCTTAGTGAAAGAGATTACTCCAAATGCTCTGCAGCTGTTGAAAACTCACCACAAAGCCTCAACAATAGTTGTCCTTGTTGGCACTAACAACTTAAACATCAACAGTCAGAGACACTAAAACAAGACTTTGTGTACTGCTGCTGCCCACCTGTTTTGGTGATGTGAATTTCAGCCATCTGCGTCAACATTTGGTTCAAGGGCTACTGTTGTTTAAATATGACAGAGCTACTTTTCAAGTGTTATTCTAAATCATCTCCTACAATTTTTTTTTTTGTAAGATCTATGTAACACTCACTGTTAATTAAATTTAACTCTAAACACAGTGTTAATCTGTAAGTATTCCAGTCAGTGTCAAAAAATTTACACAGTTATGTTTTATTATAAACCTATTGTTAATATTTCTTACTGATATCACTGCATGAAAAGTGGGGTTTTCGACAGTTACTGGCATGTAATATTGCCGCGTGCCTTGAGATTTCGGGCTCTCAGCAGGAGGCTTTGGTCAGAACAGTAAACTGTAGGGAAACTGCCGTGGACTCTGTGTCAGTGCTCCCTCAGCTCCCCCCTCTCCTCAGGTCCAGGCTTTCATATGTAAAGGAGGTTTCTGTGAGTCATACAAATGCAAATCAAGCACTTACCAGTGGTCTCCAGTACTCGCCAGTGGTCTACCCCTCCCAAGAGTTGTAAGCAGCATATTTTTATTTTGAGATATATATAATCAAATTTACATTATCATCTTTTAAGCCTTTTTCCATTACAATGTGACTACACATAAATTATTATACAGCGAAACATTCAAACAAGACTAAACTCACAAGAAATCATTCTAATTTATAAATTTGAATTATCTAGTTGGAAATATACTTTTGGACGTTTTCAGCTTTTGTCCCTTTTTCCAATAAGGCTGTGAGCATCTGTCTGTGAGCTTCTGTCTGTGAGCCTTTGTCATGGTGTTTTTTGAGAACCCTGAACTTTAGTGGCCTGAGGAAGATAAACAAAGTCTATATCTTGATTTTGGTGACACTACAAGCATTATTTTCATTGAAAAGCATACTCAGTTTTCAGTCTAATTCACTGTAACAAAAAGTCTGTCACACCATCATCCTCTTCTGTGCAGTGGCTTCCCAGCTAGCATTTAACATTCAGACATCCCATGAACGCTGCCATAAACGTTCAGTCAATGTTCACATGCATTAACGACATTAAAGACTACCATGGCGGAAGTAATAAGAAAACATATAAACATATAAAACATATAAACTTTTATTTTGCTATACATGGATGTACATAAAAGACATCAGCAAAAGCTTCATGAGAAAAATGTAAACATTTTAATGCAACAGGTTTTGGAATAAGACTTACAATAAAACAATTCAAGGAAAATCTTTATTATTTGAAAATGACGCTAGCATGAAGTCATTTACAAAGTTTGATTTTTTAAAGACTTAAATGAAGGCTCCCCTCATTTCTAGGGGCACTGCCCCATTCTAAATCTAGATTTCAACCACTGTGCAGAGTGGCAGTACAACAGTCACCTTCTCAGTTGTCCTGCTTAGATGGACAGTTGATGTGTGTACAACACATCTTCCAGCAAAGCCCTCAACAGGTAGAAATAATGCTGGGAATGAGGTGTCTGTTCCCTGCAAGCACCAAACTTCTTCTGGCTTGCCATAAAAATGTCTGTCTGTTTGGGGATTGAACCAAGAAACTTGTGCAACATGTTTAAATGTACTGCATTTTTGATACAACATTTCTGGCTGTATATATACAGCCAGAACTTTGCAAAAATATTTTTAGGACAAAAAAAAACAAAAAACAAAACCAAAAAAAAACCCATCTCCCTTGTCTTATCAATTTATTAAGTCAAGTACAAAAATAAAATGTACTTAAAGGCTTCTCTGCATTTTCAGTTTGAACAAAGAACAAAAAAAACAAAAAACAAGACTTTTCTAAGATAAGGTGAATTTACTGGAACATCTTTATTTCTCTAAGATCATCTGCATCACAACATGAAAGTTCTGGTGCTGAATCTGTTGCAGTTTGATGCACTGGGTTGGGAGAAAATGATGTTTCCATGGTGCAGTGAGATGATGTTGACCCCTGAGAACAGTTGGACAAAGTTCTCTCCTGAGAAGCTAGAGGTCACAAGAAAGAGTAGAGAAAATGAATAAGTAAAATACTCCATTGTCACACCACAGTCCCATGGTACTTTGGTAATAGTCAAAATGCAGAGGAACATTTAGATGGAACTCGGAATCAAGAAAAAGCTTACCATTGCCAAATGTGCTGGTGAATACGCCAGTACTGGGCTGCTGCACTAGTTCCTCAGATATTTCTGCATCCACCTCAGTTCCCGTGTCATCAAATACTCTGATGCCCTCAACGACAGGTGGAATGGAGAACTTAATGAAAGCTTGGTAGAATTTTCCAGCAAGGCGGAGAAGTTGAAAATGGCGCTGAGAAAATTCTTTTCAGTCTGGCATGAGGTGGAAGGAGGCGGAGCTTCTCAGAGTACCTTTTCTACACTCAGTTTGGAGACTCTTCATTAACACTGGATTATGGTGCTATATTAACTCTGACAGAGTGCATTTCCTTTAACACTTGATAAGTTACACTGTAAAGTGATTTTTACACAACCTATTTTCACCAATGCTGCAGAACATAAGGAGGCATTTTACACTCACTGTTGTTGAATTGACTCTTATAGAGTTCACATGCTCTGACACTGCTTATTTGACACTCAGGATTTTACTGTGCATGGTGTCTGGAAAATCCTGTAAACATTTGCTCTAATACAGGTACAGCTGTATTTTTAGCATCACTACTAGACAGAATTTCACCTGCTAAACTGCACACCAACTGCTATACCACTTCTACGCCTGGTTTCGCAGTCTCAAGGTCAGTCACCTCATCATTACCATTTCCAATGATAATAAGCCACAGATGGAAAAAAAACCTCATTTTGACCACAGTGGCACAGTCAGGCTCAATACCTGACTGTGCCTCTGCCTCTGAAGCCTGTCTCTTCTGCAGTGATCGCCCTTTTTAAAAAGTAGATCTTTAACTAATAAATCATTTATTCTTAACAATTTTGTCACCTCTCAAAAGTTTTACATTTTCTTTATCACTGAGACTTGGCTTATACCAGCAGACTATTGCCTCCTTGGGGAACTTTGCCCACCAAACTATAAATTTTGAATGCCCTGAGGTGTTCAGGATGTGGTGGGGGAATAGCAGGGTTTATAAGGCTTATCTAAACTGTGCTCCCTTTACTCCTGGTTCTTTTAACTCCTTCAAATTACTGTCCTTCAAAATTCAGTGTAGATATCCAGTCTGCTGTATTGTTATCGACCGACTTCCAAAATCCTGCAACGTTTTCCTAAATGAATTCTTTAATCTTCTTTCATCTGTTTGTTAAATTCGACAAAATAATTTTCGTAGGTGACTTTAATTTATATGGTGCTCCCTTTATCTGCAATGCCACAGACTTCCTTAACATTGCAAAGTCTAGTGCAACACATTACTGGCCCCACACATAACGGTGGCCACACTGGATCTAGTTTGTGCTTTCATTTTTCTCTATAAACTCCTTGCACACGTCTCACCACAAACATATAATTTTTGACAGTTTTGCAGCCAGTGTTTTCTTCCAAGAAGAAAACTATTGAGTCTTGCATCTTTAATGAGCACTCAGCAGCGAGATATTCAGCTCTCTTTTCTCATGTGACTCCATCAGCAAATTTTTCAGATATCAATGACTTAGTTAATTTGGTTTAATAGTGTATGTTCATCAGTTCTGCATAACATAGCATCGTTAAAAGTCAGATTATCCCCAGTCATCAATTCTTCCCCTTGGATCAGCAATCACATCTGTCCCCACAGAAGAGCATATAGAACAGCTGAACACAGGTGGGAAAACAAACCTCCACACACATTAACTTCCACATGGAGGAGTTACTAACCATGCTCAACCAACTAATAAAAGATGCAAGAACATCTTTTTTTTTCTGGTTTGATTAATAATAATAAATACACTCCAAGGTTCTTGATCAGTCCACTTTCCATGCCATCTCTTTTAAAGACTGCAAAATGTTTTTTTTTTTTTTAGATTTCTCAGTATCACATCAACATTATTAGGTCACAGTTCAAGGTACCCTTCAACCAGCTCAAGTCTCTTACCCAGTTCTGTTCTTTGAGTTTAAACTAAGTTCCACGACAGATCTTGATATTGTTTCACATGTGCACTTTTTACTGCTCAATGGACAATATCCCTTCTAAATTAATTAAAGATGTTCTACCTGTCATCTGGCTTCTCTCTATTATTAATCAGTCCTTATCATTGGGGTGCATGCCAGATTACTTTTAAAACAACCAGCGTCTTTCCTCTGATGTAAAAACTCTTCTCAGATCCCACAGTTTTAGATAATTACAGGACAATTTCCAAACTCCTGTTTTTTCCTGTATTTCTAAAATCTTTTAGAAAGTTGTTGCTCATTAGCTCCTTCAGTTAGAAGGGATACTGAAGAGATAAAATTCCAATTCGGTTATCAACAAAGCCGCAAAACAGCTTTATTAAAAATTACTAATGATATTATTATGCCCTCAGATAATGGTGAACATTCTATTTTAGTGCGCCTAGACTTATCTACTCGATTCCACTGAATTTTATATATATAGTGCCAAATCACAACAAACCATCACCTTAAGGCACTTTATATTGTAAGGTAAAAGCCTTACAATGATTATAGAGATAAAACCACATAAAAAGACATAGCACTGTTGATTATAATATGATGACAGTATCAGGACTCCAGCATTATGAATCGATATTAGCTGCAGTGGGAGTGATACATATGAAAATTTTCTATGAATCTATGACTTAGAAATCATTACTTGAAAATAGTTTTCCCTTTTTTAAGGCAAGAATTTGCACTCTGCTCCAACCAACACCGATGTTAACAGACTGGTTTAGCCCAACATGACCTTGGTGTAGTCAGGTCAGCGTTTAAAAGTTTTGAAAAAAAAAATCTGTCTTTGCACAAAAGCAAAGCCTGAAATCCAAGACAAACGGCTGTGTGACTGGAAAGGGAACGTATCACTAGTGCTTGGCACAAGCCTGAATAAATGGGGAGAGCTGTGTCAGAAGAGCATCCAGCCTTTGCCAAATCAAAATGCAGATCAAGAATGTGATTTCTATATCTTTTGGGGCCTGGGTTAACGTCTGTCTGTAGTGCCTTTGGCCAACAGGTTACTGGAGGAAACTATGCTAATGTTAGAATGCCAAAGACAAAGGAGGATGATGCTGTGGACATATGTGGCCATGGAGTCAATGCAGTGGACTCAATCAACTTAATCAGCATAACATTTTTTTTATGTCAGTTTATGTGTCATAAAAATTCTGACTTATATAAGAGTAATGCCTTCAGTGTATCTAGCTGATTATTTTCCACATTCTTCCCTTTCTAATTTATCTTTCCTGAACATTTTCAGGAAGGAAGTCTATAGTCCAGAGCACTGTATCCTATAATACATACAACAGTACATAAGTAATGTGTTACATTCATTATTCTCCTTTTAATGAAGCTATCAAGCACTGCTATTTCAATGTGAAAACTCTGGATAGAATATGAACATGAAAAACACAAGCCGACAATGAACATATACAGGAGAGGTTCTCATTGATTTTATATCACTTTCAGTTATTCTTAATTTTCCTCAGTTAAATATCCAAAATATATATGTGCTGACTCAGCAAGAGTCTTATTTTTCTTTGTGTTTGTAAGATTCACAGTAAAAAGGGCTGATTGAATCTGGAGTGATATCTGCCTGCTTTTAAAAATACATTTTAAAAAGCTTTCCTCTATATCAGAGTTTTTCCTGCATACAGTCTCCAATCAAAGGAAAATTATAATTAAAAATAGTTTTAACTCAGCTTTTATTTAAGTCAGGGTTTAATTTACTGAAGCATTAAATACATTTTTGTATGTCATATGGCCAGAAATAACAGGAAAATACACAGACACATACAAGGTAACACAACTCACTGTCCTAACCATAGGCAGACCAATCATGCTACATCTCTAATCAGGAAAAACCCTGTATGTTGTTGAGGCTGACTTATAACAATGAGGACTGGCATCCTTTCATTAAGAATAGTTAGAAACTAGCCACACCACCTATAAACTTAATGGATGGAAAGAAGCCCATATTGGCTTCTCTTCATTGGCTCCCTGTTAAATCTAGAATAGAATTTAAAATCCTTCTCCTCACCTACAAGGTCTTGAATAATCAGGCCCCATCTTATCTCAAAGACCTTATAGTCCCATATCACCCAAATAGAGCACTTCGCTTTCAGACTGCTGGCTTACTTGTGGTTCCTAGGATACTTAAAAGTAGAATGGGAGGCAGAGCCTTCAGCTTTCAGGCCCCTCTTCTGTGGAACCAGCTCCCAGCTTGGATTCAGGAGACAGACACCCTCTCTATTTTTAAGATTAGGCTTAAAAATTTCCTTTATGATAAAGCTTATAGTTAGGGCTGGATCAGGTGACCCTGAACCATCTCATCCTCCTTTTCTCTTCTGGCTCCTCCCTGGTCATCGCACCTGCATGTGCACATGACATCAGAAGAGACACCACATCACAGAATGTTAGCGCTGCATAGTCAAGTGGAAAAATCGACCCTCTGCTGAAGAAAGAAAAGACTAAGTGACTGAGACTGGTGATGTTGTAGCTGATTAACTGTTGAGGTAGATTCCAGATGTTATGCAGACCCTGTTCACACAACATTTGAAGAAAAAAAAAGTCAGCTGAAGCAAATTTAAAATTGTATTTAACTTGGGCAGCATGCAAAGGTGAGACAGGTCCTCAGTAAGATCAACACCAGTGAGTTGCAAGCTGCAACACACCATAGATGTATAACATTATTAATAAAGATGATTTAGCTGAAAGAAAGCTATGACATTTCTATGTCCATTCAGATCAACATCAAGATTATTTCACTGTTTGTCAACACTGGGAAGTTACAGGATTTTGCATGCACAGAAAGGAGCATTCAGCAACAAGAAAGCAAAAACTATCATGTATGAGCTCAAAGTGAGGTAAACATGAGGAGTTTGGGATTTGTGTAAAATAAATAAAGTCCTTTGCAGATTATAACTCAGGTACCCTTTCATCCTTTCAACTTTTATCTTGAAAGATAAAACATGTTTCAGTGTGATAAAGAAGTCAGGGGACGGTATTGCATATGTAAATTGCCAAATTTATGTCCTTCGGTGTAGAAATCAGACAGGAAAAGGGCCAATTCAGAACTGGAGAATCATCAGATTTTCCAGCAAGTTAATATCAAACCAAACCTACAGCAGCAGTAGCTGCCTCTAATGAATGTGCTATGTTTCAGAATAAACTGTTAATAGCACAATCGGGATCATTTTGTGGTCAAAATATGATTTGAACCTTGAGAACCAAAACAGATTGTCTTAGCTTAACTTTACCTGCAGTTAGGACTGGAGAGAAGTGAATAAAATCCTGCTCAGCCCTTGAGTAACATCAACTACTGGAACAGGTAACTAAGGCACCTCATCTGCCACACCGAAATAAATCCTTTAGGTTTTTTTGTTTTTTTTTTTTACTTTTAAATTCATTTTGATTCATTTAAGTTCTGCTTGGTTTCATTAAACTATCTGTATTATTTGGAGAGCAGAAATATGTGGGGCTTGGCTCTAAACAAGCAGAGTGAACACCTACATGACAGAGTCGGCACCACATTCTGATTTGAGCCATCCACTCACACCAATTATTAATTCTGACATTTCCCCCTCTCATTACAAATAAATGAAGACTTCTAGCAGCAACGATCACGTACAAAACAGGACAAGCTTTTTTCTTTGGTAAATTCATAGACAGTATAAGTTAGCATTTTGCTTGCCACCATGTTTTTTTAAGCCAAAAGTTACCTTATATGGATGACAGAGTGGCATGCTAGGCTAATCCTAGCAAATGTAGTTAGCAAGATGCAGTCATAAATTTTATGACTGCAACACAGAGATCCAACATCAGCTGTTTTTTTTTTTTTTGCCTGTTCCTGTTGGACTGGACCTCGTTGCTGTGTATGTGTGGTGTTGTGGCCTTTTGGGACACACTGGATTAAAGGATTATCTCAGAGGTGTAGCGCTATCTGTTTAAGTAGTGGAGTGCATCAGTCATGTGCACACCCAGGTGCTTGAGTTATTTGTTTCTAAGATTATGAAAACCTGAAATCTGTAACAGCTGACCTCTGTAACATGCAGAAGACCACACAACATGTATTGAAGTTAGACAGAATGTCACGTGCAGAATTGCTCACAGACGTGTCAGATTACAGATCTGAGAATGGTGATTTGTGATGTTGTGGAACTGTGACTGCATTCTTTATTAACCGATTTCTGATTAAAAATCTGAAACACTGCAAACCCATCTGCTCACTTCAAAAAAAATAGTTATGATACTAGTATTTGATTGAAACTGAACAGAACTGCAATGAACTCAACTGTATTTCAAGATTTTAGTGGTATTTCTGCATGGAGATCAGTACATAAAGACGTCCCTGCATGTCTCAGTACACATACAGAGCAACTTTCATGTAGTTTATTTAGTGTGTCAGACTTTAATAAGTACCTGCAGCCTCACACAGCCTGCAGGAAAAAAACAAAAAAAAAAAAACAAGAGTGCATATAAATGTGTGCATTTATGCACCTGTCCCAGCAACAGTATCTTTATTAACACATGGATGGATTGGGATCTCATGATAAATGTTTGGTGTTCTTCTACACATCGCACAGATCAGCTGTTCAACACAGATTTCAGATTCATACACTGGAATAGTTTGTGATAAAAATCCTCTGGATAAATCCTGAGCTGCACCCAAGTCTCAGTCCTCAGGACCTCCGATAGTTCCAGCAAGTTCTAACAAACATATTGATCCTTCTTCAGCCTCCACTCATTTATCATAACTGTTTTCATAAAGCAACATGTGTGAAACCTGCACTTACAAAGTGTTATTTTTGTTTTATTTTTCTCACTTGCTTTCTCATCATGCGTGCTCTTGAACCAATAATTTATGCCGCTCTTAGCAGGTAATTATTGAAATGAACTGACTGCATCTTTGTATATAAATGAGTGCACTGTTAGAAGATCACCCACACATTCCACTCCCATGGCCACATTGTTGCCTATGCATGCATATTTGCCCCACTGCCTCATTGGGAATCCCCAAAAGTAGCTTTCTAAGGCAAAAGAGGGATTTTCTT